>NC_086446.1:638772231-639089315 GCF_028390025.1 Pseudophryne corroboree
ATTATAAATATAAGCAAATACAGGGGTGGAACTGCCAGAGGCAATGGAGACTTTTGCCGCCGGGCTCTAGCCCTGTAGGGGGCACTTTCTCCATTGTCCCCCAGCTGTTCCGTGCCCTTTCCACTGTAATATACAGAGGAGCCCAGTGTATACAACCCAGGGCCCTACTTGTGGCGACGCGGCCTGTGCTGCACTATTATCCACCCGTTAAGTGACCCAGCCTGACAGCCTCGGCCCGCTGCCACCACCGCTGACTGCAGCACTGCCAGCGGTGGGGTGCGCCGGACATCTCGCTCCACCAGACAGCCGAGAAGCGCTGCAGCTGCCGGCCTGCATGCTCCGTCCCCTCCTGACTCCTGGCTTCCGCTGCTGCTGCCTCCCAGTCCACAAGTGAAGTGATCCTCTGCACGAAGAGAAACTAGATGCAATCGATGCAGGAGCCAGCTGCTGGAAGTGCCTTGTGGGAAACAAACAGTATGTGGCGTATTATGACTGTGACGGGAGTAGAGAGGCAGAGGTATGGGACAGGAGAACGGCATGGGGTGCAGGGCTGGGAAGTGGCTGAGCGTTTGACCTGTTGTTAGGTACTGTACCTGAGTGTCAGGTAACTGCCCACAACGCCCGCTGCTGTCACGGCTCACCTGGTCCATTTACTAAGCCTGGCTCTGTCTTCCATCTCTCCTGTCCCTGTCACCTCTGTGCTGGCTCTGTCATCTCTCTCTACTGACCCTTATGTTCTGTCCCTGTCCCCTCTGTCCAGTCCCTGACCCCTCTGTTGTGTCCCTGTCACTCCTGTGCTGGCCGTGTTTCCCCTCTCTCCTGTCCTGTCCCTGCCACCCTGTCCTGTCCCTGTTAACCCTTTCTTCTATCCCTTCGGTCCTGTCCTGGTTCTTTTGTCTTGGTTCTGCCACTGTCACCTCCATTTGGTCCCTGTCACCTCTGCTGGCCCTGTCATCTCTCTTTGCTGTCCCTTCTGTTCTGTCCCTGTCTCCTCTGTCCAGTACCTGACCCCCCTGTCCTGCCCCTGTCACCCCATGCTGACCATGTCTCCCCTCTATCCTATCCCTGCCACCCTGTTCTGTCCCTGTCACCTCTGTCCTGACCCTATTAACCCTCTCTCCGATCCCTTTGATTCTGTCCTGGTTCTGCCCCTGTCACCTCTATTAGGTCCCTGCCATCTCTGTCCTGGCACTGTCACCCCTCTCTCCTTTGTTCTCTGTTCTTTACTGTCCCTGTCCCTTTACCCTCTGTCACCTATGTCCTGGCGCTGTCATCTCTGTCACATCTGTCTTGTGCTACAGCCCCCTTTCACACAGCACTCACCAACCCGGCATATTGCCGGGTTGGTGATACTGCTAGTGACGTGGCAGGGGTGGCGCTGGGAGATCACATGATCTACCAGCACCGCCCTCCCATACACTGTGAACGGGAACGGCTCCCGTTCACACTACACAGCTTACCAGGTTGAACACGTGTTCACCCTGGCAAGTTACCCGGGTAGGATTCCCGGATCACTTGTTCCGGGAATTTGCAGGGGGACCCTTTTCCACTAGGGAAAGCTAGTGGAAAAGGGGTTTTGGTTGTCTTTCTTGCCCTGTCATTTCTATTCTTTCCCAATGTACTGTCTTTATAATCTCTGTATAATCCCTGTCACCCTTCTCTCCTGTCCCCTCTGTTCTGTCATGGCCCTGTCACCCATGTACTGCGCCTGTCCACTCTGTCTTAGTCTTTCCTGTTCCAACTGGACTGTCCCTTTCATCTCAGTACTGGCCCTGTCTCCTCTGTCCTGGCACTGTCCCTCTTGGTCCTGTCACCTTTGTCCTATCCTCAAATTATATATCATTTTCCCTTTTTTTTCGAGGAGTGGGGGCACCAAACTCTAAGCGACGGGGATGAACTTACGCCACTGAGCAAATATAATTATAGTCTCTTAAAAATCTGTGTGATCTGCCTGTAGAATACCTAATGTCTCACTAGGGTGTATATAGAACATTGGGAAATCTTTTACCATATGCATCTCCAATTCATTCTTTGGAACAAAAGGTTATTGTAATTGCTTAACATCTGTACAACCACAAATGTTAAATTTGCAGAAAAAAGCATACAGTACCGCAATTCAAATCTATATCTTGGTATGTGGTATATAGAAAGCATAAAATTTCAGTCTGATCTGTTCTGTGAGCACACAGCCATATTGCTACAAACAAACACATAGTTTAATCTATAATAATAGATCTTAAAATAAATTATAGAAAAAAATGCTAAATGGTTAGCAAAATGCTTTGCAAAATCAATCTAAATGAACAAAGAAACGTATTTGTATTAATGTTGTGGGTTTTTAAAAAGTGTGAAAGGCACAAATAGTGTCTGCACAGTTACAATGAAAGCAGCATTAACTCCTTTCTAGCTCAGTTCCACCTGCCTCCCTGGTCCTTAAAAAAATTCTATGTTGTACACGTTTAGAGTCAGGGGTATTTGAGCTGTGGGCATGGAAAAATACAGTGCTGCTGATTAGTAAATATATATCAATTGTGTGCATGGGCGTTTCTACAGAGGAGGGGGCCCGTGTGTACCTCCGGGTGGGCCCCCTCCTCTGAACGGCGCTGTAGACTCCAGCACTGTGCCAGAGTCTAATGCGCATGCACAGGCCTCCGAAAACATGGCGCCCACCATGATCCGGAGACCAATTTGGTTACTGCGCATGCGCGGTGGCCATTCTGGCTGCAATTTCCACCGTGACTGCAGCGCATGGCGCTGGACTCCGGAATGGTACTGTAAATATTAAAATAGATGCAGTGTGTGCGCTGTGGGGCACCCATTATAGAAACGCCAAAGCTTGTGTGTACTTTTAATCTGCTAATGCAGTAAGATACAATGAAATGACATCACTTTCACACAACTCCACAGGGGATGCAGTTAAGATGCCAGCTGTCAGGATCTCGACATTTGTCAGGATGCTGGAATCCCAACAGGGTCAGAAGACCAACTGTAAGTATAGCGGGTGGTTTATGGTTAGGGGCGGGGATGGTTAGGTTTAGGCACCACCTGGGTGTTTAGGTTAAGGCTGCGAGTTGGGGGGTGGGGAGGTTAGGGGTTATGCTGCAGGGAGGGGGGTTAGGTTTAGGCACCACTGGGGGGGGAGGTTAGGCTGAGGCACTAAGGGGGTGCCTATGGTTAGGCTGCGGGAAAGGAGGGTTAGGGGGTAAAGGAGAGGAAAGAATGTACCTTGCCCCTGTTTGGTTTTTCACAGATCAGGATGCCAGCATTGGTAATGTGATTGCCGGCATCTCTACCGACGGTCATTCATACTGAACCCCTTCAAAACATCTTATCATGGCATTAGTTTTAAATTAAAATGTGTGGATAATGGCATCATTCTGAGTTAATGGTTCCAAACTCATACAATTCACATCAATTCATCAAGCCACCAAGTGTGAATACATAAGTCTTGTCTGCATTCCCAGGTTTATGGGTGAACGCCCCAAACTTCAGGTGTAAAGGTGCCCATACACTGAGTTATTCACAAATGATGCAATGTCGTTTGTGATTTCCCTTGAACTCCCCAGGGAGCTCCCTGTCAGTACACTTTTTTATAAAATGTATGTCAACCAATTCTTTCATGCATATTTATAAAAAAATCTATTTTAGGTTTAACCAGTGGGTTTTTTTTTTAAATCACACGAATGTGTGTTAAACACAGGAGTAGTCCTGCACATAATAGGAAGGAAGCAGCATAAAGGATGGTCAATGTATGTACATTGAGGGCCTGATTCTGGGTAAAAAATAAATCAGCTACCATTCTAGATGCCTACAGCAATGCTAAGTCCTATGTGACTATTTGCCTGGATACACATCTATGCATTTGCATTGCCACCATCCTTTAGTAATGGCACATTCACCTACTCTATGCTTAGTTCCTTCAGTCATAACATTAGTGTGGACAAGCTACTCACTAACACCCCCCCATCTGCAATATCACTGTCATATCTTCTTGATTTCATGGCATGCCAATAGCTTTTGGTAGGACCTATGCTCAAACATAGCTGGAGTTAAGAGTCCCTGTGATGGATTAGAATGGAAGTTGACAGTGGCAAGATCCATGCGCTTGAGGAACAAGTGCCCTGCACCAGTGGCGTAAGTTCGCCCCAGTCACCCGGAGGCATGATAAAATGTTGGTGCCCCCCCTATACATATAGGAATATATATATATAGAGAGAGAAATACTGGCGGCACTCCACGGGTTTTCAAGAAGAGACAGCTACACAAGCTTAATGTCAACGTTTCAGGTGCTGTTTAATCACACCTTTCGTCAGGATACATACAAATCAAATAAACATACCTTATATAGATCCCAGTGCTCACACACCCCTCACCAACACCGCCTACTTCCGGTCGCAGGTGCCGTCACAGTGTAAAGCCGTCCACACCTGCCCGGAAAATTAGTTAACCTGGCAACGATAAACAATTCAAGACACCTCCGTGCACCAAGATTGCCACCCCCGTCACGCCTACCAGAGGCGCGTCGATACGTGTCCACCTACGGGAAGGCCGTCGCCAGGGCAACCGTGTACCAATCGGGAAACACCACTCCGTGGTCTATGTCCTTCAACCAACCCACCGGAAACACGTCAACGCGTGTCCGCCAATGGGCTGGCGGGACAGACGGAACCCGTCACCAAGGTAACCAGTAATGAAGAAGTGGCACTCACGGGACTTGATTGTTAAAAATAGGACTCAGGACACGGCAGTCTCAGATTAAAGATCTATCATCTGACACAGCAGTGTCCTGAGTCTTATTTTTATCAATCAAGTCCTGTGAGTGCCACTTCTTCATTGATTTATCTACAAGGTCCCTCAGACCTATTAGGAGGCACCTGTGCATTAACTGGAGGAGGAGAGAGTGCCAGCACTTTATATATATATATATATATATAGGATGTACAAATAGGCGGCACTCTCGGACTTTTTAGTGTACAAGAAAAGAGATGACCCCTTCTTGTTAGCTTGACGTTTCGGTTTTATTAACCGTCATCAGAAGATACGTATCTTTCTGACGGTTAATAAAACCGAAACGTCAAGCTAACAAGAAGGGGTCATCTCTTTTCTTGTACACTAAAAAGTCCGAGAGTGCCGCCTATTTGTACATCCTACATTGCTGCCATGCTGTGGAGGGCCCGGGCAAGTTGATCTAATTATCTGGGAGTGTCGAATACCTGCTACTTATATATATATATATATATATATATATATATATACGCCACATGTAGATATCTGGTACTCAGGGTGAACAGTAGCAGCGTACCCACAATAGTACTTTCACAATAATAGTATAAATACACATACCTCTTTCATTCACTTACACATACAGATGTAGCCACCTTTATCTTGAGTGGCTGAGGCGTCTGTCCCGATCGAGCATACGCAGCGTACTGGGGCGTAGGGAGGCGCGCCTAGTCACAGAGAGGCTATCTAATCGCACGGAGACAGACGTTTGGCGTTTGGCATTACCTGTACGTGTAATACCTGCGATCATCCACCAGATGTCGCTTTTTACAATCACCACTGCGCATGCATGTGGGCTCCCATAAAATATAATACTGAAATACTGTATACTGTATAGTAAGGACTACTTTACTAGTGCGTCTCGTTACGCTGCATCCCGCAGCCAAAGCAACCTAAAACCAGTAGTGTACACTGACGCAAATGGACGTGTTAGAAGTTCATTATTGCCTAATGATATTAGGAATATTGTACAGTATGTTAGCATCCTAATCCCGTAGCCATTAGGCTTAATCAAAACTAATGGATTTATTAATCTATCTGCGGCGAAGTGGTGAAGTGTTCCGCTTCCTATACTCAGAGTCCCGTGTTCGATTCCTAAAGTACAGTACGAATGCATGTTAGTTTTTTCCAGACACTTTATAATTTTTTTATTCACATAAACCAGGGCAAAGCTGCAGCAGATGTACTGTTAAGGTTCTATGCACCATACGGTACACATACAATTCTGTAGCAGGGCAGACTCAATTGAAATGGCTACTGCCTGTGACTCCATGGAGGCCCTCAGCTATGGAGCGAGTGATGACATAGATTTTGCGGACAACGGGGCAGTGCTGAAGGTGCGTCACAATCCCCTCGCTAAAATACATAGGGGCGATAGGAATAAGCGAGGTCTATGCACATTACGGTACACCGGACTTGATCGCATAGCACACTGTCAAAATGCCCGTCGCCCCTGAACCCCCACTACGTGGCAGCCAGTGCTTGGAGATGGAGTGAGAGATAGCAGTAGAGTGAGAGATAGCAGTAGTCTTGAGGGCTACGGGGCAATGCTGAAGATGCATCACAATCCCCTCGCTAAAGCGATAGGGATAAGCGAGGTCTATCATTACAGTACACCGGACTTGATCGCATAGCACACTGTCAAAATGTCCGTCGCCCCTGAACCCCCACTACGTGGCAGCCAGCGCTCGGAGATGGAGTGAGAGATAGCAGTAGAGTGAGAGATAGCAGTAGTCTTGAGGGCTACGGGGCAATGCTGAAGAAGCGTAACAATCCCCTCGCTAAAGCAATAGGGATAAGCGAGGTCTATCATTACGGTACACCGGACTTGATCGCATAGCACACTGTCAAAATGGCCGTCGCCCCTGAACCCCCACTACGTGGCAGCCAGCGCTTGGAGATGGAGTGAGAGATAGCAGTAGAGTGAGAGATAGCAGTAGTCTTGAGGGCTACGGGGCAATGCTGAAGAAGTGTCACAATCCCCTCGCTAAAGCGATAGGGATAAGCGAGGTCTATCATTACGGTACACCGGACTTGACCGCATAGCACACTGTCAAAATGGCCGTCGCCCCTGAACCCCCACTATGTGGCAGCCAGCGCTCGGAGATGGAGTGAGAGATAGTAGTAGAGTGAGAGATAGCAGTAGTCTTGAGGGCTACGGGGCAATGCTGAAGAAGCATCACAATCCCCTCGCTAAAGCGATAGGGATAAGCGAGGTCTATCATTACGGTACACCGGACTTGATCGCATAGCACACTGTCAAAATGGCCGTCACCCCTGAACCCCCACTACGTGGCAGCCAGCGCTCGGAGATGGAGTGAGAGATAGCAGTAGAGTGAGAGATAGCAGTAGTCTTGAGGGCTACGGGGCAATGCTGAAGAAGCGTCACAATCCCCTCGCTAAAGCGATAGGGATAAGCGAG
Source organism: Pseudophryne corroboree (assembly GCF_028390025.1). NCBI lineage: Eukaryota > Metazoa > Chordata > Amphibia > Anura > Myobatrachidae > Pseudophryne > Pseudophryne corroboree. Next base: position 638,779,436 of record NC_086446.1, read on the forward strand.
GTCTATCATTACGGTACACCGGACTTGATCCACTGTCAAAATGGCCATCGCCCCTGAACTCCCACCACGTGGCAGGCGGTCGAATTCCCGAAAATGTCGAAAAACTGGAAAAAAATCCACAATGCAATTTAGTACTTTTCCGTCAAAAAAACGGACTTTCCAAATTCGACTTTTTGAAATTTGACATTTGACAAATTCGACATTTCTGCAATGGTACAAATGCGGCATTTCGACAAAAGTATATTCAATTGAAGATTGTAAATTCGCAACAGTGCTTTTAGACAGTAAATTCGTGATTTTCAATCTGCCTCACTTTGCTGGCGGAATCTAATAACATTTTTTAAAAACAAGTTTTTTTGTGTTTTTTTTTATTGGTAATAGCATATCTATTTATATTAGAAGGGATTAGGTACTTGGTTTGTCTATTTAGGAGGCACAAGTATTTTATATATATTTTTTAAAATATATATATTTTTTTAATGGAATGGGTTAAAAATCAGAAAAAAAAATGTGTGGGGTCCCCCCTCCTAAGCATAACCAGCCTCGGGCTCTTTGAGCCAGTCCTGGTTGTAAAAATACGGGGGGGAAAATGACAGGGGATCCCCCGTATTTTTAGAACCAGCACCGGGCTCTGCGTCCGGTCCTGGTGCCAAAAATACGGGGGTCCCCGTATTTTTGGAACCAGCACTGGCCTCCACTAGCTGGGGAGATAATGCCACAGCCGGGGGACACTTTGATATCGGTCCCTGCGGCCGTGCCATTAAAACCCCAACTAGTCACCCCTGGCCGGGGTACCCTGGAGGAGCACGGCCGCAGGGAGCGGTATAAAAGTGTCCCCCGGCTGTGTCATTATCTGTCCAGCTAGTGGAGCCTGGTGCTGGTACAAAAAATACGGGGGACTCCTACTCTTTTTGTCCCCCGTATTTTTCGCACCAGGACCAGGCGCAGAGCCCGGTGCTGGTTGTTAAAATACGGGGGATCCCCTGTCATTTTCCCCCCCATATTTTGGCAACCAAGAGCCCGAGGCTGGTTATGCTTAGGAGGGGGTCCCCACGCATTTTTTTTCGGGGTTTTTGAAAAACTTTTCTGCCGTCCAAAAAGTCGAATCCAGGACGCACATATCCGTCAATTGGTCCGTTTTTCGACAGCGGGACTGTCGAATCCATTTTTTATGTAATATGTCGAATTCTGGCCCCGGGGGCCGGAATTCGACTGTCGAATTGTGTCGAATTTAAAAACGGTCGAATTCCAGCCGGAATTCGACCGCAATTGCATATACCATGTGACATGAGCTTGTGTACAGTATCTGTCATTATGTGTTTTTTTCACTGACACTATTATTTTTTTCTATTGTAATATACAGAGGCGGCAAACTAGCCAAATGGGAATAATCAGCTTCTGCTGAATAAAATGAGATGCTACAGTACATGCCTATATTCTGTGTGTGACTGCGGCTCTATGAAATGAAATCTGAAAATGTAAATATGAAATGCATTACTAATGTGCAGCATTATGTGTATAAGGTGTGCTACAATATTTTCTGGCGTAACATAAGGAAAGGGCACTACTGCATGGTCTAATGCAGTGGTTCTCAAACTCGGTCCTCAGGACCCCACACAGTGCATGTTTTGCAGGTAAACCAGCAAGTGCACAGGTGTACTGTATTAATTACTCACTGACACATTTTAAAAGGTCCATACAGTAGGTGGAGCTAATTATTTCACTTGTGATTCTGTGAGACCTGCAAAACATGCACTGTGTGGGGTCATGAGGACTGAGTTTGAGAACCTGTGGTCTAATGTAAATAAAGATCAATGTGGTGGGGTGTAATGTGAATAAGGGGCAATACTGTTAGGAGTAATGTGGTACTATCATATGATGAAACGAGAATAAGAGACACTACTGCATGATATAATGTGAATAAAGTTGCAGTACTGTGTTGTGTCATTTCATCTGGGGGTATTATTGTGTTACCATGCCCCTTCCCAGCAAGAACATGCACTGTTTTGGGCTGGCACTAAATGTGCACATTGTTCCTACAGTATTTAAATTATATTGGGTAGTAGCGCCAAAATGGGTGATGGTGCTGGGAAAGGGGTGCAGGGTTAGAGGCGGAACTAGCATCTGTGCAAGAGGGCATCAGCCAAAATGTAGCCTAGGGCATCATGTTGGTTAGGGACGGCTCTGGTAATACTGTACTGTTACTGTACTTTGCATTCAATAGAGATACTGTTTGCACACAGGTTTTACATGAATCATTGGCAATGCTGCAGGAGTGTTTCATTAGGCAATCTAAAATATACCACGACTATGGGTGGGGATACAGTAGGTAAGTTCTGTCACCATAAGCTGTCTGCTGTGTATAGCAGATTTCCATCTGGGATGCATTTGTGTTTTTGTAATAAAAAAACAAAAAAACATTTTACTGTACATTTAGTGGATACAGTATTTCTCCCCCATAATGGCACATCATACTGTACAGTTACCCCCATGTACTGTACCATACAATACTGTATAAGGTAATATTTATTAGAAAAAAAATCAATATTAATGTAAAAAAAAGTATTTACTACAACATCCGATTGCATGTACTGTACTGATCAAAATGTACAGTACTCTTATTCAGGACTTATAAAACAGAAAATAACTGTTCATACACATCAATAACATTACTACTGTATAATATTCTACATTAGTTTATGCAATAATCAGACAAAGGCAATTTTATAAACATTTTTAATAATGCACCAATTAAAAATGTTAAACAGAAAATACAGTACAGAAATACATATTTGTGGCTTGACCATTTCTTTCGACTATAACAGGAAATACTTTATACAGGTGATTTATATAATTATTACAATGCTCAGGTGTGAGTACTTCTAGCCAAAATTTCTTTATCCCATCCAACAGCTGCTGTTTTGTTGTTGGCTTCGCAACACTCCTAATGTACCTCTTCAATTGAGCCCACACTAATTCAATTGGATTCATGTCTGGTGATCTACAGTATAAAAAAATAAAATAAAAAGAGTATAGAAAAAAAGTTAGTCAATTAATGACATTAAATAGAGAAAATTAAACATACGGTATTGTACTGTTTATTAAACCAAAAAATATATTTACAGTACTAGAGTGCTTTCCAAAATTTTACTTGTACACTGTTGAAAGAATACTCACTCTGGTGAGTGTTTAGGATCATTGTCTTGGAATATCCTATGGTGAGTTGGGTAATATTCCCTCTACTATTGTTTCTTGGAAACATTTCTTATCCATGATCCCTACAGAAATAAAAAAATGTTGTTCATTAATAAGCAACTCATTTTATTATGCAGTTACATGTACTCTACAGTACAGCATGTATTTTTACAGAACACAGGCACAGAATAAAGTATAGTACTGTACCTTCCAAAAATAATAGGGGACCAGCTCCTAATCGTGTTATGCCTCCCCATACATGGACTTTCAATGGATGCTTTGGGCGTGGTTTTAATGAGATATGGTTACGTTTCCGGAATGACATTCTGGAGAACCGCTCAAGGGCAACAGACGATTCATCTGTGAAAATGACATCATGAAATGTTTCACCACTCTCAAACCATCGCCGTGCCTGTTCCACTCTCTTTTCTTTATTCACATCTCTTATCATGGGAGATATCCTGTGAAGAGCCAAAAATAATGAAATCAGATACATTAATGAAATTACTGATTTCCAGATTACTGTATATATAGTAGACTGTATGTGCAGTATACTGTATTATATACCTACTGTATACATTAAACTGTACATCGCTGTCTCTGAGTGCCTATACAGTAGGTATCTCTTTTGGGATAGATAGATAGATATATATATATATATATATATACTGTATATACACACACACACACACATACTGTATATAGTATAAAGTACACACTCTGTATAATGATTTATGGTTTATGGCATTGTTATATCACTTACCAAGGGATTATTAACAGTGAATAAGTGTGCATCTACTATATGGTTTATACTGCTTTCAGTATTTTACCTTGTTGCGCCAAAGGTCCATCCCATTTTCCGTTGCATCCTTCTGACGCTGGTGGCCGATATGTCCAGGTCATACTTGGAATGTAGAATTTGTTTTATTTGCAAAGCAGTACGCTCATCATCCTCACGAGTTAGTTCCTCCACAATTTGTTGCACTCTCCTACAGTACAATACAGTATGAAAAATATGAATTAATGAACAGCACAATCACAGTTAGATGAAGTGTTTTTTTAATTTAAAAAAAATTGTCTATGGTATACAGCAAGTCATTTAAACATTACAGTAGTGTACAGTACGTACCATGTGCATTTTGTAGGAAATACAAATCTGGGCGTTGTTCTCTCGAAAGCATGATAGTGCACCGTTTCTAAAGTGACTATAATGCCACTTTCCTTGAGCCATGCATGGATCTCTTTGATGGTTTTATTTTCTTTTTTCATGTTGGCGATTATCTTGCTCATCGTTTTGTTGATAGTTACTGGCATGTTGTCCAACTGTAATTCCTGTATGGAGAAAAAACATTTGTGAATACTGTAGTCTAAAATTTACACATCTGAAAATTTTTAAGAGTTTTATGATAAAAGTTAATACTGTACATGTTTACTATATAGTACCTGATGTTCAAATTTTAGTACTGTATACTGTACAGTACTGAAAATACCACATCAGTGTTATGGACTGCAATTAGTTTCCTGTATAAAACAGATACAGTAAATAACCCTCCTTGGAAGTGCATGGGCCCTGTGAGACTTACAGTAGTGTACAGCATAAGGGGCGACTGACATGATGTACAAGCATTACATACAGTACATGTCAGTACTGTATGTAAATTCAATTATTGCCTAACAACAATGCTGCTTACTGTATATTATATACTGTAGGCCTAGAAATGTGCATCTCAATATGGTAGTTAAAAAATACAGGGGCCTATGGGGATAAGCGAGTTCTATGCATATTAAAAATGGCCACGGACCGTGAACCCCCAGCACGTGGCAGCGCTCGGATATGGAGTGAGAGATGGCATAAATTTTACAGGCAAGGGGCAATGCTTTAGGAGCGTCACAATCCCCTAGCTTAAATACACCGGGATAAGCGAGGTTTATGCACATTACGTTACACCGAGCTCGATCGCTTAGCAACCTGACAAAATGGCCGCCGACCGTGAACCCCCAGCACGTGGCAGTGCTCGGATATGGAGTGAGAGATGGCATAAATTTTAAAGGCCAGGGGGCAATGCTGAAGGAGCGTCACAATCCCCTAGCTAAAATACACCGGGATAAGCGAGGTCTATGCACATTACGTTACACCAAGCTCGATCGCTTAGCAACCTGACAAAATGGCCACCGAATGTGAACCCCCAGCACGTGGCAGCGCTCGGATATGGAGTGAATATACGTTTTAAAGGCCAAGGGGCAATGCACAGGGACATTACAGTAAGGATCTAAAAGGGCGTAAGAAGGACTGCCGCGCCCCAGAGAGCAGCAGTGGTGATATCTACAGGTGGTCACTCAACCCCCTAGAACATGGATACACAAAAAATGAGAGATCACGTCTGCGCTCGTCTAGGAATACTGTACTAAGAGAGGTTGGGTTAACGGTACATAGTCTCTGATGGCTGGACAATTCTTAAATGAAGTGGGTTGACTTATTATGTCCCGTGGTGTCATTGATAGGTGTTAGGCCTCTCTTCATGTGCCTTTATTTCCACTTTCCCGAATCGGGTCTTGAATAGATTCGTGTCCTCAGTCACATCGAACCGTGTTGTGTTTCTTCTATAAGGTATCTTTGATATTCGTTCTCCGGATTTTCTCCTGTATTTCCGTCCAGGATACCAGGATAGTTCTTATCCTCAATGATTGGAGACAGAGAGACAGAGATAGCCGCTGATAGTATAGTAAGCGTGTTAAAAATGACGTCTTAGACTAGTAGGGAGATCTTAAAAAAAAGTAGCAACTACTGGTTGCGTACCGTACTCACGTGAGAAACGTGATGTACCCCTTGTATAGTGTGAGTTGGGTACGCCCACTATTCTTTTCATCTATTCAATCTGCATGAGTGTGACCATGTATGATAACATATCGACCTAAGAAAAGATACCTTTATGTGTTTTTCACCTTCCTGCATGGATAACCATAAAGGATCCTGTCTGGAGGAAGAGGATAAAAGCACATGAACACCAAAGATACCTTTATGCAAGGGGTACATCACGTTTCTCACGTAAGTATGGTACGCAACCAGTAGTTGCTACTTTTTTTTAAGATCTCCCTACTAGTCTAAGACGTCATTTTCAACACGCTTACTATACTATCAGCGGCTATCTCTGTCTCTCTGTCTCCAATCATTGAGGATAAGAACTATCCTGGTATCCTGGACGGAAATACAGGAGAAAATCCGGAGAACGAATATCAAAGATACCTTATAGAAGAAACACACCACGGTCCGACGTGACTGAGGACACGAATCTATTCAAGACCCGATTCGGGAAAGTGGAAATAAAGGCACATGAAGAGAGGCCTAACACCTATCAACGACACCACGGGACATAATAAGTCAACCCACTTCATTTAAGAATTGTCCAGCCATCAGAGACTGTGTACCGTTAACCCAACCTCTCTTAGTACAGTATTCCTAGACGAGCGCAGACGTGATCTCTCATTTTTTGTGTATTACAGTAAGGATATTCATGTAAGTATATATATAATTGTTAACAGTAAATTAAAGAATTACCGATCAAATGCTGTATGAAGAAACTGTGTCAATGAGCTGGAACACGTGAGGCTAGCAGAAGTTTTCAAATGCAGAAACAGAGGACAAATTATCAGGAGATTTCTCAAAGGTCGGAGACGATCCACACAGCTAGTCTGATTACGAGGAAACAGCTTTGCAAAGTGGGTAGCGGGCGGTGACTGAGACGCTTTGTTATTCACATTCAAACAAAAGGAATTCTTCCCGCTAAATGTATGCTCTGTGATTGGTGCCAATATAGGCGCATTCATCCCTACACCAATCACAGAGCATGCTTTCAGCGGGAAGAACTCCTTTTGTTTGAATGTGAATAAAAGAGCATCTCAGTCACCGCCCGCTACCCACTTTGCAAAGCTGTTGCCTCGTAATCAGACTTGCTGTGTGGATCGTCTCCGACCTTTGAGAAATCTCCTGATAATTTGTCCTCTGTTTCTGCATTTGAAAACTTCTGCTAGCCTCAAGTGTCCCAGCTCATTGACACAGTTTCTTCATACAGTATTTGATCGGTAATTCTTTCATTTACTGTTAGCAATTATATATATACTTACATGAATATCCTTACTGTAATGTCCCTGTGCATTACCCCTTGGCCTGTAAAACGTATATTCACTCCATATCCGAGCGCTGCCACGTGCTGGGGGTTCATGGTCAGCGGCCATTTTGTCAGATTGCTAAGCGATCGAGCTCGGTGTAACGTAATGTGCATAGACCTCGCTTATCTCTGTGTATTTTAGCTAGGGGATTGTGACGCTACTTCAGCATTGCCCCCTGGCCTGTAAAATTTATACCATCTCTCACTCCATATCCGAGCGCTGCCACGTGCTGGGGGTTCACGGTTGGTGGCCATTTTGTCAGGTTGCTAAGCGATCGAGCTCGGTGTAACGTAATATGCATAGACCTCGCTTATCCCGGTGTATTTTAACTTGGGGATTGTGACGCTCTTTCAGCATTGCCCCTTGGCCTATAAAATTTATGCCATCTCTCACTCCATATTCAGCGCTGCCACGTGCTGGGGGTTCATGGTCGGTGGCCATTTTGTCAGGTTGCTAAGCGATCGAGCTCGGTGTAATGTAATGTGCATAGACCTCGCTTATCCTGGTGTATTTTAGCTAAGGGATTGTGACGCTCCTTCAGCATTGCACCCTGGCCTGTAAAATTTATACCATCTCTCACTCCATATCCGAGCGCTGCCACGTGCTCGGAGTTCACGGTCGGCGGCCATTTTGTCAGGTTGCTAAGCGATCGAGCACGGTGTAACGTAATGTGCATAGACCTCGCTTATCCCGGTGTATTTTAACTAGGGGATTGTGACACTCCTTCAGCATTGCCCCTTGGCCTGTAAAATTTATGCCATCTCTCACTCCATATCCATTCGCGCTGCCACGTGCTGGGGGTTCACGGTCGGCGTCCATTTTGTCAGGTTGCTAAGCGATCGAGCTTGGTGTAACGTAATGTGCATAGACCTCGCTTATCCCGGTGTATTTTAGCTAGGGGATTGTGATGCTCCTTCAGCATTGCCCCCTGGCCTGTAAAATTGATACCATCTCTCACTCTATATCGGAGCGCTGCCACGTGCTGGGGGTTCACGGTCGGCGCCCATTTTGTCAGGTTGTTAAGCGATCGAGCTCGGTGTAACGTAATGTGCATAGACCTCGCTTATCCCGGTGTATTTTAGCTAGGGGATTGCGATGCTCCTTATATCAATATGCAGTAGTACTGTATGATTGCTATCACTTGTGGTGTAACACCTATAGTTGTTCGCACAGGTGATGGCAATCATACTGTACATTTAAACTAAAGTCTCTAACAGAGCATTCAGTCCCTCCTGCAGAGGATCATGTTGGGAGGCACAGGGAAAAAAGTATAATACCGTACAGTTTCTGAACTTTAATGTTGTGCACTTTATTTGAAAATGTACAGTTGTTTGCTATTTTTGTGCTTTACATGTTTTCTTATTGTGGTTTTTATATTTTTAGACAAAAGACAAAGAATGCAGACTACTAGATTTTATGGAAGTGCCAAAACCCGCCCATCAGTGGCACAGAAACTTACTGCATTAGTCCCACAAAAGAAGAAGAAAACTGCCAAGGTGGCTCAGTAAGAAAATGTGGTGAAACCACAAAAAATGCCAAGGCAAAGAATAATAGTTTGGGGCTGATATGTGGTATGCCAAATGATGTCATTGTTCCATCTCTTGCAGATCACGGTGTTCAGCCAATGAATCTGGAAATACCGGTGCTAGAGGACCTGACAAACACGCTGCATCAGGAAGCTTCTTTTTTGGACCATGTAGCCACCCCTGGACAAGAAGACATGGCACATTCACCACGAAGAAGGTTGGATTTCACAGATGTGAACACCAATGTGCAGGACTGCCAGTGTACCTGTGCTGTTTTAGTAAAGGAGCTACTCAGCAAGGTGACCAATATGGAGGCAGAACTTGGTGGACAGGTAAGTAACCTTGGGGGACAGGTCAATCAGCTGCAGACAGATGTGGCTGGCCTTAAAGAAGGAATAAAGGAACAGATGGTAGAATCCATGAAGAAAGTCATCGAACAAACAAGGGAAGAATGGCAAGTTGGAGTTGGCCGCACCATAATTACAACACACCACCAAGCGGTTCAAGTCAGCGGCCTGGACGAAGTCAGCGGCCTGGACGAAGTCATCGGCCTGGACGAAGTCAGCGGCCTGGATGACCGCAGTGGATTGGACGAACGCAGAGGAATGGACGAACGCAGAGGAATGGACGAACGCAGCGGCATGGACGACCGCAGCGGCCTGGACGACCGCAGAGGCCTGGACGACCGCAGAGGCATGGACGACCGCAGAGGCATGGACGACCGCAGAGGCATGGACGACCGCAGAGGCCTGGACGACCGCAGCGGCCTGGATTCAAGTGTGCTGTTGCCAGGAACACCAATGATGACCAGCACACCTGCTCACAGGCCACCTCTCAATACATTCGGAAGCGCTCTGACCGATATTCCCCTGGCTGTCATCTCCACTGCCCTGGACGACCATCTGTACAGAGCTTCAAATGGACATATTCACAAATATGCACACTCTCTGTTCCAGTACCATGTACAATACGACAAATACTTGATGTGGGCCAATCTTGTGAACTTTGATGGTGCCAAGGGCAAAATTCCGCTGCCCAAAAATCTGGTACATGACATCATGGCTAGGTGTGAACGCCGCGTGAGGATTGGTGCTCCAGTAAAGAGGAAGATAAGGGATACCATAAACGCTGTGCTGAGAACGAGGAGGAAAATGCCTTGGAGGATCAACTTTGATGAAACCAGATCATTACCTACCGATCCTCCTAGCTTCAGCACATCAGCTTGACACAGCTGAAGCTCAAAAATTGAGGCACTGTACCTGTATGACCTGTACATTTTCTGGGGCTGCATACACTGTGCTGAATCCACTTGGAGCAGCACGGTTACTCAAAGGGGAGTGCATGAACTTGGCTCACCCCATTCCTGATGGGAGTGTCTGGCCCTGGTAATGTAAGGGCCTGGTACAAGTTGCCCCTTTTATTCCCCTGGCACCAGTTGATTTTTTGGGCGCTGCTGTATCTATCCAGTAGCAGCCGAGTCCATTGTGCTGTGTCGATCTGGGGCCTTGTGCTGTGATTCCATCCAGGGGCTGCTGTTGTCCGTCCTCTGTTCTGGCATTCGTATGCGACCGTGTTAAAAATCAAAAGACAAAAACTAAAAATAATACAAAAAAGCAAAACCTAAAAAAATAAATAAATTAAAAAAAAAAACCATTACCACACACCACCACCAAAAAAAAAAAAAAATTAAAGTTGATATTATTACTGTATTTGTGATGTTTCCTTTTGATTAAAGTACCGTACAGTATGTGGGATGTTGGCTTTCTTATTACAATATGTGTGATGTTACATGTTCCTACTAATTTTGTCCCACGTCCATGCTGAAAATAAAGTGTTTCAAACCCCAAGCGTCTGAGTCCATTGTGCTGTGTCCATCCAGGGGCTGCTGTTGTCTGTTTCCGTTCTCCGTTCTGCTGTCCGTATGTGCCCATGTTCCAAAATCAAAAGACAAAAACTAAAAATAATACAAAAAAAATAATAATCAGTACCCCGCACAGCACACCACAAAATTTTTTAACAAATATTAAATAAATAAAGTTGATATTGTTACTGTATTTGTGATGTTACCTTTTGCTTAAAGTACCGTACAGTATGTGTGATGTTTGCTTTCTTATTAGAATATGTGTGATGTTACATGTTCCTACTGATTTTGTCCGTAAATAAAATGTTTCTTAAAATTAACATGACGTGTTTTCCAATTTTTTTATTCCCAACTTTCTCATATACTGTACTGTATAAATTAGTACTATTGTATGATGGGCATTCAATTAAGAGTGGTATATGTAAAATAACTTGGTTAGGCTTCTTGTTTCACTGGTGTCTATGGTGGCCTGGGGAGCACTGTTACTCAAGAGAAGGGGTTGTACTGTATGCACTGTACAAGCTTGCTGAGGGGCAGAATCCTTGGGCATTTCAGGGCATGTTAGAAGTGTCCCCCATTTTATCCCCCTGTTACTGGGCATGAGTCTATGGCTTCTGATGGCTTCATCCAGGCAGGGTCATACTGTTACTGTACTAGCACTTTGTAGTACATACAACTTTGTATATACAGTACAGTAGGTCACCATTGGTACTGTACATTACCAGTTGATCCTAATCAGTTTCCCAGTGATACAGTACATGCCACCCACTGTATTATACTGTACATGTCACACTTACTGTATGCTATTGCTACAATGTACAGTATGCTCAATCTACTGTGAGATAGTGTCCTAGTCCCTTGCATTGTACTGCTGCCATGTCCCTTGATGCACCTTTCTGCATTCTATGTAAAGCACGCATAGGAGACGGAGAAGTGTGCATACTGTATCAATCAACTGCTACCTGAACATTGATTGGTTGGCTGGTTGGAATAAAAATCTGATAATGGATGACTGTCATTTGCTCTCATCCATTACCAGAATTTCATTCCTAACAGCCAGATCTGGCAGATTATCTGACAGATAATTGTATGGTGTACAGTATGCCATACCAGAGGCGGAACTACCGCCAGTGCAAGCAGTGCGTTGTACTGGGGCCCGCCTCTGTCCAGGGGCCCAAGCATGTAATGAGTCAAACTGACTCATTACATGCCGCTGTGCGCTGCGGGCAACTGCTGCCTGCAGCGCACAGCCGCCCGGAGATGAGAGGAGCAGCGGCACGGGGGAAGGAGGAGGAGGGAGGTGGAGGAGGGAGCCGCAGCAGCACTTTACTACTGGTGGAGGCGCTGCTGCCCCTCTGCTTCACTATAGGCTGTCTTCCGAGAACAGCCTATAGTGAAGCAGAGGGACAGCAGCAGCAGCGCCTCCACCAATAACACAGCGCTGCTGCGGCTCCCTCCTCCACCTCCCTCCTCCTCCTTCTCTCCTGCCCGGGAATCGTCTGACGCTGCACCGAGGAGCCTGAGCCAGCGGCGAGGGTAAGTATAATTCTTCTTTCTTTCTTTCTTTCTTTCTTTCTTTCTTTCTTTCTTTCTTTCTTTCTTTCTTTCTTTCTTTCTTTCTGTATTTCTTTCCTAGAAAAAAGGGGGACTGTGTGCCGCAATGTGTAAAAACGGGCATTGTGTAAAAACAAGGGCACGCTGTCTGCCGTTATGTGCAACAAGGGCATGCTGTCTGCCGTAATGTGTAAAAAGGGCACGCTGTCTGCCGCTATGTGTAACAAGGGCACGCTGTCTGCCGCTATGTGTAACAAGGGCATGCTGTCTGCCGTTATGTGTAAAAAGGGCACGCTGTCTGCCGTTATGTGTAAAAAATGGGAACGCTGTCTGCCGCTATGTGTAAAAAGGGCACGCTGTCTGCCGTTATGTGTAAAAATGGGAACGCTGTCTGCCGTAATGTGTAAAAAGAGGAATCTGTCTGCCGTAAGGTGTAAAAGGGTCTCTACCTGGTGTAGTGGTGCTACTGTGCGGCGTAATTTGAATAATGGAGACTACTGTGCACCGTTTTATGAATTGGTATTATTTTGTGGCCACACCCCTTCTCCACGCCACTATGTATTTTTTCGCGCGCCTACGGCGCACACTGCCCCTGTTTTACATGCAGGGGTGGGGCTCCAATGCTGTTTCTTGCACACAGTGCTAAAATGTCTAGTTACGGCACTGTTGCTAGGTATCCACTTCCCTGAGCAGGTCCCCCTCACCAGATCCTCTCCAGGGGTGAGGGGGTGGACTTGGATGGGATGGGGGGGGGGCCCAAGCCATTTTGTCGCACATGGGCCCACCGCTCGCTAGTTCCGCCATTGTGCCATACTGTAGTTTATAAATGACCTGAGATTCTGTCATGCAGTACCATGCATTAAAAAAAAGATACTATACAACCGAGTATAAACAAAACATTTAATAAAAAAATAAAAAAATTAAATGAAACGCAAAATAAAATTAAAAAGGTGGTCCACTAACAGGTGGATTATGATCCTCATCAGCAGTAACAGCTGCCGCACTTGTTCTGTGGGGAAAAAAGGACAGTATTACAACACAAATACTGTATACTTTACATTGTACAGTAGTAGTGACAGTACTGTACTCTAAATTAGAAAATCTTGATATTTACAATGTACAGTACTGTATTGTCAGTACAGTAAAGAGAACACTACTGTATGCTGTTGAGGTAATTTAAGCATTGCTATAGTTTACCTCTTGTATAAGTGGGCTGCTGGGTGCCTGTGTCCGGGCCAGCCCACCTATCATGGCCCTGTCTCTGGCCCCATAAATCATTGGCTCTGTACTGGAGGGAAAAAAAATGAGTCACATTCCAATACTATACAATTACTACTGTATACTGTAGGTACAGTATTATACTGTATTGCTGGTCTTCAAAATATAAAGTACTGTACAAGAGTTTAGCTTCAACAGGTCATAAACAAATTATCAAAGGAATAAAACACCACAGTACAAGTACAGATCATGGTTAATATTGTAGACATTTAACAGATGGAAAAGCACAACAGATAGAAGGTCCCAGCTCAAAATATCTTATAGTACTGTACAGTACAGTACAGTACATTGGGGGTATCAGACCTGATTGTACTGCTGCATTCACATATTCACCCTTGCAAGCGTGCAAATGCATGTGTATGCAGAGCTGTGAAAATCCAGTATGTGCAGTCTGTGCGCAGCCCAGGGCTTTCTCCTACTGTGCGATGAGATCAGGCTGAGTGGGGACCGAGCTGACATCAAACACCCTCCCTAATAACTCGTGTCCAAATGCGTTTTTCCAGACACTCCCAGTAAATGGTCAGTTTTCACCCACAAACGGCCTCTTCCTGTCAATCGCCTTGCGAATGCCCGTGCAATCGTAATTTTTGAACCAGACTGTCCCCAATGCCTATTGTTGTTTGGCGACGTGTGTGAGCATTGCGGTATGCCCAGCAGCCATCAGGTCTGAATCACCCCCACTGTGCATTTGGATTACATACGCAATCCCACCGGATGGGATACTGGCTGTTTACAGTATATACTGTACCAACAGCTGCATCCCTCCTGCCAGAACGCCGGCAGAGGGATGAGTGCTCCAAGTCTCCTTGCAGCCTTGTTGCTCTCACCACGCAGCAGACTTGTGACTCGCATAACTCCACACAGGATCTATTCTCACTCTATGGGTGTCGTGGACACCCACAAGTGGGAACATATGTAGCGTAGGGTTTACGCCTATCGGCATTGTCACTGTTAACCTGACAGCCGGCATTTAACTGCAATGAGCAGAAAGACAGAAATGGATAGACTGTCAGTATGGAAAAGAGGGGTAGGATGAAAGATGGCTGGGTGTGATGAAGAAGTGGACATTGAGAGCCTGTCTTACAAACAAGTTTAAGGAAGAAATCAGTAGTCAGGATACACAGCATGCATTTGTGGAGTGAAGAGGGTGAAAAAGTAGAGATGGTACAGTATGTACTGTAAGGTTATGTCAGAGATGATCAGCTCAGTGTTATACATGTTACAGTAAGTTAGAGTACAGTACAGTGCATTATGTATTTCTCTCCTATTACCTGGTGTCTCCTCCACTGGTTGGCGACGGACTGTAAAAAGATAAAATACAGTTAGTCATATCAGTTTGACTTAAAATAATGTTGGAGAAAAAATACTGTAAACACAGTACCAACTATTGCTACTGTACAGTATATTTACCAAAAATGTATTCTGGCTCGTCGTCTGTGGGTAAAAGAGAAGAATATTGGTGTGTAGTTTAGCTGATTTTAGCGTAGCTGAATCATTGTGTGGAGAAAGATCTCAAAGGGAGAAAATCTCTAAGGGATTCGTCTGGCACTTATACTGGACTTCTTTTGTGATCAATTTGCTTGAACTATGAAGTAACCTCATATCTCATTGTTCTCTTACCAGGTATGTCTAGTGGAACAACAATACCCAGCAAGCTGTACCGAGTCTGCTAATTATCACATAGGAATATCCTGAATGCTTAGCCATAGGTATGTCTAGTGGAACAACAATACCCAGCAAGCTGTACCGAGTCTGCTAATTATCACATAGGAATATCCTGAATGCTTAGCCATAGGTATGTCTAGTGGAACAACAATACCCAGCAAGCTGTACCGAGTCTGCTAATTATCACATAGGAATATCCTGAATGCTTAGCCATAGGTATGTCTAGTGGAACAACAATACCCAGCAAGCTGTACCGAGTCTGCTAATTATCACATAGGAATATCCTGAATGCTTAGCCATAGGTATGTCTAGTGGAACAACAATACCCAGCAAGCTGTACCGAGTCTGCTAATTATCACATAGGAATATCCTGAATGCTTAGCCATAGGTATGTCTAGTGGAACAACAATACCCAGCAAGCTGTACCGAGTCTGCTAATTATCACATAGGAATATCCTGAATGCTTAGCCATAGGTATGTCTAGTGGAACAACAATACCCAGCAAGCTGTACCGAGTCTGCTAATTATCACATAGGAATATCCTGAATGCTTAGCCATAGGTATGTCTAGTGGAACAACAATACCCAGCAAGCTGTACCGAGTCTGCTAATTATCACATAGGAATATCCTGAATGCTTAGCCATAGGTATGTCTAGTGGAACAACAATACCCAGCAAGCTGTACCGAGTCTGCTAATTATCACATAGGAATATCCTGAATGCTTAGCCATAGGTATGTCTAGTGGAACAACAATACCCAGCAAGCTGTACCGAGTCTGCTAATTATCACATAGGAATATCCTGAATGCTTAGCCATAGGTATGTCTAGTGGAACAACAATACCCAGCAAGCTGTACCGAGTCTGCTAATTATCACATAGGAATATCCTGAATGCTTAGCCATAGGTATGTCTAGTGGAACAACAATACCCAGCAAGCTGTACCGAGTCTGCTAATTATCACATAGGAATATCCTGAATGCTTAGCCATAGGTATGTCTAGTGGAACAACAATACCCAGCAAGCTGTACCGAGTCTGCTAATTATCACATAGGAATATCCTGAATGCTTAGCCATAGGTATGTCTAGTGGAACAACAATACCCAGCAAGCTGTACCGAGTCTGCTAATTATCACATAGGAATATCCTGAATGCTTAGCCATAGGTATGTCTAGTGGAACAACAATACCCAGCAAGCTGTACCGAGTCTGCTAATTATCACATAGGAATATCCTGAATGCTTAGCCATAGGTATGTCTAGTGGAACAACAATACCCAGCAAGCTGTACCGAGTCTGCTAATTATCACATAGGAATATCCTGAATGCTTAGCCATAGGTATGTCTAGTGGAACAACAATACCCAGCAAGCTGTACCGAGTCTGCTAATTATCACATAGGAATATCCTGAATGCTTAGCCATAGGTATGTCTAGTCACTAGTGTATTAAATATTAGCAGATTTATCCAAGTTTTATTTGTAGTTATTTGGGGAATGTGTAATGGTTTCATTCCTACACATTATTTGTTTGTTTAAGTTTTATTGCCCCA
Organism: Pseudophryne corroboree; assembly: GCF_028390025.1. NCBI lineage: Eukaryota > Metazoa > Chordata > Amphibia > Anura > Myobatrachidae > Pseudophryne > Pseudophryne corroboree. The sequence goes on from NC_086446.1 coordinate 638,796,227, forward strand.
AATGGGTGATGGGCTAGGGGAGGGTCCAATCAATCAATGTGCTTACATACACATGTTTGGGCTTTATATTGGTGTGTAGTTTAGCTGATTTTAGCGTAGCTGAATCATTGTGTGGAGAAAGATCTCAAAGGGAGAAAATCTCTAAGGGATTCGTCTGGCACTTATACTGGACTTCTTTTGTGATCAATTTGCTTGAACTATGAAGTAACCTCATATCTCATTGTTCTCTTACCAGGTATGTCTAGTGGAACAACAATACCCAGCAAGCTGTACCGAGTCTGCTAATTATCACATAGGAATATCCTGAATGCTTAGCCATAGGTATGTCTAGTGGAACAACAATACCCAGCAAGCTGTACCGAGTCTGCTAATTATCACATAGGAATATCCTGAATGCTTAGCCATAGGTATGTCTAGTGGAACAACAATACCCAGCAAGCTGTACCGAGTCTGCTAATTATCACATAGGAATATCCTGAATGCTTAGCCATAGGTATGTCTAGTGGAACAACAATACCCAGCAAGCTGTACCGAGTCTGCTAATTATCACATAGGAATATCCTGAATGCTTAGCCATAGGTATGTCTAGTGGAACAACAATACCCAGCAAGCTGTACCGAGTCTGCTAATTATCACATAGGAATATCCTGAATGCTTAGCCATAGGTATGTCTAGTGGAACAACAATACCCAGCAAGCTGTACCGAGTCTGCTAATTATCACATAGGAATATCCTGAATGCTTAGCCATAGGTATGTCTAGTGGAACAACAATACCCAGCAAGCTGTACCGAGTCTGCTAATTATCACATAGGAATATCCTGAATGCTTAGCCATAGGTATGTCTAGTGGAACAACAATACCCAGCAAGCTGTACCGAGTCTGCTAATTATCACATAGGAATATCCTGAATGCTTAGCCATAGGTATGTCTAGTGGAACAACAATACCCAGCAAGCTGTACCGAGTCTGCTAATTATCACATAGGAATATCCTGAATGCTTAGCCATAGGTATGTCTAGTGGAACAACAATACCCAGCAAGCTGTACCGAGTCTGCTAATTATCACATAGGAATATCCTGAATGCTTAGCCATAGGTATGTCTAGTGGAACAACAATACCCAGCAAGCTGTACCGAGTCTGCTAATTATCACATAGGAATATCCTGAATGCTTAGCCATAGGTATGTCTAGTGGAACAACAATACCCAGCAAGCTGTACCGAGTCTGCTAATTATCACATAGGAATATCCTGAATGCTTAGCCATAGGTATGTCTAGTGGAACAACAATACCCAGCAAGCTGTACCGAGTCTGCTAATTATCACATAGGAATATCCTGAATGCTTAGCCATAGGTATGTCTAGTGGAACAACAATACCCAGCAAGCTGTACCGAGTCTGCTAATTATCACATAGGAATATCCTGAATGCTTAGCCATAGGTATGTCTAGTGGAACAACAATACCCAGCAAGCTGTACCGAGTCTGCTAATTATCACATAGGAATATCCTGAATGCTTAGCCATAGGTATGTCTAGTGGAACAACAATACCCAGCAAGCTGTACCGAGTCTGCTAATTATCACATAGGAATATCCTGAATGCTTAGCCATAGGTATGTCTAGTGGAACAACAATACCCAGCAAGCTGTACCGAGTCTGCTAATTATCACATAGGAATATCCTGAATGCTTAGCCATAGGTATGTCTAGTCACTAGTGTATTAAATATTAGCAGATTTATCCAAGTTTTATTTGTAGTTATTTGGGGAATGTGTAATGGTTTCATTCCTACACATTATTTGTTTGTTTAAGTTTTATTGCCCCAAATGGGTGATGGGCTAGGGGAGGGTCCAATCAATCAATGTGCTTACATACACATGTTTGGGCTTTATATTGGTGTGTAGTTTAGCTGATTTTAGCGTAGCTGAATCATTGTGTGGAGAAAGATCTCAAAGGGAGAAAATCTCTAAGGGATTCGTCTGGCACTTATACTGGACTTCTTTTGTGATCAATTTGCTTGAACTATGAAGTAACCTCATATCTCATTGTTCTCTTACCAGGTATGTCTAGTGGAACAACAATACCCAGCAAGCTGTACCGAGTCTGCTAATTATCACATAGGAATATCCTGAATGCTTAGCCATAGGTATGTCTAGTGGAACAACAATACCCAGCAAGCTGTACCGAGTCTGCTAATTATCACATAGGAATATCCTGAATGCTTAGCCATAGGTATGTCTAGTGGAACAACAATACCCAGCAAGCTGTACCGAGTCTGCTAATTATCACATAGGAATATCCTGAATGCTTAGCCATAGGTATGTCTAGTGGAACAACAATACCCAGCAAGCTGTACCGAGTCTGCTAATTATCACATAGGAATATCCTGAATGCTTAGCCATAGGTATGTCTAGTGGAACAACAATACCCAGCAAGCTGTACCGAGTCTGCTAATTATCACATAGGAATATCCTGAATGCTTAGCCATAGGTATGTCTAGTGGAACAACAATACCCAGCAAGCTGTACCGAGTCTGCTAATTATCACATAGGAATATCCTGAATGCTTAGCCATAGGTATGTCTAGTGGAACAACAATACCCAGCAAGCTGTACCGAGTCTGCTAATTATCACATAGGAATATCCTGAATGCTTAGCCATAGGTATGTCTAGTGGAACAACAATACCCAGCAAGCTGTACCGAGTCTGCTAATTATCACATAGGAATATCCTGAATGCTTAGCCATAGGTATGTCTAGTGGAACAACAATACCCAGCAAGCTGTACCGAGTCTGCTAATTATCACATAGGAATATCCTGAATGCTTAGCCATAGGTATGTCTAGTGGAACAACAATACCCAGCAAGCTGTACCGAGTCTGCTAATTATCACATAGGAATATCCTGAATGCTTAGCCATAGGTATGTCTAGTGGAACAACAATACCCAGCAAGCTGTACCGAGTCTGCTAATTATCACATAGGAATATCCTGAATGCTTAGCCATAGGTATGTCTAGTGGAACAACAATACCCAGCAAGCTGTACCGAGTCTGCTAATTATCACATAGGAATATCCTGAATGCTTAGCCATAGGTATGTCTAGTGGAACAACAATACCCAGCAAGCTGTACCGAGTCTGCTAATTATCACATAGGAATATCCTGAATGCTTAGCCATAGGTATGTCTAGTGGAACAACAATACCCAGCAAGCTGTACCGAGTCTGCTAATTATCACATAGGAATATCCTGAATGCTTAGCCATAGGTATGTCTAGTGGAACAACAATACCCAGCAAGCTGTACCGAGTCTGCTAATTATCACATAGGAATATCCTGAATGCTTAGCCATAGGTATGTCTAGTGGAACAACAATACCCAGCAAGCTGTACCGAGTCTGCTAATTATCACATAGGAATATCCTGAATGCTTAGCCATAGGTATGTCTAGTGGAACAACAATACCCAGCAAGCTGTACCGAGTCTGCTAATTATCACATAGGAATATCCTGAATGCTTAGCCATAGGTATGTCTAGTCACTAGTGTATTAAATATTAGCAGATTTATCCAAGTTTTATTTGTAGTTATTTGGGGAATGTGTAATGGTTTCATTCCTACACATTATTTGTTTGTTTAAGTTTTATTGCCCCAAATGGGTGATGGGCTAGGGGAGGGTCCAATCAATCAATGTGCTTACATACACATGTTTGGGCTTTATATTGGTGTGTAGTTTAGCTGATTTTAGCGTAGCTGAATCATTGTGTGGAGAAAGATCTCAAAGGGAGAAAATCTCTAAGGGATTCGTCTGGCACTTATACTGGACTTCTTTTGTGATCAATTTGCTTGAACTATGAAGTAACCTCATATCTCATTGTTCTCTTACCAGGTATGTCTAGTGGAACAACAATACCCAGCAAGCTGTACCGAGTCTGCTAATTATCACATAGGAATATCCTGAATGCTTAGCCATAGGTATGTCTAGTGGAACAACAATACCCAGCAAGCTGTACCGAGTCTGCTAATTATCACATAGGAATATCCTGAATGCTTAGCCATAGGTATGTCTAGTGGAACAACAATACCCAGCAAGCTGTACCGAGTCTGCTAATTATCACATAGGAATATCCTGAATGCTTAGCCATAGGTATGTCTAGTGGAACAACAATACCCAGCAAGCTGTACCGAGTCTGCTAATTATCACATAGGAATATCCTGAATGCTTAGCCATAGGTATGTCTAGTGGAACAACAATACCCAGCAAGCTGTACCGAGTCTGCTAATTATCACATAGGAATATCCTGAATGCTTAGCCATAGGTATGTCTAGTCACTAGTGTATTAAATATTAGCAGATTTATCCAAGTTTTATTTGTAGTTATTTGGGGAATGTGTAATGGTTTCATTCCTACACATTATTTGTTTGTTTAAGTTTTATTGCCCCAAATGGGTGATGGGCTAGGGGAGGGTCCAATCAATCAATGTGCTTACATACACATGTTTGGGCTTTATATTGGTGTGTAGTTTAGCTGATTTTAGCGTAGCTGAATCATTGTGTGGAGAAAGATCTCAAAGGGAGAAAATCTCTAAGGGATTCGTCTGGCACTTATACTGGACTTCTTTTGTGATCAATTTGCTTGAACTATGAAGTAACCTCATATCTCATTGTTCTCTTACCAGGTATGTCTAGTGGAACAACAATACCCAGCAAGCTGTACCGAGTCTGCTAATTATCACATAGGAATATCCTGAATGCTTAGCCATAGGTATGTCTAGTGGAACAACAATACCCAGCAAGCTGTACCGAGTCTGCTAATTATCACATAGGAATATCCTGAATGCTTAGCCATAGGTATGTCTAGTGGAACAACAATACCCAGCAAGCTGTACCGAGTCTGCTAATTATCACATAGGAATATCCTGAATGCTTAGCCATAGGTATGTCTAGTGGAACAACAATACCCAGCAAGCTGTACCGAGTCTGCTAATTATCACATAGGAATATCCTGAATGCTTAGCCATAGGTATGTCTAGTGGAACAACAATACCCAGCAAGCTGTACCGAGTCTGCTAATTATCACATAGGAATATCCTGAATGCTTAGCCATAGGTATGTCTAGTGGAACAACAATACCCAGCAAGCTGTACCGAGTCTGCTAATTATCACATAGGAATATCCTGAATGCTTAGCCATAGGTATGTCTAGTGGAACAACAATACCCAGCAAGCTGTACCGAGTCTGCTAATTATCACATAGGAATATCCTGAATGCTTAGCCATAGGTATGTCTAGTGGAACAACAATACCCAGCAAGCTGTACCGAGTCTGCTAATTATCACATAGGAATATCCTGAATGCTTAGCCATAGGTATGTCTAGTGGAACAACAATACCCAGCAAGCTGTACCGAGTCTGCTAATTATCACATAGGAATATCCTGAATGCTTAGCCATAGGTATGTCTAGTCACTAGTGTATTAAATATTAGCAGATTTATCCAAGTTTTATTTGTAGTTATTTGGGGAATGTGTAATGGTTTCATTCCTACACATTATTTGTTTGTTTAAGTTTTATTGCCCCAAATGGGTGATGGGCTAGGGGAGGGTCCAATCAATCAATGTGCTTACATACACATGTTTGGGCTTTATATTGGTGTGTAGTTTAGCTGATTTTAGCGTAGCTGAATCATTGTGTGGAGAAAGATCTCAAAGGGAGAAAATCTCTAAGGGATTCGTCTGGCACTTATACTGGACTTTAACTGGACGGAAACTGCATGGAAACTCCAAACAAAAGCAAATCAACACAATCCACCAAACCTTGGACTGCAGCTACAAATGTATGTACACACCTATTATTCTCCAAACCTCACTTACCCGGACACTAAACATTCACTTTCTGCAAAAAACCTGCAATACAACTTTTACTCTGACCCTGCAAATACCTGGAAAACAAATGTTTAATTGAGAAGCATATTTGATGAAATAACACTGACTTGTGGTTTGCCAACACTGTATAATTTTCCATCTAACATCAACAAATATTTGATTTACTGGTAATCTGTAGATATTAATATCATTTTAATTACTTGCAAATCGTATTTCTTTCTGCAAACTTCACTGCTCTCTCATACAGCCACCACTCCTCCCCCTATTCTCATTACACTACCAGTTTACACACCATCCACACTATGGCCAGGCTGGCAACCCCCCTTACTCATTGTCCTTCTATTCCTTTATTCTGTCCCCTGTTACCACCTCTATCCCTCTCTCACAGTCTCCTACATCTCATCCTCCCTCCTCTCCTCTGTCTGCCTCCCTACCCCTCTTCTGTTTCCCCATTGCAATTCACTTCTGCCCCTTCACACCACTTATACCCCACCGCTCAACCCTACTCTTTCCCTCCTCTGCCTGTCTCCTCACCTCTCCTCCACCAGTATCAAACTGCACTCCCTCCCTGTTTCACGCATGCAGTCTCCCTTCCTAGCCAAGGCCCCAGCACCATCATCACACCCTCTTTATCTTCTCCTTCCAAATTACTCCTACCTCAACGCTACAGCAATCCTGATAATCTCATTCACATCTCTCCCACAAACTCATACCCCCTATCTTGTGCACTCTGGAATGCCCGATCTATTTGCAACAAACTGACCCCCACTCATGACCTTTTCATTTCCAACTCCCTGCACCTCCTGGCCATTACAGAAACCTGGATTACTCCTCATGACACCACTTCTCCTGCTGCTCTCTCTGCTGGGGGCCTCACATTCTCACACACACCCCGACCCGGGGGTCGCCATGGGGGTGGTGTTGGGATCCTTTTACCCTCAAGCTACACATACCAACTTATACCTCCAGAACCTTCTCTTACATTCTCTACATTTGAGGTCCATGCATTACGCCTCTACCAACCAACTAATCTTCGAGTTGCTGTAATTTACCGTCCACCTGGCATTTCCTCCAAATTCCTTGACAACTTTGCTTCCTGGCTACCTCACTTCCTCTCTTCTGACATTCCCTCCATTATTCTAGGTGATTTCAACATCCCTATCGATAACCCCACAAAATCACCTGCCTCTAAACTCCTTAACCTCACCTCTTCACTTGGTCTCTCCCAGTGGACCACCTCACCCTCCCATGTGAACGGGAGCTCACTGGATCTGGTTTTCACTCACCGCTGTGATATTTCTGATTTCTCCAATTCCCCTTTTCCCCTCTCTGACCACCATTTGCTCTCTTTCAACTTATCTATCTCTGCTTCCCCATCTCTCCCTCCTAAGGCTACCATCACGAAGCGTAACATTGAGGCTATTGACACCTCATCCCTGTCCTCCCTGTTTGACTCCCTTCTCTCTCCTCTTCTCTCTCTCACATGCCTTGAACAAGCCACATCCCTATACAATGCATCTCTTACTTCTGCCCTTGACTCTGTTGCTCCGCCAACCACTATTCACCCTCGCAGATCAACACCTCAACCCTGGCACACCAAATGCACCAGATACCTACAAAAATGCTCACGTACTGCCGAGCGACAGTGGAGGAAATCACGCTCTAAAGCAGACTTCCTCCATTTCAAATTCATGCTCTCATCCTTCAGTACTGCCCTTTCCCTTGCTAAACAATCATACTTCAAAATCCTCATTTCTACACAGTCTTCCAACCCCCGGCGCCTCTTTGCCACTGTTAACTCCCTCCTCTGCCCACCACCACCTCCTCTCCCTTCCTCATTGTCTGCTCTTGACTTTGCCACTTATTTCACATCCAAGATTGACTCCATACGTCAGGATATCACTTCCCACCAGACCAGCAACCAGCCACCACCCATCCCTTGCCACCCCTCCCCTTCCCTCTTACCAACTCTGACATCTTTCTCCCATGTATCTGGCGAGGAAGTCATGGCCCTCATCCGTTCCTCCCCCCCCACAACCTCCCCGCTCGACCCTATCCCCTCCCACCTCCTCCATTACCTCTCCCCTTCTGCCTGTTCCCATCTTGCCCACCTTCTCAATCTCTCCCTTTCATCAGGCACTGTCCCCTCTGCCTTCAAGCATGCTCTTGTCTCCCCTATTCTTAAAAAACCTACCCTTGATCCTAACACTCTCTCCAACTATCGACCCATCTCTCTCCTCCCCTTTGCCTCCAAACTTCTTGAGCGTATTGTCTATAATCGCCTCACTGCCTTTCTTTCCTCTCACTCACTGCTTGACCCATTCCAGTCTGGTTTCCGTTCTCTCCACTCCACTGAAACTGCCCTCACAAAAGTCTGCAATGACCTCCATGCAGCCAAATCTAAGGGCCACTACTCTCTGCTTATTCTTCTTGACCTCTCTGCTGCTTTTGACACTGTGGACCATCCTCTCCTTCTGCAAATCCTTCACTCTCTTGGTCTGCGTGATACTGCCCTCTCCTGGCTGTCCTCCTACCTCTCTGATCGTTCCTTCTCTGTCTCCTCTCATGATGCTACCTCCCCCCCACTTCCACTAACTGTTGGTGTCCCCCAAGGCTCTGTTCTTGGTCCTCTCCTTTTCTCTCTCTATACGTCCTCTTTAGGTGAACTCATTAGTTCTTTTAACTTCCAATATCACCTCTATGCTGATGACACTCAAATCTACCTCTCCTCCCCTGATCTCTCCACGGCTCTCCTCACTCGTACCTCAAACTGTCTTTCTGCTATCTCTTCCTGGATGTCTCAGCGCTTTCTTAAACTCAACATGTCTAAGACTGAGCTGATCATCTTCCCACCCTCCCGCACAGCCTCACCTCCCACAATCTCATTATCCATTGATGGCACAACTATCTCCCCTAGCCCCCAAGTACGCTGTCTTGGCGTAATCCTTGACTCCTCCCTCTCCTTCAAACCACACATTCAGCACCTCTCACAAACCTGTCATTTTCATCTCAAAAACATTTCTAGAATCAGACCTTTTCTCACACAGGATGCCACTAAGATCATTATTCACTCACTGATTATTTCCAGACTGGACTACTGTAATCTCCTCTTAACTGGCCTCCCTGACAATCACCTCTCTCCACTCCAATCTATCCTCAATGCTGCTGCCCGGCTCATCTTCCTCACCAAACGCACTACGTCTACCTCCCCCCTCCTACAGGCCCTCCACTGGCTTCCCTTCCCTTTCAGAATCCAATTCAAACTTCTCACACTCACTTACAAAGCACTCACCCACTCCTCTCCCATCTACATCTCTGACCTTATCTCCCTTTACTCTCCCACCCGTCCTCTTCGCTCTGCTAATGCACGCCGTCTCTCCTGTCTTCTGATTACTTCCTCCCACTCCTATCTCCAAGATTTTTCACGTGCTGCTCCATTTCTCTGGAATTCTTTACCTCTCCCCCTCAGACTCTCCACCTCTCTACAAAACTTCAAACGGGCTCTTAAGACCCATTTCTTTACCAAATGTAGCCAAATCTCAACATAACCCTCTGTTCCACGCTCTCTATGTACCCCATCTGTGTCATCCCTGTCTGTCTACCCCTCCCCTTAGAATGTAAGCTCTCACGAGTAGGGCCCTCTTCCCTCATGTGCTTATACTTTTCTTACTTTAATAATCCTCAACCACCCAGATCCCACAGTTTTTTGACCACCTGGAACTTATCTCTATGTTTACTGGTGTAGTTATGCTTAGCTGCCCTGTACTTGTCCTATATTGTATTCAACTGTAAGTCACTGTTTTCCTATTTTTTATGTGCATTTGTACTCTGTAATCGGGCGCTGCGGAACCCTTGTGGCGCCATATAAATAAAGGATAATAATAATAATAATAATAATAATATTATAAGATACAGTATACAGTAAAAAGTATAGTAATAGTACACTAGTGTCAAGGCCCGGTGACAGGTGGGTAAAAAAAGGGATGCTTGTGACAGGCATGGTGATTCCAAGGGGCCCCACCGACACCATCAGAACATTTGTGAGTGGCCCGTATGCCGGTGATTATGACTATACTAAGGTAGCAACTTTTTTATGTTTTGAATTATGTATACTGTACAGTACTGTACTGTATGTGCTACCTATTTACACTCCATGCAATGATGGCATATTGTACAGTACACTGAAAATATTTAGCAGTTACTGTACTGGTAATTTTTGGGATGACAGTATCAGCATACTGTAAGCATCCAACTGCGGACCCCAAACAGATGCCGCCCCTAGATACAGTACGTGCCTCTCATGCCTAATGGGAAATTCATCACTGACAGTAGCTAGAGAGAGAGATGAATGGAGAGACAGTGACAAGGGGAGAGAGAGAGACAGGTAAATATAGTAAGATGGGAGGTTTTTATAGAACAGGTGATGTTGTCCATACAGTAGCAACCAAATACAGTATTACCTACTGTACTGCATTATCGTCTGTAAGTGTAGCTAGATAAATGTTAATGTGGAATGTGATCGGTTGCTACTGTATGGGCAACATCACCAGTTCAAACAAAAACACTCATCTAAAGTCCTCCTTCTGATTTGTGCAATTTTCATCCGATTTCTACGCATTTGCCAGAAAAATCTGATGAAAAGTGCTACTCTGATGGCATCAGATCAATGTCAGTAATAATTCTTACCACTAAATGCCGCGTCATCATCATCCTCCTCCTCCTCGGCGGCCTGTTCCAGTGTAGGGCCTGTGAAAAAAAACATTAATGAGAAAAAAAAGGTTCATTCCAGGAAATACACTACTGTACTATTTTCAACAAAATGTTGTACATACAGCATACCCTCCAACATGACCCGCCCCACTAGGTACAAAATGCTCTGTTTCTGGACTTCCCTCTTAATTTATTATTGCCATCACCTGTGAAGAAACAGCTTTCTTATCATTTAACTAGTTCAACACAGGTGATGGAAATCATAAATTAAGAGGGAAGTCCAGAAACAGAGCATTTTGTACCTAGTGGGGCGGGTCATGTTGGAGGGTCTGCATACAGAAACATATAATTTGACGACAAATACTGTAAGAACCACTTTGCCCATCTAATCTGCCTCTTTTTTTTACCTTTTTTTTACATCAAACCTTGGCCCTCATTCCGAGTTGATCGTTCGCAAGGCGAATTTAGCAGAGTTACACACGCTAAGCCGCCGCCTACTGGGAGTGTATCTTAGCATCTTAAAATTGCGACCGATGTATTCGCAATATTGCGATCACAAACTACTTAGCAGTTTTAGAGTAGCTCCACACTTACTCTGCCTGTGCGATCAGTTCAGTGCTTGTCGTTCCTGGTTTGACGTCACAAACACACCCAGCGTTCGCCCAACCACTCCCCCGTTTCTCCGGCCACTCATGCGTTTTTTCCGGAAACGGTAGCGTTTTCAGCCACACGCCCATAAAACGCCGTGTTTCTGCCCAGTAACACCCATTTCCTGTCAATCACATTACGATCGCCGGAGCGATGAAAAAGCCGTGAGTAAAAATACTTTCTTCATAGCAAAGATACTTGGCGCAGTCGCAGTGCGAATATTGCGCATGCGCACTAAGCGGAATTTCACTGCGATGCGATGAAAAATACAGAGCGAACGACTCGGAATGAGGGCCCTTATTTGATCATTATTTCTTTGTAAGGATATCCTTATGTCTCTTCCATGCATGTTTAAATACTGTAGCTCTACTGTTTTAGGCTCTACCACCTCTGATGGGAGGCTATTCCACTTGTCCACTGCACTTTCTGTGAAGTAATTTTTCTTAAAATTCCCCCTGAACCTCCCCCCCTCCAGTCTCAGTGCACATCCTCGTGTCCTATTGCTTGCAGTATCTTCATTAGGAGAATGTTTCCCTCCTGGACTTTATTAAAACTAGAGATGTGCACCGGAAATTTTTCGGGTTTTTGTGTTTTGGTTTTGGATTCAGACGTGTTTTGGCAAAACCACCCTTTCGGATTTTTGTCGGATTCAGATGCGTTTTGGATTTGGGTGTTTTTAAAAAAAAAAAACCTCAAAAACAGCTTAAATCATAGAATTTGGGGGAAATTTTGATCCTATAGTATTATTAACTGCAATAACCATACTTTCCACTCATTTCCAGTCTATTCTGAACACCTCACAATATTATTTTTAGTCCTAAAATGTGCAACGAGGTCGCTGGATGACTAAGCTAAGCGACCCAAGTGGCCGGCACAAACACCTGGCCCATCTAGGAGTGGCACTGCAGTGTCAGACAGGATGGCACAAACATCACATGATGCAAAGATAAATAAATAAAAAAAGAGGCGCAAGATGGAATTGTCCTTGGGCTCTCCCACCGTTGTGTTGTATAAACAGGACATGCACACTTTAACAAACCCATCATTTCAGCGACAGGGTCTGCCACACGACTGTGGCTGAAATGACTGATTGGTTTGGGCCCCCACCAAAAAAAGAAGCAATCAATCTCTCCTTGCTCAAACAGGCTCTACAGAGTCAAGATGTACCAGACTGGACTTACTTGATGGGTACAGTGTGGTGGGGGACAGAGGGTACTGGTGCTCCTCCTCCTCCTCCTCCGCCACGGCCTGTGACAGTGTAGGGCCTGTGAAAACAAAAATTCCATGAAATATACTTTTGTATTCTGTGTTGAATACAGTATAACAAAAATTCAGTCAGGTTGGAGGAGAGTAGATTTCGCACACAGAGACGAGAATGTCGAGGCCAGGATCAGGGGGTAGTGGAGGAGGTTTAGGATACCGTACCTCACCCTGTTGGGATTGCTGCAATCAGGATGCCACTGTCGGTCACCTGAACGCTGGAATCCTGACTGCTGGTCACATAAACCCAACCCATTGGTTTAACACAATGTACAGTACAGTACAATACTGCAGTTTACTTACCAAGTTGGGGAGAGGGCTTCTCCTCTTCCTCTTCCTCCTCTTCCTCGTGACTGTCAATAATTACTGAGTGGAAAATAAAAAAAAGATTATAAACAAAATACAGTAGAGTACAGTTACTACAAAATTGAACAGTAGTCTACAGTAGTACAGTGCTACAGGAGGCAGAGAGATATTCATAATACAGTAGGAGCAGAATGATTATCCAGTGGTAGGGGACATACAATACTGTACTGTACCTGTATTTAAAACACCTGCTGTCTGGATCCCGACATTCAGAATGCCGAGTCCGGAATCAGAGTATGATTGGAGGGTTAGGCTAGTGGAGGGTGGGTAGGATGCACAATTTTGGGCACCATACTACAAAATGGATATTGTGAAACTCGAAAAGGTTCAGAGGCGGGCGACCAAACTTATCAAGTGGATTGAGAAGCTGGAATATGAGGAAAGGATTGCTAGGCTAAGCATGTTTACATTGGAAAAGAGGAGATTAAGAGGGGACATGATTAAAATTTACAAAAATATAAGAGGACAATACACGGAGCTTGCAGAGGATCTGTTTTTTTATAAGATCCGCTCAGGTTGGAGGAGATGAGATTTCCCACACAGAGGCAAAAAAGGGTTCTTCACAGTGAGGACAATACTGTAAATGTTTGGAATTCCCTGCCTGAGAGAGAGTAGTAAAGGCGGACTTGGTCAATACGTTTAAAAATGTGCGAGATAAATTCCTACTGTACTTACTACACTGTGTCTCCTCCTCCTCCGACTCCATGAAAATAATGTCTGTGTTGAATATAAAACAAATACATATATATATATATATATGTATATATATGCCTATCTATATATATATCTATATATCTATATATATATATATATACAGTATATATATATATATATATATATATATATATATATATTATTTTATATCATAAAAATTATATAAATTTATATTAAAAAGCAAAAATGAAAGATAGGAACAGAATGACTGTCCAGTGGTAGGGGATGTACAGTACAGTACTGTACTGTACTATACTGTACCTATCTTTAAAATAACGGCTGTCGGGATACCGACATTCAGAATGCAAAATCTGGATTCAGAGTATGACTGGAGGGTTAGGCTAGTGGAGGGTGGGTAGGATGCACAATTTTGGGTACCATACTACAAAATGGATATCGTGGAACTAGAAAAGGTTTAGAGGAGGGAGACCAAAGTTATCAAGTGGATTGAGAAGCTGGAATACGAGGAAAGGCTTGCTAGGCTAGGCATGTTTACATTGGAAAAGAGGAGATTAAGAGGGGACATGATTAACCTTTACAAATATATACAGTAAGGGGACAATACACAGGAACTGTTTTTGATAAGATCGACACAGAGGACACGTGCACAGTCACTCGTGTTGGAGGAGAGGAGATTTCGCATACAGAGGCGAAAAGGGGTCTTCACAGTGAGGGAAATACTGTACGTTTGGAATTCCCTGCCTGAAAAGTAATAAAAGTGGACTCGGTCAATACTTTTAAGAATGGGCTTGAGAAAATCCTACTGTACTTACTATACTGTGGCTCCTCCTCCTCCTCCCCCGAGTCCACGTAAGTGACATCTGTGTTTAATATATAAAAAAAAAAAAAAAAGTCAAATTTGCCATTGTTATTTCCAATACTACTGTACTAAAGTATTATCCAATACTTTACAGTAGTACAGTGCTACAGAAAGTAGAGAGGCAGAGAGACATTCTTAGCCAGAGTGTGGAATGACCGTTCATTTGTAGGGGACGTACTGTACCTGCATCTAAAATACCAGCTGTCCAGACCCCGGCATTCAAAATGAAGAGGCCGGAAGCAGAGTATAAATGGAGGGTTAGGGGTTAGTGGAGGAGGGTTTCGATACCATACCTCACCTGATGGGATTTCTGCAATCAGGATGCCGCTGTCGGTCACTTGACTGCTGGAATCCTGACCACTGGTCATGCGAACCCAAGCCATTGGTACTGTTAATAAATCAATAAATAATAAATGTACAATACAGTACAGTAGAGTATTGTACAGTAGATTACAATTCTTACCAGGCTGGCCTGAGGGCTCCCCCATTTCCTCCTCCTCCTCCGCCTCCGTATCAATAATGAGGCAATCTGTGTGTAAAAGATAACAAGTATTGTAAAATAAAAAAATTACAGTAATACTGTAGGGAAACTAGTGTGTCTGTAACAAAAAATAATGATTACCACTTCCGGAGCTCGCTACCTCCGGCTCCTGGTCAGGTGGGGTAGGCTCCTGGGAGGGTGGGGCACGTGCTGCTGTGGAAAAATAACACTGTAACATAAGCTGCTGTACAGTACAATGAAATACAGTACAGTAAATAATGGATAAAAATAAATCATAAAATATCATAAGATACAGTATGCCGGCGCTCAGTATTACCGACGATGGCATCCCGAATGCAAATATACCGAATTGGAAAATACCCACAGGGGGTTGTTAAGTATACCCCCCCCCCTAACCAAAAACCCTCAAGCAGCCTAAACCTCCCACTTGGTGCTTAACCCTAAGTCCCCCCTGGTGTTGCCTAAACCTAACCACCCATGGCCGCAGCACAACCCTAACCCTACTCGCTCCCTCAGTATCGCTCAGTATCCAGATGATGGCACCCCAAATGCAAAAATTCCAAATACGAAAATTCAAACAATGGTTCATTAAGTACTGTATAGTACTGTACCCAGTTGTGAAAGAACAGTAGGGTGGTATGGAGTACCATTAAGAAATTTGGTGCTGGTACACAGTACCATCAGCCCTCCATTGGTGCATAATTTATAAGGGGCAATTTTGTGTGTGGTACTGTACATAAAATGGTGTTAGTGGCATACTGTAACTGGTGGTACTGTGAGAAAAAAAATAACAGTGCTGTAAGTGCAGCTGTCAATTTGTAACATGTACTATTCAGTATCCAGGACACATGTACAGTAGTGTAACGATGACAGTCGCTGTTGAAATATGGACAACAGACTATGGTTTCGTTTATATGCATGTAGTTACCGTACAGGGGCAGCAGATGGCGCTGTATAGTTACAGAGATGTAGTGTTTGTCTGTTGCATATGTTATGTACTTGTTTGTTTTACCTCACATGTGGTTATTCTAGAAGAGTCTCTGAGGGAGAAGGAGATAAGCTGATGATACTGAAACCTGATGTATTGATCCTGCTATTTCAGTACTATATAAAGAAGATATACATCTCAAGTCTCGTTCTGTCTGTATACAAGGTAACTCCTGAGGTAATACTTTATCTAAGGCTCCCCACTGCACACCTATGGTATCGATCCATCGCACTATACCAACAGGTTATGGGCCCAGACTGGAGTCTGTATAAGATAAAGTTTTCAGGAGTGCATCCCAAGCAGCATCCAGATCACGAGTCGCACTGCAAGTCCCAGCAGGCGCAGACAGCAGACTGTGTAACGCACAAGAAACAACCCAGGAGAACCTTGGAAAGAAAACTGTGAGTAAAACAAGTTTAATACCACAGAAGAATAGAGAGATCTATACAAGGAAGGGTTATGGCAAATTACACAGATCTCAGACTAGCTGCTAGCAAGCTTTCTAATGAGAACTATCAAACATGGAAGTTTAAAGTAGAAATGCTATTAACCAGAGATGATTTATGGGATGTTATAAATGCAGACAGACCTGAAGGAGAGGATCAGCAGTGGATTAAGAAGGACAGACAGGCAAGAGCCACTATAAGTTTACTAGTGGAAGATGAACAGCTTATACACATAAGACAAGAGAGTACAGCTAAAGGCATGTGGTGTGCTTTGCAGAGAGTGCATGAAGGAGCAAGTTTGAACAGCAAACTATTCCTATTAAGAAAATTATATCAAATGAGGTTTAATAAAGGCAAGACAATGCAAGAACACATCAGTGCACTACTAGAGATAACCATACAGCTCAGGTCAATGGGACAAGAAATCAAAAGCAACCACATAGTAACCATCCTCCTTTGCAGTTTACCAGATACATACAGTGCACTAATAAACGCACTAGAAATGAGACCTGAAGCAGAAATCACACTAGACTTTGTGAAGAACAGGCTCATAGAGGAGTATCAACGCAGAAAGGAGCTTACAGAGTGCAATACTGAAAGTGACACAGAGAAAGCACTTAAAATGGCGGACACTAAGCCACACACCAGGGAAACAAGAGCATGTTTCAGATGCAAGAAAGTGGGTCACCTGAAAAAGGATTGCACCATATGGAAGACAGAGCAGCACAAACCACCAGAAAGACTACACAAACAAAGAGCCAAAGCCACACTTACAGATACAGGAGCACACAATTGGAATGGAACATTTAAAGCGACAGTAAACCAATTATCAGAAAAGTGGTATGTAGACTCAGGAGCGACTAGTCACATGACAAATAACAAGGACTTCTTTACTGAACTTGATTTGAACCATAAAGAAACAATCTACCTAGCAGATGGAACAAATATCATTGCAGAAGGGAAAGGGAATGGTCAATTCCTATGCTCCAAGGGTAATGGCAGCTATGCAGAAATACCTGTAACAGATGTGCTATATGTTCCCAAGCTTGAGGGAGCACTGCTATCAGTAAAGAATCTAGTAGAAAAAGGACTTACTGTAAAGTTTCAGAATAATAAGTGTTTTATCCAAAACGGAAGAGAAACACTAGCTACAGCCAGAATAAAAGAACATTTATACTGTCTGGATATTGCAGCACAGCAGGCAAAGCTGAGTATACAGAAACACGCTGACTGTATTCACAAGTGGCATAGAAGATTAGGACACAGACACCCAGATTGCATAAAGGAAATGCAGAAGAGAGACCTAGCCAGGGATCTCAAAGTGTCAGACTGTTCAGAAATGATGAAGTGTCAATGTTGCATAAAAGCAAAAGCAACGAGGATAACAATTCCTAAGAAAAGTGAAAACAGAGCTTCCAGACCACTAGACCTGGTACATAGTGATGTATGCGGACCTATGAAAACGCGAACCGTAGGAGACAAAAGGTATATACTGACATTCATTGACGACTACTCCAGGTTCACAGTCACTTATCTAATAAAAAGTAAAGATGAAGTCTTTGAAAAGCTGCAAGACTACGTGAACATGACCAGAAACAGGTTCAAGAGGAATATGCTAACTCTACGCAGCGACAATGGAGGCGAGTTCACAGGACAGAAAATAGAACGGTACTTAAGAGGACTCGGTATTGAGCATCAGAAGACAGTACCATATACACCAGAGCAAAATGGCGTATCTGAGAGGAAAAACAGATCACTAACAGAAATGATAAGGTGCATGCTTACAGATTCAGGACTACCTGATAAATATTGGGGTGAAGCAGCAGCAACAGCCACCTATCTTCAAAACAGACTACTTTCCAAAGCAGTAAGGAAGACACCATATGAGCTGTGGCACGGTAAGAAACCCAGCTTAAAGCACATTAGAGTTTTTGGATGCAGAGCCTTCGTTTACATTCCTGCTGAAAAACGAAGCAAGTTGCAGAACCGAGCAGAAGAGGGAGTTCTAGTCGGCTATAGTGAACACTCAAAAGGCTACAGAATCTTAAATCCAAGAACTGGAAAAGTAGTTATAAGCAACAGTGTGACATTCATAGAAGAAACACGAGATGATGTCATAACTCCAGTAGACTCTACTGAAGAAGAAGAAAGCACCAAATCCAAAGAAACAGATGAAGTAGAGATCATTCAAGAAGTTGAAGCACAACACAAGACAAATACCAGCGACACTCATGAGAGTGCATCCGAGGGTGTGAGACGCTCTTCAAGAGAAAATAAGGGAAAAGCACCTACACGTTTATCTTACAAAGCAAAAGCCATTAACATACAAGAATCTGCAACATGGGAAGAAATTGCTAATTTTTCTGAAAGAGAAGCACAGAAATGGCTAGGAGCCGCAAAAGAAGAAATGGAATCAATGGAAGACAATCAGACATGGACATTGACCAGACTACCATTAGACAAAAAGGCCATAGGATGTAAATGGACTTTTAAGGTCAAGTATGATTCTGAAGGAAAAATAGAAAGATACAAGGCAAGACTTGTTGCTAAAGGATATTCACAGAAATTTGGAGAAGATTATGATGAAACGTTTGCTCCAGTTGTGAAGCACACTACCATTAGAACCTTACTCCTAACAGCAGCCATAAAGGGTATGAAAGTGAAACATTTCGATGTAAAGACGGCTTTCCTACATGGTGAACTAAAGGAAGATATATACATGGAACAACCACCAGGCTTCGTGAATTCTCAGAACCCAGATCACGTATGTAAACTGAACAAGAGTATATATGGTCTTAAACAAGCAGCAAGAGCATGGAACACAAAGATAAATGGAGTTCTGACAGAAAAGGGATTCATCAGAAGCAAAGCAGACCCATGTCTCTACACAAAGTTGATAGAGGAAAGATGGTTCTATGTATTAATTTACGTGGACGATTTGCTAGTTTGTTTCGAACAAGAAGGGGACGAAGTTGAATTGTTACAAGAACTAAACCGTCAGTTTGAAACAAAAGACCTCGGCCACATAACGCATTACTTGGGAATGCAAATCTCAAGAGAAGGTGATGGAACATTCACACTAAGTCAGAAATACAAAATTCAGGAAACCATTGAGGAATTTGGTATGCAAGATGCAAAGACAGCAAGCACTCCTATGGAGACAAGTTATGAAAAGGAACCAAATGATCAGAGCAACCTGTTAGAGGATAACCATCTATACAGAAAAGCTATAGGAAAATTGCTATACATTGCAACCGTCACCAGACCAGATATCTCCACAGCAGTCGGGATTTTAAGCAGAAAAGTCTCTAAACCAACCAAGATGGATTGGAATGCAGTTAAGAGGGTAATTCGTTACTTAAAGGGAACGATTAACAAGAAACTTAAGCTCTCAGCAAACACAAGTCACAAGTTAACAGGATACGTTGACGCAGATTGGGCTGGAGACACAAGTGACAGAAAATCCACAAGTGGATATCTATTCTCTATTGGAGAAGGATTAATCAGCTGGACAAGCAAGAAGCAGTCTACCGTAGCACTATCTTCTACAGAAGCTGAATATATTGCAGCAGCTCACGCAAGTCAAGAAGTGGTATGGTTAATGCAACTACTATCAGACCTAGGAATGCCTCAAGAAGAACCTATCAAGATATATGAGGATAATCAAGGATGCATTGCATTAGCGCAAACAGAAAGAGTGAACCCAAGAACCAAGCACATTGATGTCAAGCATCACTTCCTGAGGGATCTACAGGAACAAGGTCTTATAGAGTTGAACTATTGCCCAACAGAAGATATGACAGCTGATATCATGACTAAGCCTCTTACCAGAGAGAGACATTGGAGACTTACGTCAAAGATGGGTCTAACTGAAGAAACCCAGTCTGTTGAGAAGGGGTGTTGAAATATGGACAACAGACTATGGTTTCGTTTATATGCATGTAGTTACCGTACAGGGGCAGCAGATGGCGCTGTATAGTTACAGAGATGTAGTGTTTGTCTGTTGCATATGTTATGTACTTGTTTGTTTTACCTCACATGTGGTTATTCTAGAAGAGTCTCTGAGGGAGAAGGAGATAAGCTGATGATACTGAAACCTGATGTATTGATCCTGCTATTTCAGTACTATATAAAGAAGATATACATCTCAAGTCTCGTTCTGTCTGTATACAAGGTAACTCCTGAGGTAATACTTTATCTAAGGCTCCCCACTGCACACCTATGGTATCGATCCATCGCACTATACCAACAGTCGCACCATAATTCTCATTACACAATACCATTGGGAAGCAAAGCACTAATCAGAGAGTACTGTAGTGTGCTTACCGGCTGCACTGGTGCCTGGCGGCGCAGGTGGTGGTGGTGGTGGTGGTGGTGGTGGTGGTACTGTGAGAAAAAAAATAACAGTGCTGTAAGTGAAGCTGTCAATTTGTAACATGTACTATACAGTATCCAGGACACATGTACAGTAGTGTAACGATGACAGTCGCACCAGAATTCTCGTTACACAATACCATTGGGAAGCAAAGCACTAATCAGAGAGTACTGTAGTGTGCTTACCGGCTGCACTGGTGCCTGGCGGCGCAGGTGGTGGTGGTGGTGGTGGTACTTTGAGAAAAAAAATAACAGTGCTGTAAGTGAAGCTGTCAATTTGTAACATGTACTATTCAGTATCCAGGACACATGTACAGTAGTGTAACGATGACAGTCGCACCAGAATTCTCGTTACACAATACCATTGGGAAGCAAAGCACTAATCAGAGAGTACTGTAGTGTGCTTACCGGCTGCACTGGTGCTTGGCGGCGCAGGTGGTGGTGGTGGTGGTGGTGGTACTGTGAGAATAAAAATAACAGTGCTGTAAGTGAAGCTGTCAAAAGTAAATTAACAAACAACTATCACTGTAATTTACCATCCTCATCCCGTAGCAAAGCACGGGTATTCAGATATCTACAATGTTATTTACACTGTGTGTTTAATATTTACATTTAGTTTTGTAAACAGACATTCTTAACATCACGGGCAACCAGACCTCACAGGAAGTGTCCCACCCTCCCTCCCATCTGGATTGCAGTAAGTTATCTGTGCTGGTCAGGACAGGGGGGTGGGACTGTATAAATCACTACAGTATGTACACTACTGTATTTGACAATACTTACCAGCTTGGCGGCGCCTGGCCCGCCTCCTGTGCCGTCGTGCTCCCAGCCCTGTAAAAGTATATGTACAGTATAATGGCAGCATACTGTACAGCCAATGAAGTTCAAAATTGACAGCATCTTTATGACATCACTATCAATGGAATTGTTCATTCTAGTACCCTGCACCTAATCACTCAGGCGGGCATAGTGTACTGTACTGTCTTCAAAACTTAAGTACAGTACACTTACAGTATCGCTACAGTACAGTAGGTCCAGGGTATTAGACAAAACACTACCTTTATAGACATTGTAACACACATTAGCATTGCCCTTATAAACATTATGACACACATCAGCATGCAGCCCTCCCATCCTTAACCATCTCAGTACTGTTCATTACAGTATAAATTGATTTCATGACAGATGATGCAGCACTCACCTGAATTCATCTTATTCACGTCATGTCACAGTAGTGCAGTTTATTCACGTCACAGTACTGTCCTTGATTCACGTTGTGTCACACAGTAGAGCACCTTATTCACGTTACTGTACTGTACGTCACAGTAGTGCAGTAGTATATCCACATTACGTCACAAAGTAGAGATCTGCCACAGTCATGAACCTTATAACACATGATGCAAGAGTAATGCACGTCAGAACACATTAGGCCACTGTAACATCCCTTTGAATAATTTCTGCCACAGTAACGTCCCTTAGAACACTGTACTATCTGAAACAGAAATCTCCCTTATAACCCAAAAATATTGACTGGAACTTTGGGAATAAAACCCGGGACTCTCAGCGTGGGAGGCAGGAGACTGCAATTACAGCTGCACGTTACACTGAATGATAATGTACGATACACTGCACAATACGCTGCAGGTACACTGCACGACACTGCATACTGTATGCACTGCACTGCGTAATACAACAAACTGCACATTACACTGCACGATACACTGCACATTTCCCTGAAAAATATGATACAATGTACACTGCACAAAACACTGCAATTACCACATGTGTATACAGTACACTGCACGATGTGATTCACTATGGATTACACTCACTGCACAATACCATATAATGAATGTACACTGCATGACACGCTGCAATTACGCAACACGATACACTGTGATACACTGCATATACTGTACACTGCATGATACACTGCACAATCGTAGACCAAGTGGATTGTAAAGATCTATATATACACACAAGTTAAAAAAAATAATAATAGTTTTTGTAAAACTCATGTCGATCTTTTTCCATGTCAACTTAACGGCCATGTCAACCTACAATATAACTGTTGTCAACCAATTTCAAAAGCCACACCATCTAGGTCGACACCAGATATAGGTCGACATGGTGTCGACCTAGATGGTGTCACTTTTGACATGGATAGTAAATGTAAAAAAAATTGAAAAAGTGTAAAAAAAAACAAATTGACCTTTTGACCCTGGTTAATGTTTGGGCCTTGTTTAACCATTTGTTTACCACAGATACAGTGCTGTATAGACCGGATACCTGCTGCTACAGCAGTCACCTGCTATAATGTACTGTACCTGTAACTACAATAACTTAAAGTACAGTAATCTACAGTGATGTACTGTAATTACAATCCCTTATGGCCTGCAGGCGCCTTGGAGTCTGGCGGACGAGGTCACTCCACCTCCTCTGCAGCGACCTCACGGATTTCCTCCGGTTATATCTCCGGAGGATATCCCTGCTGGCCCTCCTGTAGGCCCTCACTTTCTCCTTGTTGCTGGCGAGACTTCTGTCCCGCCAGCGCATGAGGAAATGCAGCTCACCGAGCGCATAAGGATGGTCTCTTGCAGCAGCCATGACACCGTCCTTATGCGCACTGTGCGTCTCAGACGTCGTGCGTCTCAGACGTCGTGCGTCTCAGACGTCGTGCGTCTCAGACGTCGTGCGTTCCACGCATTCAGCGTTGTTACTGTGTGATAGTTTCCCTTACTTTTTGTTTGACAACGGTATTTTCCACTGTCTCGCCCTGCGCCCTTCACTCCTGGGAGCCTGCACATGTCCTGTGCAATACACAAACGGCCCCCTCCCCATTGGTGTTGGTTTATGCCTTAGGGGACTCGGACGCTCGCATTTGTAAAGCACGGTATTTCCCATCGTCTCCCCCTACCCCCATCGCCCTTCCCCCCTGGGAGCCTGCACAGATCATGCAGTGGACAGGGAGGGAATTCAGGTCCTGTGCAATACACAAACGCCGAAGATCTACAGTACTGTTTTACTCACTCAGAATACACTCATTTCTACTCATTGCCGCTGTGTAGTGGCATTTAGCGTAAAGAATTGCTCCTGCAGATCTACTCTGATTGATGTGAACTTGTGTGCATCCTTCCATTGGATGTACAGTATTAGAGAGAAAAAAAAATATTAAAGTGAATGTCACGGGAAACACATAAAAAAAAAAGGTTGGCACTTCCTTCCCATTGGTGTTGGTTTATGCCGTAGGGGACTCGGACGCTCATATAATTGGATTTCAAAGGCACAGTATTTCCCATTGTCTCCCCCTACCCCCATCGCCCTTCTCCCCTGGGAGCCTGCACAGATCATGCAGTGGACAGGGAGGGAAATCAGGTCCTGTGCAATACACAAACGCCGAAGATCTACAGTACTGTTTTGCTCAATTAGTTGCGTCAGAATACACTCATTTCTACTCATTGCCGCTGTGTAGTTGCATTTAGCGTAAAGAATCGCTCCTGCAGATGTACTCTGATTTATATGTAACTTGTGTGCACCCTTCCATTGACTGTCTTACAATAAAAATAAAATAATACAGTATATTATTACAATATAAAAATAAAAAAAAGTCACATCCGGTCTCGAACCCTGGACCCCCAGCGTGGGAGGTGGGAGCCTTCATCGCTAGCCCACGACGCCCGATGAGGATTCCCAATTTCATGTGTGAAAGTACAGCAAACAGCGCCCTGCCCCCTCCCCATTGGTGTTGGTTTATGCCTTAGGGGACTCGGACGCTCGCATTTGTAAAGCACGGTATTTCCCATCGTCTCCCGCTAGCCCATTCCCATTATGCCTTAGGGAACTCAGACGCTCATTTGCTGTACATGTATTTTAAAAGCACAGTGTTTATACATTGTATTGTACATTCTTCCTTTTACACAATTACTGTAGTTGCGTCTCCATACAGTAGGTCACCATCTTTTTCCACCGCCTCCCGTTACGCCTACAGTATTGACATTACAGTCGTCACTGACCAATAGCCAGAGCTGTAGATCAAACCGCCGCTATACTGTACGATCGAAAGTACTGGATTAGTGGAGCATTAGCCACCCAGTGGTGGAGATGTGTAATGCATGCTGAGTATCTAGATTGCATCAACACGCCTGCCTGTGATTAAACTCAGCTATCGCCTTAGCGTGACTAAACGGCCGTCTAGGTGGAGAATCGGTCAAGATAAAGGTGGCTACATCTGTACACATGCCTCTTTCACTTAAACACACACACCTCTTTCACTTACACACATGCACACACATGCCTTTAACTTACACACGCCTATCACTTACACACACACATTTCTCTTTTACTTACACTCACATGCCTCTCACGTAAACCCATACACACATGCCTCTTTCACTTAAACACACGCATGCCTCTTTCACTTACAAACACACACACATGTGCCTCTTTAACTTGCACACATACACACATGCCTTCACTTACACACAGGCCTCCTTTCAATTACTCACTCACACAATTACACACACAAACAAGCCTCTTTCAATTACACACACACACAATTACACATACATGTATCTTTCACTTACGCACACACACCCGCCTCATTCACTCTTCACCCTAAATGGCTGTCTAGCTGAACTACAGGAGTGGATGAGCGCCAGTTGGCTGCGACTGAACCCGGATAAAACAGAGGTCCTTATGATACGACCGCAACATCAAAGGACAAGACTGCAGCATAGCCAACCAACTGGACTTACACTCGGGGATTCAGAATTACAGACCAGTGATTGTGTGCGGATCTTGGCGTTGTCCTGGATTGTGGCTTGACACTTAAACATCAGATATCAGCCACAATCAAATCCTCATTCTTTCACCTGAGGAACATAGCCAGAATCAAGCACTTAATTCCCTCGGATGATATGCCAAAAGTCATACATGCATTTGTATCATCTCGTTTAGACTACTGTAATGCCCTCTACCTTGGTCTACCAGCAAAAGAATTGCAGCGCTTACAGCTGGTGCAAAACACAGCTGCCAGGCTATTAAACAACCAGCCCCATTCTAGCCACATAACACCCATCCTCTACTCCCTTCACTGGCTGCCTGTACGATGGCGAATCATCTTCAAGATTGGCTTACTGAGTTTCAAAGCATTACATGACCAAGGCCCAAGGTACCTGAAACAGCTTCTGACCCCATACTGCCCCACTCGATTACTGCGATCTGTAGATGAAGGACTTTTAGCAGTACCTAGAATCTATCGTAATTCATCTGAGGGTCGAGCTTTTAGTCATGCGGCTCCGACTCTATGGAACTCACTTCCCCGCACAGTGCGAGAGGCCCCAACTATAGAATCCTTCAAAAGTAGACTCAAGACTTTTCTGTTTACTCAAGCTTTTCCATAATGTCCCTTTTAGTATCTTCATGCTTCTGTATTTTATGAAAATGTACTTCATTATTTTCTGTACTATATTATGCTATGTATCTGTTACCCGCCTTGAGTCCTATTGGAGAAAGAGCGCTATATAAATAAAATTATTATTATTATTATTATTATTATTATTCACTTACACACACACGCATTTCTCTTTTACTTACACACACTTACATGCCTCTCACGTAAACCCACACTCACATGCCTCTCACGTAAACCTACACTCACATGCCTCTTTCACTTACACACATATGCATCTTTCAATTACACACACACACGCCTTTTTCAATTACACACACACAATCACACACACACACCATGCCTCATTCAATTACACACACACACACACACACACAAACACACACACACACACCCACATGCCTTTTAATTACACACTCACATGCCTTTCACTTACACACATGCCTCTTTCGATTACAAATACACACCTCTTTCAATTACACACAAACACACAATTACACACACACATGCCTCTTTCACTTAAACAGACACACACATGCCTCTTTCAACTACACACACACACACAATTACACACATACCATGCCTCATATAATTACACACACAATTACACACACACACACACACACACACACGTCTCTTTCACTTAAACACACAACTTTCGTTAAAAAACACAGACACACACACCTCCCTTAAAAACATTAACATACATAAACACAGTCAGTGCTGCCAATATTTATTAAAGATACCCCCAGTAATCACCCCCCATACACACACATACACCACACGAACTACACATACACAGTGCAGCAGCTTAAAGCAGGTGCTACCAGTGCCTACCTGTGGCTAGCAGCAGGACGGAGGAAGAGAGAGCTTCAGACGGCCAGCTCTTTTGGAAGTTCCTGTGATCAGCTGTGTGCTGGAGCTCCCCCTAGCTGCAGCCAGCTGTCAGCTCATCTCTGTGCATACGAGGAGGCAGCTGCTGCTTCTGCCGTGTCACGACACTGACACCGCTCCTCCATCCAGATACGGCGCAGCGGCGCTGGATTGTCGGGCAGTGGAGGACAATGGAGTACAGGTGCCCCCTTGAGGTCAGGAGCCCGGCGGCAGCCGACTCCACTGCCTCCCACAGTTCCGCCACTGCCCTGCACTCAGTAAAAAGAAAAGGTCCCTCTATTTGTACCTTTTTTGTTCAGAGCAATCAGAAATTGTATGTTAAAATAAAAACATTGTAACACTGGGTATCCTGTTGCTGGGCTATAAATATACTCTTAATATTTCAGTAGTTTCCTACTGTCTTTTTCTTTTTACCTAGTCTTGGTATCATTTCTGCCCATAATACACTAAATTAACTTTTACCTCAGACTGACTTTTTTTTATGCAATGTAACTGAATGTGTAATTAACATGATTTATTAAATATGCTGGGGTTTAATTGATTTAGTGAAATATTTATTAATTATCAGATTTTAGACCCAAAATGTATAATTTTTTATTGCCACTTATCTGACATGAGCCCGTCCCTGTGATGTATTAGAAGTAAAGTAACTGTTAATAGAAGATTTTTACTTCCTGATTTGGGGTCTGGTTGCCCTACTGTGCATGCAAAGACATAAGACCATATAATTGCTGTGGTGGGAGCCTTTGGATCCTTCTTAGTGCAAATTGTATGGGAAGCAGTTCTGGAAAGTGGAACTAGATACTGTAGATTAGACATTATAGCAGACCCAAACATATGAGGGTTGCTCTTCAAATGGAGGACCAAAGCAGATATCACCAATATCTGTTGTATTCCTCCCTAGTTACAGCACAATGAAACTTAATATTTGTGAGTATACCTGAAACACGTAATTTCAGGGGATATCCTGCAAATATTATTTTTTTTATAAAAATGCCCCTTAGTAATAAATACTTTCTTTAATTTATTTTTAAATCAGAGACAAAGAGGCCAGCTATGGGAGCCTAGAGTTATGTAGATAAGTTCAAATAACAATTCAAAGTCAGGGGCAGGCAACAGACACAACAAGGTCCAAAAAACAATCAAATGTCTGGACAGGAAGGGGGCAAGGTAAATGCCAAATAAAGTCTGTGGACAAGGCAAGCAACAGTCAAGAGTATGTCCATTAACAAGCAGGACACAAAAGTTGAAACCAAATAAAGTCTAAGAAACAACAACAATATTTACAGGAACACAACATGAACACACTGGCGAGACTCAACTATGACCAGCATTGATGTATGGGAAATTGTAAGGGTATGTTGTGTATGTCAGTGTCTGTGAATTGTCTGGACTTGGGGCAGTACATGAGGTCTGTATATGGCTGCTGGACATATGATGAAAATTAGGAGGTCTAATAAGGAGAAACCTTATTAGACCTCTTAGTTTTCATTAAACCTCCATGTTTTTAGAGGGTCTCTGTGGGTAGTAATAGTCAATTGCTGCACAGGAACTTAATGGGTATTCAGAAGACACTCTGTGTGAAGGTTGCACACAGCAGAGAGTGTACAGGACCTGGTATAAAGTCAGCAGAGTGATGCAATGATGAAAGTGTCCAGGAGTATACTAATGATTACTGGTGCTAGGTAAGTAATAGATCGCACAGGAACTGTCAGGAGTGCCCCATAGAAATCCTTGTGATTGGAGTGTCACAGGCAATCAGTAGTAATGGCTTATTGTTAAAGCCAGTGGCAGATTTTACCTATGGGCTGCAGGACTGCATCCCCCCAGTAAAATTTGCCATCACAATTTAAACCATTTGCTGTCCTTGACTGCACTGACTTCACTGTGACTGGCAGTGACTTCCTATTGGAAGTTCTACCTGTCAGTTGCAGATACTTCAGACAGCCCCAGGGTAAGGTGTATTCTGCCAGACATGGCTGCAATGATAAGAAAGTGTACTTCCTGTGGTAAGCCACCCCCTGCCTTGTTGTCAGCCCCAGCCTATGGGCTGCAGTCAATGAATTCCATAGAAGCTGGTGTTTTGTACATGCGCAGTTTCGCAGTCACTTGTGTGCATGTGCTGGTCCTGGCACCTGTCAGCTCCATTGTGCAGGTGCTGGGACTTAGCCAGAGGCAAGGGCTCATCTATCCTTCTCTGGAACAGGTAGAACAACCAGTGGAAGCCTCCTCCCCCTCCTCCACACAGGTAGGAGCCACCACTGCTTAGAGCAGAAGCAAGCACACACTGGAGTATGTGAGTAGCGTTCAGTAATGATGACTATTGCTTGGTGTATGTATGGAACACACAGGAGGCTGTGGATAGTGTTTAGCAGGAATGGCTAGTACTTGGAGGAACTGAGAAACAAAAAGAGAATGTGAATAGTGCTCAGCAGTAGTAACTAGTACTTAGAGAATCACAGCAGCCACTTGAGCACACTGAACTGTGGAGCCAAACTCTGGAAACTGCAGAATGTAACTTAGCAAGCAGGTTATGGCAGAAGTTGCTCTGAAAAAGAGTAGTGGCCAGGGAGAGACTTATGTAGGGCTCCCTGGCTGCTGATAGGCCACTGGAGTCTTCATCAGTGGTCAGGCAAGATGGCAGGGCCCATGTCATGGTGGTTCTAGCTCCACACGTAGACAACAAACTAGTTTTAGTAATATTTTTACTTAGAACATGGCCTGACAACCTATGAGAGTGATGCACTGCCATAAAGCGACAGCACTGTGTACAGGGTTTTCCAGTCTGGTGTGTGGCAGTGTGGATGTAATTGGAATTGCACGCTATGCAGATTCTTGCATACTGTATGTAGATATGTGACTCATTTCAGTTGGATCTCTTGCATACTGTAACATAACTGTACAGTATACGGTAAAGTACTGTCCTGTAAATTAACACAGAATTATTCTTCTACTGTATTTTAAAAGTATTATTAGTGTCCACCTTGGACCTACAGCCTAATTCACATCTAATTGCAGCAGCAACTTTGTTAGCTAATGGGCAATACCATGTGCACTGGGGGAGGGGGGTAGATAAAACATATACAGAGAGAGTTAGATGTGTGTGGGGTGTGTTCAAACTGAAATCTAAATTGCAGTGTAAAAATAAAGCAGCTGGTATTTACCCTCCACAGAAACAAAATAACCCACCCAGATCTAACTCTCTCTGCACATGTTATATCTGCCACACCTGCAGTGCACATGGTTTTGCCCATTAGCTAACAAATTTGTTGCTGCAGTCAGATCTGAATTACCCCCCTAGCCGGAATTTGTGTGACCCATATTGTAGCAACATTTTGATAGGAACTAATTCTTCTAGAAAAATGCCTTCTCTGCAGAAGTTAGGCAATTTCATGGCCACAGACTAACATTCAGAGCACATATTTTGAACTATGATCTTAAGAATCTAGTCTTACATTTCAGGGACAAAACTGAAAGTGGTATGAGTTGGTACTTTAAAAGATGTAGTGTAGAATGAAACAATACATTGGTTCCAAATTTATATAATGTATGTTGAGGACAATTAAAGTTTTGGTGGTAGACTAACACACAAAATACATCAACATTTATGGTGATACAACTTAATCAAAAGTCTGTGAACTACTGTAAGAATAACATTTGAAGCAATTTTTATTCTATGATAAACAGTACATGTCATAGGTCATGTCAACATGTGTTTGTTTATTTATATAATTTAATTTGTTTACTTGTTTGACAAAAATTATGGCCGCGGACTAACAAGAAAAGTGGTCATGGACTAACAAATGAAAATCCATTTCAAAAGTGTATTGAAACAACATTTTAACCAGCTTTTCCTTTTCAATTTAACATAAAATAAGAAGTCTACCTGCAGAAATACAGTCCTTCCTTTTCTATTGCCAGTAGAGTGTGGGAATGGCCTGCATGGTTCTTCACAAAACAGTGGAGATTGAATGATGGAAGCTGCTGCTTCAGCATTGCAACTGCTTTTGCAACCATTTCCTCTAACTGAACATGCAATTTTTCCTCTCTTCGGTCTCTTCTCCATTGGAAGTATGTTATACAGTACTTTCCGAAAGTATATCCTATTCAGCAATGGCTATAAATCCCTGTAGTTCTGTCATACAATCATTACAGTTTTATAATGCAAAGTCCTTATTCAAGCTCCTTCCTGGCAAATGAAGTATTAATTTATCTTTTGCGGGAAGTTCGGTAAAAATAGCAATAATGTAGGAGTTCCATGTTTGCATGGTAGCTGCAATCACAGAGGTTAGCTGGAGTCAGATATTGACATGCAGATCTTTGGGCAGAGCTTTGATAATTTTCAATGTTGGATCTTCCTTCTTAAAAAGTTCATAACACTCCATGATGGTCTTCACAAGATATTGATGCTCTGTTTTCTCCTTTCCATTTGTTGTTTCCATCATAATGTATTATTTTCTGCCAGGGCAACAGTAGTTAATATCATCTCACAAGACAAAATTATTTCCTGCCTCCATTTTTCCAAAATTAAGAGAAAGATCAGGCCTTTCACGTTTTTTTTCTCAGGCGAGGTGCAGTATGAATATTAAACTTTGCTGCCAAGTGCTTAATCACTTGGCAGAGATCATTTTACTCAAGCATCAGATTTTCCCAGTGATTGTACACTACTAAATACTGGCGCACTTCTAGGAATCTCAGGAACTACATTCTTCTCTGCTGCTTTCCTCGAAGTTCGGAGGCTTGGCATAAAAAGTTGACATTTCTCTTGTTCACTTTTTCTGGCTGCTGGTGACTGACTTGCCAGTGCTGCAGCCTTCCTTTTCTCTGATAGCAGCCTCTTTCTTCTTCATCTGCTTTGGCATGATAGACATGACTCTTCTTAGCTGAAGTTTTTCCTATGTTGTATAATACTATCTAAAATCAATGTCTTGTTTTGCAATTGTTATACATTACAATCCTTTAATCTCTATAAATATGTAAAATCTTAATATAAGTTATGTTAGATTCATAAAACCTACCATAAAATTAATAAAGTAGTCTAATAATACTTATGTTAGTTCACAACCATGTGTTAAGGTGCTCATACACTAGATGACATTATGAGTAATTTGACCATTTCTGATGGATCAGACAGACAAATCATTCATAATAGTGCAGATCTTTTAGTGTCTATGAATGATAATGATGTGTATTCCTGCAGGTCATTGGTTGGAGCTTCTGATCTTCCCTGCTGCTGGGAAGATCTGAAGCTATCATTAACAACAGCATGCTCCCGGATGTGGCCACCTCTAGATCTTTTGCAAGATCTTTAGATATACCTTTTGTGTATTGCACTATATCAATTGTCAAGGACAGCTGGGGAGTTCAAGGGAAATTGTTTAACTAAATTGCATCATTTACAAGTCGTCTAGTGTATGGGCACCTTAAATTCACGACCATGTGTTACTCCACAGCCATAAATTTTACTGAATGTTCTAACTTTTGAGCTGTTTCAAATATTCCTGATTATTGGCCCATCTAAGTAGTAAGTAAATTCTGAGTTCTAAGTTCCTAATCATAATAACTTTTATAAAAATAAATATTAACATGGTGGTCGCGGACTAACAGTTGGCACCAAGAGTAGTAATAAAAGAAAGTATACATACCTATTTAAACTGCAAAAGTCCTAAAACAACATCTTTATCTTCTTTATATTGGTAGCCATATTTGAAATTGCAAAGCATTATGGATATGCATCTTGTGACGGAAATATGAATGTTTGAATATTCCTGATGTTTATTACATTGAAACAGTCCAAGCATATGACATTATTAAAATGCGTATAACATTCACTAAATTATTATTTCAGGAAAAAGTAATCCAGTTTAGGAAACTACAATAAATTGCCTTTCCAAAATATGTAACACATACACTCAATAAAATTTTTCATATTGCAACTTTTTCCACCTTAGTGTGGAAATGCCTAGTTGTTCATTTTATGCATCATAATAGTGCCCTAGATAAGTTTATGCCCCACAGCAGTATAGTAGTTAGTGTAATGCCCCATAATCATGCCCTAGTTCACAATATTTATTTATTATTTATTTAATAACAGTTTCTTATATAGCGTAGCAACTTCCGTTGCGCTTTACAATTGGAAATAACAATGATACAACAAAACTGGGTAATAACAAATAGTCATAGAGGTAGGAAGGCTCTGCTCGCAAGCTTACAATCTATAGGGAAATAGGCATGGATACACAAGGATAGGTGCAATCTATTACATAACTGTTCAACCAGATTTCAAAGGTTCTTGATGGGCTGTATGATATGGTCACACAGCAATGATGAACCCGGGGAGGTGAGGAAGGGAAAGTGGAGAATGAGAAGACATGTGAGGGTATGTGTGGACTGTGCAGAATGGATGCAATATGACACATTATAGTGCCTCCACTATGCATTATGCCACGGCATGCCCCCAATTCTCATTATGCCATGCAGTGTACCCAGTACAGTACATAATACTGTATGTCACATTGAAATGTCCCCAGCTCATTATGCCACATCATAATGCCTTTAGTTAATATTACAGTACAGTATGCTATATTGTAGCGGACCCATTTCATATTATAGGGAAGGAAGAATCAGATCAAGGAATGTCACAGCGCTGTTTCTAATAAGCCAAATCTCACAGGAGAAATATACAGTCCAGGTTTCTTCACGTATATAAAGGATACTGTACCACATCGGTGTAGATAAAAGATAATCCTTACTTTATTTCAAACATCCATTTAAAAAGTCTTTTTATGCAGACACAGGGCAATCTCAGCAAGAGAAGCGCTACAAGCGTTGGATTTCAGATATACTCAGTGGAGCTCACCAGACCCTCATGACGCAGTTGATAATCGCGGTGCTTTCTATTATGGGGTTTGCTCACCCGCAGTTGTTTTCTGTGAAACTGGTCAGTTTGCAGATTTTATACCATCCCCCAAGACTTTAAATAAACCCAGTAATCTGTATTAAAGTACCCAGGAACGAGCACACCAGACTCTTGGGGGTTGGTATAAAATCTGCAAACTGACCAGTTTCACCTGTGCCTCGACAAAGACCCGCTGAGGGTAGAAACGCGTTGGCAGCCATAGGTGAACCTGGTCATTATCCACGTGTAGCAGGGAGCATCCAACGGGGGAGAGCAGAGGAGTGTGGAAGCGGCTGCAGCGCCTGGAGGGTCCGTGACCTAAGGACGGCTAGCGGTGTACGGAAAACAACTGCGGGTGAGCAAACCCCATAATAGAAAGCACCGCGATTATCAACTGCGTCCTGAGGGTCAGGTGAGCTCCACTGAGTATATCTGAAATCCAATGCTTGTACCGCTTCTCTTGCTGAGATTGCCCTGTGTCTGCATAAAAAGACTTTTTAAATGGATGTTTGAAATAAAGTAAGGATTATCTTTTATCTACACCGATGTGGTACAGTGTCCTTTATATACGTGAAGAAACCTGGACTGTATATTTCTCCTGTGAGATTTGGCTTATTAGAAACAGCGCTGTGACTTTCCTTGATCTGATTCTTCCTTCCCTATGTCTGACTTTTGGGCAGTGTGAGCTGATCTGCCACAGATAAAGGAAACAGCTGCAGTTATTTAAAGCGCCCCATACGGAGGACAACAATTTGTGCTCTTTGACCATATTATGCCACATTGTAGTGCCCGCAGTTCATACAGTTCAACCAGTGCAACATGTCAGTGCCCACAGTAAAAATTATACCACATCACAATGGCCCCAATTTCATATTATGCCTCATAACAGTGTCTGATATGATGCCATACTATAATGCATTCAGTTCATATTCAGATGTTTAATGGGTGCTCTATTTTCCTTTTGCCAGTCACTTTGGATTGGGTGATATTCATATGTTTGTTCCAGCGCTTTGTGCCAATTGTTTTTCATGCTTGTCATACCCAACAGCACCAGTTTTAGATGCACAAAGTGGCTAAACCCTACTAAAGTATTTATTGTGGCAGGGAAAATGTGCAAAAAGGGGGTGAGCACAAATATTAGGTGCCTTCAGTATGTGCGCCTGAACAGAGCAACACCTGAATTGCTCCGTTGGGCACAGGACACCTAAAACAAATTATAAATGCCCCGTTGGTAATGTTTCTCCACAGCTCCTATTATACCACATTATAGTATGCAGTTGAGACTAGGCTACTGTACTTTTCATGCTTCTATCACCATTATAAAATCCACTACACACATCATTCACTGAACATTAAAAGTCCCAAAATGTATTGTTTTCTCTTTTACGATGTTCTTTCTATGCAAGTTGAATAGTCTACTCCGGTGACTGCTTCAGTACTCGATTGCCACTCATAGATGCCTACGTACTGATACCCCTGCCACATTATATACTTTGGTTTCTGTGTTTGTTTCCTGGTTTCTAGGTTGTCACTTTTATACTGGACTAACAATCCCTGTTACGTTGTCTTGCCTCCATGTACCTACTGCCCTACTGGGTTTTTGCAGTTTACTGATTTAGTTTCTCCCTTACTAGAACTGTTATATCCACTGAGTAACTTTGAACAGTACTGTTTATACCTCAATGCTACCTGTGGTGATGTGTCCCGGTTCCCCCCAGACCCCCCCTTGCTCTGCTATACACTTGTAGATCATGGGCCGTTTTTGGTTTCCCATGACTAACGATGCAGAGTATTGCTGTTGCATTGACAGCGGTTTTCTTTATCTTTTTATGTCTCTGTCACTTCCCTCCCTCCCTCCCTCTTGTGTTTTCCTACCCCTCTCCCCTTACTCAGACAAGGTGTGCTGGGCGGCTGCTCTTTTAGTAAGGCTGTATGGGTGCCACAGCGAATTAGCAATGCTGGTATCCACGACTATTAGAACACTATGGCTACTTTAAAATTGATATCGTTTAACGTAAAAGGTCTCAACATCCCCGAGAAGAGGTCCCGGCTCCTACACTCCTTACACACCGACAAAGCAGACGTGGTGTTCCTTCAGGAGACGCACTTTAAAAAGGGTGCCTCCCCGAAGCTGTACTCCCGTCATTTCCCGCAGGGGTATTATAATGATTTCTCTGGGGCTAAGGCTAAGGGAGTTGCAATCCTGTTTGCCAAACATATTAGACTACATGACGTGTTAGAAATCCCTATTGGAGATGGGAGGGGCCTGATGGTGAAGGCAACCATTGCTGAACAAATTTTTACATTTGTTAACCTTTATCTTCCTAATCAGGGTCAAATTCGCTTTATGAGGGAGGCTTTGGAGTTGATAGAACAATCTCTAGCAGGGGTATTAGTGATAGGAGGCGACCTTAACTGGGCATTGGAGCCTCTTCTAGATACTTCAACTGGAGCGCTTAGATCCTCTATGAATGATGTTAGACGCTTCAAGTCAATCTTACATGATTTTCAGTTAATAGACACCTGGCGCCTGCTCCATCCCAAAGATAGGGACTACACGTTTTATTCCCACCCACATAATTCTTTTACCCGTATTGACTATCTCTTTGTAGACCATAACTCCCTCGATTTCCTAGTAGATGCCACAATAGGTCAAATAATCGGATCTGACCATGCCCCAACTACTGTTACCCTGTCCTTGCGCTGCCCCCCCCCCCCCCGCGTCAGTGGCGTTGGCGCTTTAACGAGCATTTCCTCAGAGACCCAGACTGCCGGGCCCAACTGGACAGTGCTATTGAGGACTATATAGCTCTTAACATGACTAATGAAGTCTCCCCAGTGACGGTGTGGGAAGCCCATAAATGTGTGATTAGGGGCAAATGTATCCAACTGGGCTCCCTCCTTAAAAAACAAAAAAACTAATGTCGGGAAGCTCTACTTGCTAAAATTAAATGGCTGGAACTCATTCATAAATCCACACTAACTTCAGACATATTAGCAGAACTGCAAGACGCTCGATCTTCTCTAAATGGCTTGCTGGACGAAGGCACTCGTAGAGCATTCCGCTGCTGTCGACACAAGTTCCATAGATGGGGTAATAAACCCGGGAAACTTCTTGCCCGCGCCCTTCGTGCCCAAAGATCCCTGACTTATATCAGAGAGATTAAGGACTCCTCTGGTGTCCCCCATGCTTCTGACGGTAAGATGGCTGAGATCTTTCATACGTACTATACGAAACTCTATAATCTGACCTCTCAGCGCTCCCATTGTGAGCAGTCATTACATGGGAAGGCAGTAGAGGATTATCTGGAAGAGATTAAATTCCCGTCCCTCTCCCCTACTATAATTGAGGCCCTTGACGTCCCTTTTACAACCGACGAATTGCTGTCCGCTCTGAAGTCCTCCCCGTCTGGAAAAAGCCCAGGCCCCGACGGCTTTCCCATATCCTATTACAAAACATTTCAGGATAAACTTCTCCCCCTCCTGCTCCAGGCATGCAACACTGTCTCTCCACAGGCCCCCTTCTCAAACCAGTCCCTGGAGGCCCATGTCACGGTCATCCCTAAAGACGGAAAAGACCCTTCATTGCCATCTAGTTACAGGCCAATCTCCCTCCTTAACGTCGACCTTAAATTATATGCTAAACTCTTGGCGAATCGCCTGTGTCAATTGCTTCCAACAGTAATACACCCGGATCAGGTTGGTTTCGTACGTGGCAGAGAAGCGAGAGACAACACCATACGAGTGATTGACCTGATTGCCCATGCGAACACCGCTAAGGTCCCCATGATGCTTCTCTCCATAGATGCTGAGAAAGCCTTTGACCGCATCGACTGGGTCTTCATGGAGATCGCGCTGCGTCGGCTGGGCTTAGGAGAAGTGTTCCTGCAAAAAATACTGGCACTATATCGAGCACCCTCAGCACAAGTGCGGGTAAACGGAATACTATCTGACCCGATAACCATCTCTAATGGGACTAGACAGGGATGCCCGCTGTCGCCATTGATATATGTTATCTGCATGGAAGCTCTGGCTAGAGCCATTAGGCAGAACCCGGATATCACTGGCCTGAAGGTGGGCGGAAACGAACATAAAATTGCATTATTCACGGACGACCTTTTAGCGGTTGTTACAAATCCTGCTGTTTCCCTGACTGGGCTTATGAAAGAATTTGCACGCTTTGGAGCATTGTCCAATTTCAAGATTAATTATACTAAATCAACGGCCCTTAGTATCTCCCTCACCACGGACTTAGTTTCGTCCCTAAAGACTGCATTCCCATTTGCCTGGCACCCCTCCCATATTAAATACTTAGGCATTCTGATCCCCTCCTCCCTCTCAATCACTGTCACTCTGAACCACATTCCTTTATTGCAAAAACTGCGTAAGGAAATGTCGCAGTGGCTCCAACAGAAGTTCTCCTGGCTAGGCCGTATGAACATTGTAAAAATGAATATCCTGCCATGACTGCTTTACCTTTTCCAAACTATCCCCTTAAAGCTCCCCCATCAGTTTTTGGCAAATGCGCACAAAGCGATCAGCCACTTTGTTTGGAGCGGCAGAAAACCCAGGTTTAAACACTGCTACCTATTCTTAAGGAAAGCTCAGGGGGGCCAACAACTGCCCATGGTTTCGGCATATTATCAGGCTACAATTTTGAATAGGGTCCTGGATTGGTCACGATCTGACGCCAGCTCTAAACAGTGGGTTGACTTGGAGAAACGGTCTTCGGGTCTACATTTACAGGCAGTACCCTGGCTTAGAACCATTGGCCGCTCCTCTCATCTGACGGTTGGGCCCACCTTGGCTCTATGGAGAACACTGAGATTTAAAATGGGTCTTTCCTCATCAACTTCCCTGCTTCTCCCGCTCCTTGACAACCCACTGTTTGGACCAGGTATGGGTGGTGGTGTGGCCGCTAGGTGGAGCAGGGCAGGCTTGACTAGAATAACACATTTGCTCTCTGGAGGGAAGATCAAAGCTTTCAATGACCTTAGGGAAGGAACTGATATTCCTGTGACTGACTTCTGGATCTATCTCCAAACTCGTCATTTTATTTTATCTCACAGGACAGCTGCTGCATTGACTGGTAGTCTTACCCCTTTTGAAACAATGTGCTCCCAATCCTCTGAACCCTCACATGTTGTATCAGGTATCTATAAGATATTGCTACATGGTCGTTACCCCGGTGACCCCGCTTTCTGCGCGAAATGGGACGCAGATCTCATACCTAGAGGGATACACATCAACTGGCAGAAACACTGTGAAGCTATGTCCCGTTGCTCTACTAGCTTAGAAGTTTTAGAAGTTATTGAAACACAGTATAAACTGCTTACTAGATGGTATCGCTGTCCCTCCCTTCTACATAAGTTTTATCCCTCAGTATCCCCCTTGTGTTGGAGATGTGGAAAATAATGTGGCACCCTTCTTCATATATGGTGGGACTGTCCCCTGATCACTACCTTTTGGAACCAAATAATTCAAATATCCTCCAAGATCCTGGGGTTTCAGGCGCCTACTGGAATCGACTTCTGGTTGCTCTCCCACACTACACTTCCACTGGCAAAGTATAAACACTCCCTTCTCAAACACCTCAATAACTCAGCGAGAGCTGTAGTACCAGTTCATTGGAAGTCCCGGGCCCCCCCTCAAATATGGGAATGGTTTCAGCGGATAGAATTTTATAGTTCAATGGAGGATATTTTTCATTTGGTCCTTGACTCACGTGCCGATTATGTTGCCACGTGGTTCTCTTGGATGGAGTTTAAATCTACCTCTACCTACAAAGACCAGATCCCACTAGACACAACATGATGCCGCTTATCTGTGTAACACGCCTCGCTATATGAAACCCACACTAATATTTAATTAAGATTGATTAGCTCGCTCTTTCCCCTCCCCTGATTCTATTCCCATTCCCCCCTCTAACCTCTGTCTTGTTTGTTTGTTTTTTGTGTAGATGTTGGATGTTTTATATTTTACAGGTATTTTAACCCATGTATTTCCACACTGTACGACTTGTTGTACTCTTGATAACGTCCTAACTTTTTCTGTAAAACCAAAATAAAGAATATATAAAAAAAAAAAGTCCCAAAATTTAAGATTGGCAAAGGGTCACACGCAATAGTTTAGCAGGCAAATCTGGGAAATTGGTAGACAACCATATGACCTTTGTGTCGGCACCCTAAGCCTCTGGGTCACATAGAAATGGCACACCCTGCTCCCACTATAGCTATAGTACAGTATGTCAATGCTGTGCACTATAAAATTAGTTTTACAGAGGAATAAAATATACAGTAGTACAGTATATACAGTACACAGTACATGCATAGCTGTGAAAAGTATAGTGCATACCTGCTTTCATGCGGTGTCTGAAACACTGGAGCAGGAGGGAATCACACTGTCCCTCCCAAATAACCTTCAAATGTCATCCTGGGTGCTCCGGTAGCATAGAAACATAGAATTTGACTGCAGATAGGAACCACTTGGCCCACCTAGTCTGCAACTTTTTTAAACCTTTAGGTAACCTCAACGGTTGCTTTGCTGCATTGCTAGCCAAGTGCCTGCCCCTGCAGGATAATGATACAATATACTGTACATGGAAACAATAGAAAAACTTGCGCTTCAAACAACAGTGCGCCAACAATAGCTGAGGTGGTCGCCAACACTCCAAAATTTACAAAACGGAATAGAGTACTTGCAGTTGTGCGCATCACTGGGATAGTTAGTCTTGGAAGGTGATGTTAAATGTCAATCTCAGTCAATTTTTCAAATCCAACATGATCTCTAGATGATCTTGTGGTCAAATACCTCTTCCCTTATAACTTTTACGGTACACCATAAAATCCTTTTCCTTATGGTAGTGTGACCTTAAAAAAGCTTCATAGTACACACTCGTCCATCATATTGGTGGATTATATTTTTATCTACACTATTGTAGAATTGAATGTACTATTTGAATTAAAATGTACTTCACTATTATATCCTCTCTTTACTTTGTATTTGGACGAGTGTGGACTATGAAGCTTTATTAAGGTTACACAACCATAAGGAAAAGGATTTTATGGTGGTATGGATGGTGGAATGCACGCCAGGTTTTTGTGTTTTCAACTGTATTCTAAGTTAATAGACTATCAGAAAATTATTGTTTATTAATAAATGGTAGTCATGTATATGGATTGAATGTTTATGATTGTGTATTAGACACCTATGATGAGAATTGGATTTAGTCTGGTCAGAACCAATCAGGTTAAGCCTAAGGGTAGAAATACACTACAGACTAACATCCACCATACGCCTTGAAAAATGCTCTTTTAGAGCAGAAACGCATTGGTGACCAGACAGATCTACCAGCTTTCCTGTTGGGAGGATAAGGAGGTGCCATTCTCAGCAGTGATCCGGTGCCTTGACCTGGGAGGGTATCGAATATTTCTATGCTGTTTGTGGGTGGGCACATTTGACACCCCACAGAATTTGGTACGCATGCTGTATTATCATATTGGTGGATTTTTATTTTTATCTACACTATTGTAGAATTGTATGTATTATTTGAATTAAAATGTACTTCACTATTATATCCTCTCTTTCCTTTATATTTGGACAAGTGTGGACTATGAAGCTTTATAAAGGTCACACTACCATAAGGAAAAGGATTTTATGGTGTACGGTGAAAAGTTTAAGGGAAGAGGTATTTGACCACAAGATCGTCTAGAGATCATCTTGAATTTGTGAAATTGACTGAGATTGACATTTAACATCACCTTCCAAGACTAACTATCCCAGTGGTGCACACAACTGCAAGTACTCTATTCCATACTGTACATGGAGCCTCTTCTGCTGAGGAGCAGATGCATTTACATGTGTGCATCTAAAACAGGGAAATAAGTCACAAAGAATACATTTCTGTGATTTGTGCTGGCTTGCTACTGAAAAATATTAACAGAGGATTGAAAATACTAATAAAAAAAGCATGGGGTCCCTCCTACCCCAAAAAACATAACCAGTCCTGGACTCTGCGCCCATTCTGATACTGGAAATTCAGAGGGGAAAAATTACAGGGTTTTCCCTCTGTATTTCCAGTCACCAGCACAACCAATCAGGGTTTAATGAAATGGCAGGGAGACACACATCAGTGGGTCTACCTGTCATTACCTGAACCAACACCAATAAATATTATTATTTTCAGTGGGACTACTGGTCCCAGAAGTCCTTCCAGCATGTCGGCACTTGGAAAGCTGCTAGTGCTAAGATGTCTGGACAGTAATGGGCCGCTGACACCTGTACCTCCATGGTAAAGAAAATATTTTTAAAAAGACAGGACTTACACACCAAATTATTTAACACACTCAGGTGCACACACACTACATACTCACCCAATCCTTGGTGGTGCTCCATTCCCTGGTCCAAGCAGAGTCCGGTCTTCAGAAAGTAATATACAGCAGGTCCCAATTCAAGCCATTCAGCATGACTGACTGTTCTCACATAGTTCTCTGACCTATTTGGCTAAGAGTCAGACAATCAGCAGGCGGTGCCGTAAAAACTATATTGGCTATTTGACGCATGCACAGTGCAGTTTAGGAAAAGAGACATCTAGTGGGCAGAAAGTAGTATTACACTCTGCTGCATCTCAGTGTATTATGCTGTGGCTGAATACACCAGGATGCGACTAAATACACCAAGCTGTGATCATGTACTGGCATATAAGGCACAACTAGCCTGGAGCATTAGATGTCATATGGATGCTAGACTCCGAGGACACTTCTGTAGTGCATGTAAAATTGTGCATGTTAATGAGTACAGCTACTTTCACAAATGGATGGATAGGGCTTGTGTGGGTGCATAGATGCAGTGAACTCAATATGGATAAATATCTGCATTTATTTTTGAGTCTGCATCTGTGGCCAACTTGTGTGAATTTTTGTGTCAGGCCTTTAATGCGTGGTCCAGAGGTAAAAATATTAAGACTTTCTTAACATGAAAAGTACTGTTCACTCATGGACAATGACCCCAACATTCCAGAACCCAGACAAGAAACAACTGAGACACTGTCCACAGTAGAAAGTAGACTTTTAGAGGATCCGTTTTAGTCCGTATATCTTACATTGAAATTCCCTCTGTAAAGGGAGTATGTCTTTAAAATGCCCAGGAATGTGGATGAAGTTCCCGTGAATATGTATGATTATATGTGTAATTGGCCACAGGATCTCCAGGATACTGCATAAATAGTGACCGGACCGAAATCACTCATGCCTTGACAAAGACCCGTTTGGAGGGTAGAAACGCGTCGGCGGCTAATGAGTGATTTCGGTCATTATTTCATGAGAGAAGTGAGCCGGGAGCAGGAGCCGCGGTGATATAGGCAACTACAGCGGTTAAGATTCTCATGTGTTAGGGTCTCCTGCTCTGTGCTGCCACGTCGTCATGGCAACCGGGAGACAAGTGCTAGCGGAGTAACCTGAGTGTAGCTGATACTCCGGTTCGGGTCTTTTGCTGTGCAGTGGTTACAGGCTCTGTGCACGGCACGGGATCCGGTGCTGGTTTTTGTGCTCACAGTCTGTGAGGTGTGAGTGGGGCGTGGACAGCACCTGCTATATAAACCCTCTTCTCAGGTTAGGCAGATGCTGCTGAATCTTTGTTGGTTAGTCAGTTCCTGAAAGCTAGCTAGTACTGTGTAAACTTTGTATTTGTTTGTTGCTTACTGCAAATAGGCCTTGGGATTTGGTATTACACTCTGCCAATCCAGACCTAGCAGTAAGACTGGAGTCAGTCGTTTAACCTGCTGGGGTTCTTTTGCTACTCTGTGAACCTAGCAAGTTTGCGGCTGTATTCTCAGACTTGCCTGCCAAAATCCTTTCTCACTGTGCAAGGTGTTCAGGTGTCAGTTTAGTGGCAGTAAGCTGAACCAGTGCACTGCAAGTGAGGACTAGGATTGTGGAGACTCTCCTTGTGTCTATTATTCCATCTCTGACCAAGGAGTTTACTGCCACACCCGTTGGTAACCCTTTAGGGTTTTGCTGTTGCCCTTAGCAACAGCATTTCGGGTTCTCTACGTATTAAATCACTGCATCTCGCTTCTTTCCATCTGAGCATTCCTAATACTAGGGAGACACCCAGTTTCTTAGCCTTTGGGCTTCTCTGTTCACTTTGTGTTTATTTTGTTACCCTATCACCTTCTGTGTATGTAATGTCATATTCCCCAG
Organism: Pseudophryne corroboree; assembly: GCF_028390025.1. Taxonomy (NCBI): domain Eukaryota; kingdom Metazoa; phylum Chordata; class Amphibia; order Anura; family Myobatrachidae; genus Pseudophryne; species Pseudophryne corroboree. The sequence continues at coordinate 638,840,328 of NC_086446.1, forward strand.
TCTGTCTGTGAGTTCATTTGTTTTGCATCCCTCTCCGTTCAGACACCAGTACATTCCTGCTGGCACTGGTGTGCATAACATATTCAGCAGCCTAATACTCCTGTTGAAATTTGGTGGGAATATGGAGCATACCCCTCAAAATACTTTGCAACAGGTGGTCGATCAGGTGCAGGTCCTGACTCGACAATTTAATGATTTGTCCATTAAAATGCACACCTCGCAGGCCGCTGGCGGAGCTCCCGCAGCAGCAGTACCTTCAGGGGTTAAGGAGCCGAAAGTAAATCTCCCGGATCGTTTTTCTGGAGATCGCTCGCAGTTCTTTTGTTTCAAGGAGAGCTGCAAGCTATATTTCCAGCTTAGGCCTCAGTCTTCTGGGTCGGAGATTCAGCGGGTGGGCATAGTGATTTCCTTGCTACAAGGAGACCCACAGGTCTGGGCATATGGGTTGCAGCCTGACTGTCCGTCGCTTAAAAGTGTTGATGCTTTTTTTACGGCACTGGGCATGTTGTATGATGACCCTGACAAGACGGCCTCAGCCGAGGCTCAGATTTCGATACTTAAGCAAGGGCGAAGGCCAGTTGAGGTTTATTGTACGGAGTTTCGGAGGTTGGCCCATGATACCCAGTGGAATGACCCAGCCCTGAGACACCAGTACCGAAGAGGTCTTTCTAACCAGTTAAAAGACCAACTGGTACAATATCCCTTGCCTGATAGCTTGGATCAGCTCATGCAGTTATCCATTCGGGTGGATAGACGGCTGAGAGAGCGCAGGCTTGAAAGGGAGACCGAGGTTTCCTTCTTTCCCAAGGGAACCTCAGACTCTGAGGAATTTTCCGAGGAGCCTATGCAGACTGGGGCTACCCGCCTCTCCTCGCATGAGAAGACGCGGAGGAGACAGCAGGGGTTATGTTTGTACTGTGGGAATAAAGGTCATGTGGTAGTATCATGCCCAGAAAAGCCGGAAAACTTAAGGGCCTGAGGGTGATGGGAAATATCCTGTCAGGCCAGAAGTCAGAATTTCCCAAGAAGACTTTTATCATTCCGGTGACCTTGAAGATCCTCGGTCAAACTGTCAAGACTGAGGCCTTCGTGGACAGTGGGGCCGATGGGGTTTTTATGGACCGCCAATTCGCCCTGAAACACTCTGTTCCCTTAGTACCCTTGGCATCGGAAATTGAGATTTGTGGGTTAAACGGGGAACCATTATCCCAGGGTAAAATTACCTCTTGCACTAGCCAGATTTCTTTGTTTATTGGAGCCACACACTCTGAAAAATTGTCCTTTTATGTGACTGTCTGTATTTTTGCCTCATTGGAGTTGGGGTTACCCTGGTTAAGGGCCCACAATCCTCAATTTGACTGGGTCTCTGGGGAGATTCTTAGTTGGGGTACTGATTGTTTCAGGAGTTGCTTGAGCCTTCCAGTCAGGCTTTCGCAGCTAAGTTTACCAGGATTGCCAGGATGTTATGCAGATTTTGCGGACGTGTTCTCCAAAAGAGTTGCAGAGGTACTACCTCCCCATCGCCCCTATGACTGTGCCATTGATTTGTTGCCGAATGCTAAGCTTCCCAAGAGCAGGTTGTACTCCCTGTCACGTCCTGAGACTCAGGCTATGGCAGAGTACATTCAGGAGAACTTGGCTAAGGGATTTATCAGACCTTCACAGTCTCCAATTGGGTCGGGGTTCTTCTTCGTGGGTAAAAAGGACGGTTCATTGCGACCCTGCATCGACTTCAGGGAATTGAACCGTATCACGATTAAAAACTCATACCCACTGCCTCTCATTTGGGTCTTGTTTGACCAGCTTCGTACTGCCACCATTTTTTCTAAGATTGACCTACACGGTGCGTACAATCTAATCCGAATAAGAGAGGGGGATGAATGGAAGACTGCCTTTAATACCCACTCAGGGCATTATGAATATTTGGTGATGCCTTTTGGGCTCTGTAATGCCCCGTCAGTCTTCCAGGACTTCATGAACGATGTGCTCAGGGAATATTTGGATAGATTCTTAGTTGTATACTTAGATGACATCCTAATCTTCTTCCATTCCCTGGAGGAACATCGGAAGCATGTACGCTTAGTCCTCCAGAAACTCAGAGACCACCGGCTTGGGGCGAAGCTGGAGAAGTGCGAATTTGAAGTTCAGCAAATCGCATTTCTAGGATATATTATCTCCACAGAAGGTTTCCAAATGGAGGGTTCCAAGGTACAGGCAGTCCTGGATTGGGTGCAGCCCACTAGTTTGAAGGCGCTTCAGCGTTTTCTGGGCTTTGCAAATTTTTATAGACGGTTTATCGCTGGATTTTCGTCTATAGTGGCGCCCTTGGTGGCACTCACTAAGAAAGGGGCGGATGTTGCTCACTGGTCTTGTGAGGCCAAAGCGGCTTTTGCCCATCTCAAAAGGGCATTTGTCTCAGCCAAGGTGCTGCGACACCCAGATCCAGAGCGTCCTTTTGTGGTGGAGGTGGATGCCTCTGAGATGGGTATTGGGGCAGTGCTCTCTCAGATGGGGGTGTCTGATAATCGCCTTCATCCCTGTGCTTACTTTTCCCGTAAATTTTCGCCTGCCGAGATGAATTATGACGTGGGTAACCGGGAATTGTTGGCTATTAAGGATGCACTCGAGGAGTGGAGACACTGGCTTGAGGGGGCTAAGTTTGTGGTCTCAATTCTCACCGACCATAAGAATTTGGCATATTTAGAGTCAGCGAAGCGCCTCAATGCCAGGCAGGCACGATGGGCTTTGTTTTTTGCTCGCTTTAATTTTTTGATAACATATCGCCCTGGGTCAAAAAACATCAAGGCTGATGCGCTCTCGCGGAGTTTTGCTCCAATCCAGGAGACCACCGAGGAGCCATTGCCCATTGTGTCCCCATCATGAATTAAAGTGGGCATTACCCAGGACCTCTTGTCATTAGTCCTTAGAGCACAGGAGCAGGCTCCTCCAGACCTTCCGGTAGGTCTTTTGTTTGGGCCTCCTAGGTTAAGACAGCGAGTGTTCCTGGAATTCCATGCCAAGAAGTCGGCAGGTCACCCGGGTATTGCCAGAACTCGGGAGTTGCTATCTAGGGCGGTGTGGTGGCCCTCGGTGGCTAGGGATGTGGATCAGTGGGTTCGGGCATGTGACATCTGTGCCCGAAATAAGACTCCTAGAGGGGTTCCTGTTGGCCCATTACATCCACTCTCTATTCCATCTAAGCCATGGACCCACATTTCAATGGATTTTGTGGTGGACTTGCCCAAATCCTCGGGGATGACAGCCATCTGGTTCGTCGTTGACAGGTTTTCGAAGATGGCGCACTTCGTTCCATTGGTTGGGCTGCCATCGTCCAGACGCCTGTCTGAATTATTTATGCTGCATGTTGTGCACCTCCACGGGTTGCCACTTGATGTGGTCTCTGACCGCGGATCCCAGTTTGTGGCCAAATTCTGGAGGGCATTTTGTTCCGATCTCCAGATTTCTGTCAGCTTGTCGTCAGGCTACCATCCGCAGTCTAATGGGCAGACTGAAAGGGTGAACCAGTCCTTGGAGCAGTTCCTCAGGTGTTATGTCTCCAAGTGTCAGACTGACTGGGTTGCTCATCTGTCCATGGCGGAGTTTGCCTATAACAACGCGGCTCACTCTGCTACAGGGATCTCTCCCTTCCTTTGTGTGTATGGGCATCATCCTAAGGCCAATTCTTTTGACCCCCTGGACTCCACGCCTGGTGGTTCCTCTGTGGTTTCGGGCCTTAGAGGTATTTGGAGGAAAGTGAAGAAAGCCCTTGTGTCTGTGTCATTAGTGACCAAAAGGGTTTTTGATAAGCGGAAAAGACCCTGCAGCCTCAAATTAGGAGACCTCGTCTGGTTGTCTACCAAGAATTTGAAGTTGAGACAGCCATCTCATAAGTTAGGCCCCCGGTTCATCGGTCCTTATAAGATCACTAGGGTTATCAATCCGGTGGCATTTCAGTTAGATCTACCCCGTTCTTTGGGTATCAATAAAACATTTCATTGTTCCCTTTTAAAACGGGCGATTAGTAATCCTTCTTCCAGTGGAAGACCTTCCCCTCTTCTGATACGTGGCCAGAGGGAGTTTGTTGTTGAAAGGATTCTTGACTCCAAGATGGTTCGGGGTCGGCTGTCATTTTTGGTGCACTGGAAGGGGTATGGCCCGGAGGAGCGGTCGTGGGTGCGCAGTTGTGATCTTCATGCCCCTAGACTGTTACGCTCTTTCTTCTCGCAGTTCCCCGATAAACCCGGTGGTAGGGGTTCTTTGACCCCTCGTCAGAGGGGGGGTACTGTTAGGGTCTCCTGCTCTGTGCTGCCACGTCGTCATGGCAACCGGGAGACAAGTGCTAGCGGAGTAACCTGAGCGTAGCTGATACTCCGGTTCGGGTCTTTTGCTGTGCAGTGGTTACAGGCTCTGTGCACGGCAGGGGATCCGGTGCTGGTTTTTGTGCTCACAGTCTGTGAGGTCTGAGTGGGGCGTGGACAGCACCTGCTATATAAACCCTCTTCTCAGTTTAGGCAGATGCTGCTGAATCTTTGTTGGTTAGTCAGTTCCTGAAAGCTAGCTAGTACTGTGTAAACTTTGTATTTGTTTGTTGCTTACTGCAAATAGGCCTTGGGATTTGGTATTACACTCTGCCAATCCAGACTTAGCAGTAAGACTGGAGTCAGTCGTTTAACCTGCTGGGGTTCTTTTGCTACTCTGTGAACCTAGCAAGTTTGCGGCTGTATTCTCAGACTTGCCTGCCAAAATCCTTTCTCACTGTGCAAGGTGTTCAGGTGTCAGTTTAGTGGCAGTAAGCTGAACCAGTGCACTGCAAGTGAGGACTAGGATTGTGGAGACTCTCCTTGTGTCTATTATTCCATCTCTGACCAAGGAGTTTACTGCCACACCCGTTGGTAACCCTTTAGGGTTTTGCTGTTGCCCTTAGCAACAGCATTTCGGGTTCTCTACGTATTAAATCACTGCATCTCGCTTCTTTCCATCTGAGCATTCCTAATACTAGGGAGACACCCAGTTGCTTAGCCTTTGGGCTTCTCTGTTCACTTTGTGTTTATTTTGTTACCCTATCACCTTCTGTGTATGTAATGTCATATTCCCCAGTCTGTCTGTGAGTTCATTTGTTTTGCATCCCTCTCCGTTCAGACACCAGTACATTCCTGCTGGCACTGGTGTGCATAACATCATGTCGGGACGGAGCTCGGTGGGACGACCAGTAGGAAAGGTAAACCAAAATTGCAAAGAACGCCTTGTAGCTAAATCCAGACAGAAGGGGAGTACCTATACGGAAAAATGCCGGTGTTCTGGAGGTCCGGTGAGATCATAAGTTTATTACCGAACTGTAAGCGCTTATTACTGCCTGCAATCCGGAGAGAGTTTTATATGTTCTTAACTTTGGATTATAAATAAACTTTTAAATTTTTTTGGACTTGGAGAGATGGAAATTTGCTTTACTCGGAACTGAAATAAAAGGTGATACCATGTTTAAAATTGTGTGAACTGTCTTACGGAAGTTTCCTTTGGAGGACAGTGTGGAAATTTTAAGCTTTGTTTCTTGAAAATATACATGAAATTAAGAGGTACCAGGCCTGATTTAACAATAGAGTCATTTTAATTAATTTGTCTCATGAAAAGTTTTTTGATGTTGTAATGTGGAGCTGATTCTAACGGCACTGTGAAGATTTTCAAAGGTTTCTTTGTGTGGAGTTTGCGTTTGCTGATTAGCTGATCAGTTTCTTTGAAAGCACAGCTGGAATCGTAAAAAGCGCTTGGAAAAGATCTTTATTTTGGAGTATACTGTCAACATCAGTCAGTCACATAGTTTCTGGTTGTGTTGAGTCTGAAGGGAAGGGGTTGGAGGGTTAAAAAAACAATCTAAAAAGTTGGCCATTTTGAAGTATATTGCCTTGCTTCATGATGATTTGGACCTGCTTATGACATTAAGCCATTTTCACAATATTGAACAAAGGGTCCAAATCGCAGTGCTCCTGAAGTATAGACATGGCACTGAATATGGCTCACATGATAAGGGTCATGCTAAAACCAAATTAATGTTGTCTGGTTTGCATCTTAGGGGGTAATTCAGAGTTGAAATTTAGCACATCTACGATCACTTTCACAGACATGCGGGGGACTCCCAGCACAGGGCTAGTCCACCCCACATGTCTGGCTCTGCCCTACCGCACAGGTACAAAGCATCACACGGCGGCAATGTTTTTGTGCCTGACGAGTAGCTACCTACCAGCGCAGCTCCTGAGCGCTGGCAAGGAGCTTCTCACCGCATCCTGGGTCGCAGCAGCTGTGTGTGATTTAACGCGGCCACCGCGGTCCACCCCCTAATGGTCCGGACACGCCTCTGTTGTCCGGACTGCACCCCACCAACGACGTTCTAACACCATTGGCATGCCCCCTACTGCCCCGCGACCACCTCTGCCTATAAATCAGGCAGAGACGATCGCTGCCCAGAGATGCTGATAGCATCTCACTGGGCTCCCAGGGTGCACATGCACAGTGTGGCCACTGTACGTGCACAATCAACAAAGTAAATCAGACTGCGATCGCTGCCACTGCATTACCCCCTTAGTGCTGACTGTTATTTACAGTTTAAGGTTAAAATGGATTGGTCGGTTTGTTTTCCTGTCTGGTTATGTACCGATTGTGATAAAACCAACATGAGGTGGTCCATTTGGATCCTGACTTGGCTTTAGGGGGGTTAGGATCCCAGTCAGATCTCCCATTGGTGTACACTTATCGGAACTTTGACTGGTGAGCCTTTTCTGAGCCTTTTACTTGATGGATTTTGATGAAAACTTCATAGAGTAGTAACATGGGATCCAGATATATATATACTTGGGGATTGAGGTCCTGGTTGGACCTCCCATTGGTGTATGGTTGGCAGAACTTTGACCCAGAGAGCCTGTTCTGGGCCTTACATTGGATGGATTTGAATGAAAACTTCACAGAGTGATAACATTGGGTCCAAGAAGACATACTAAATGGTTGAGGTCCTTGTCAGACCTCCCATTAGTGTATGCCAGACAGAATTTTGACATAGGAATCCTGTTCTTGACCTTCCACTGGTGGGTTAAAATAAAAACTTTAATAAACTGTAATAACTGATAGAAATAACCACAATTCAATAACCAGAAATAACTGGCTCAAATTACCATAAATCAATGAACTAAAATAACAGTCAAAAATGGAAGTGGAAAGACAAAAAATATTGTGTACCCAAAAGCCTTGGAATAGCACCATTGATAACAGAAGGAAAACTTTAAACCCATGTCGCAATGTAAAAGAGATTATAAAACTGAACAGAAAGGAAAGCTAGGGATTAGGGCTACTGGCGATTCCCCCCCCCACACACACACACACGCACAAAAATAAAGGCACTGGACAGCCACCTCATGGTGTTTGTAGAGATGCTAGTCTGCTATTTTTTTAAAATATGCTGACAGTTACATCCAACTCATCGATAACTTCAAAATACTGTAGTTAGAAAATAGAAGTTAAGTAATATTTTTGTGGAAGTTTAATTTTATTATTATTATCGTTTATTTAAATGACGCCACATGGGATCTACAGTGCCCAATTACAGAGTAAACAAATAAGCAAAGCATAAAGACAGTGACTTACAATTCAATACAATATACGACATACAATACAATATAAGTACAGGGTATATAATCATAGTTGTGTCAGTAAAAAACACTGAATTAAGTATCAGGTTGGCAGAAAACTAAGAAATTTGGTGCCATCAAAACGAGTACTAAAAAGATAGGTTAAGTAAGAGACATAAAGGCTCACGAGGGAAGAGGGCCCTGCTTGTGAAAGCTTACATTCTAATGGATAATAATTTTCTGACATCCATTTAAGGGGAAACACTGTAAACCACAGGATAAATAAAATATATTCGGATTAAAAAAACAGTGCAATAAAAGCATGTCAAAACATACTCATATAGAAAGTAATAGATTTTATATATAATTTTTAATAGGATAAGGTGGTACTGCAATCGCTTGGATTTTGAAGAAGGTTGCAACAAAATAATAAATTGATCTACTTTCTTATAAAGCTGCTCTTAAGTATTTTTTTCTGAAATGTATTTAAGAAATGCATATAATGATATTACATCTGGCCAGATGGTATAGATTATTTTCCAGAAGAGTTTTCTATGAATAGTACAGAGTTTATGCAGTAAAAAAAGAAAAGAAAAAAAAAAGAAAAAGAAAACACATTCTGTAACAGAAAATTTAGATTTCATCCATCAAGGTGAGAATATGAAATGTTTTTATTACATATCAACTAAATTCAGCATTCCAAGCATTCCACTGAATGCCCTTCTAAAAGGCTGAGCCCTTTGGATTTAACAGAATTAAGGTAAACCATGGTTTTCTTAATATATTAGTGTAGGGTACATCAATGTATCATTTCAATAGCTACAGCTACTACACCAGTACTTCACTCCATTTCATTCTGCAATACAGGTCTGTGGCGTTGCAGAAAATTAGTAAAAATACATAATAGTGGAGATTGAGAACTATGGGGTCCAGAGTGATCAAGAGATGACATCACATAAATAAGTTATATTATTTTAATGTATCCACTTTATCACAGTTTGTGGACATCTAAATGATGTGATTGCAGTCTATAATAAACAAACATCCAATAAGCAGAAACAAATATTTAAATTAGAAATAGACAAATATACTATATATAAACATAAAAAAGTATCGATTTAGCCAATATTATTAAAAAAAAAATTCCATTATACCTCATATACTGTAGTTACATTAGAACCCATTTGATAAACTACAAATTACTGTTTAGAGAGAGTTAGATTATAATTGTTCAATATAAAAGTTAATTATCTTGGGGCTTACTAATAATTTCTAGTATATATTATATCATGAAACTAGGGGCCTAATTCAGACCTGATCGCAGCTGTAACATTTTTCTCTAATGGGCAAACCCATGTGCACTGCAGGTGGGGCAGATATAACATGCGCAGAGAAAGTTAGATTTGGGTGGGGTGTTTTTAGACTGAAATCTAAATTGCAGTGTAAAAATAAAGCAGCCAGTATTTACCCTGCACAGAAACAATATAACCCACCAAAAGCTAACTCTCTCTGCACATGTTACATCTACACCACCTACAGTGCACATGGTTTTGTCATTAGAGAAAAATGTTGTTTCTGCATTTAGGTCTGAATTAGGCCCTAAAGCACATTCATAAAATAAAACCAGCAGTGTCCCCTGCTTCCCTGATATACAAACCATAAATTCTGTTTTCACCCCCATTATTACCTTAGCCCACGCCTACAGAACATCTATAAAAGTATAAAACACGCCCTAAATTAACAGAGCATACAACCTCTAACTATTCCTTGAAGGTACTGTATAGCTCAAAATCAAAAGCAAACCCTCCCACTCTCTGCTTTACCACAAGCCAGGAATTACTCTCTAAAGGTATGTTGATAATTACAACTTACACTAATTATAAAATGTTTACTAAAGTGAGACAGCTGCTTATTTATTTATTTATGTATTGACTTGACTATTGTTATCATTGACCCTATAAATTAATAAATCCATCATAACTTTTAAGTGTACTAGACAGACTACAGTATATCCCATGATATGATAATTTTAACTATTTGGGCAAAAAGTTGATTTGGCATATGACAGGTATATTAAGCAAGTGTATTTTTCCAATGATACCATAAAAAAGAAATAACTTGTTTCCTGCAAGCACCACTACAGCGTTTAAGAAAGGACGATAAGTCCTATAGCAACATTCTATTATTTTATGCTCTACAAACTTCACCACTTGTTTATAAATTCTGTTGTTATGTTTTTTATGTTGAGCTGTCATGTTTAAGCTTGGTCATGTGTACATGTTTATCTGTAAAAGGATTAACCACAGATTGATTACTGAATTTGCGTTCTAACTTTCCAATAAGGATTGAAATTGAGTGTGTGCACACAGAGAAACTGCTCATTAATTTTTCACAAATGTATCCTGATGGATTACGTTAACACTTAATTCCACAGCCATATTAAATAATTCATGATTAAAAATATAAAGCTATATTTTTATATTAAAATTTATTTTTTTAAATTTAATAAATAATTAACTATGTTTGGGATTGTATTGGCATGTCAATTACTCATTCAGTTTCGTTGCATCACATTGTGATTAAGACGCACATTTGTGCAAAAAAGGTACAACAAAGACGCTCTGTACAAGACAAATCGCATGGGACCGGGCACGCTGAGACGGGATATTTGCTGCGACTGTGTATGAGGACACATCTGTATAAATGTAGCTTCTATCATATCTGGCCCTAATATCATGGAGAACCAAAAGGCTTAAATCCATTGTTAATTTAAGGAATTGCTCCATCTGGATCGCCACTCCTCATTTTCTGATCATTTTAGGCCTTATATGACTCTTACTGCATGCTCCAATTTTGTACTGAATTGACAAAACCATGAGCTCTTTTTCCGCATTCTGTACAAACTATTTGCCTTCCATCATGTCATATGTATACTATATATATATATATATATATATATATATATGTGTGTGTGTCTCCACTAATCACAGTAAATATGCTTTATTTATTCATTTATTTGTTTGTTTGTTTATTTATTTATTTATTTATTAAACCACTAGGGGAAATTAGCTGGTTTTCAGCAAATATGGAACGGAGTAAATGGAGAGAATGGGTCAAAATGTGCTGGCAAACCACACTAGGCTTACCAAAAAGCGAAACATATACAGAAGTGGGTGATTACTAGAACAGGAACCACAATAGCCCCCTGAATTGACCGGACAGTGCATATGGAGGGATGATGGTCTCCCTCGTCTGCACATAATTTACCTAATAGATTAATCCTGGAGTTCTAGGGACTCATTAAGTCCATCTGGTGACAATATTTATTTAGTGTGTGTGCAGATGAGTGATGCAGCATATATTACTGTTCATTGTGTGGTGGTCTCTCTCATTATTTACACCCTAAAACAGTTCTCAAGTGTAAAAAACTAATTTCTTGGCTGGTGTCAAAAATAAAACCAATCATGGATCATTCTATAGAAGAGCAGGAGTAGCAACCCAGAACTAGTGCTGTGGCTGCTGCCAGGAAATACTGCTGTTTTCCAAGATACCCACTGGTGATGATGAGTCAACTCAGTGCACCAGAGTAAAACAACATTTTAATGACATCTGGTCAGGCCTAAAATTATTGACACTTCTGCCGTGACTCAATTTGATACAGTAACCATTAAAAAATAGTATAGAATTATTTTAATGACAATGTACAAATTAGCATGCCTGACAGTCTCTTTGAATACTGGGAGGGAATAAAGCAATTTGTGCCCCTTGTACTAACTAGCTTTGCTTTACTTAAGCCTCCCTCCAGTGTGTACTTGGAACTAGGGGTATGCGCCAGGACATTTTTCGGGTTTTTGTTTTTGTTTTGGATCTGTATCTCCTTCATGTTTTGGATCTGTTTTGGTTATGCCAAAACCGCCCTTGTGGGTTTTGGTTTTGGACCTGGATTTTTTCTTTAAATAATAAAAACTGCTAAAATAACAGAATTTGGGGATGTTTTTGTTCTTTCAGTATTATTAACCTCAATAACATTAATTTCCACTCATTTCCAGTCTATTCTGAACACCTCACAGCTCACAATATTGTTATTATCCAGTTTAGGCCAAAAGGTGCACACGTGGCAGTTAATAATATATTTTAAAATGCTGTAATCATCTGTTAAATTATATTAAAATTATGATCAAGTTCTTCTGTTCCTCAAAAATATCTTCAACATGGGGAATGTTTGCTAATCATCCATTAAAAATGATTTTCAAATTAGGTGTAAGTTCTTCTGTTCCTCAAAGATATATTCAAAATGGAGAAGGTTCACTAATCATCCATTAAAAATTATTTTGAAATTAGGATTAAGTTCTTCTATTCCTCAAAGATATATGCAACATGGAAAAGGTTTGCTAATCATCTGTTAAAATTATTTTCAAATAAGGATCAAGTTCTGTTGGTGAAGGAAATCTACGAAATGCAAAAAGTTTGCTTTTCAAGTGTGGAGATATTAGTTATTTTATTTTACTTTAAATTTAATTAATTTATAAATATTATTAATAATATTAATTTGAATTAAAATCACAATGTTGTCATAAGAATTATGAAAATAGGACAATAAGTTATAACATAAGAATATGAGCTATAGACACAGCACCCTGAAATGGATAGAGCACGCCTGAATGACTGTATTCTGGAAAGGATACAGCACAAAATATTAAAAAAAAGTTTTTTATTTTGGGTGGACTGATAGAACACCTCTAGATGGACAGAGTAGTTGCAGTCCCTGGATGTATACTGGGATGACACAGCACAAACTATTAATTTAAATCAAAATATATATATTATTTTTTATACCCCACACTGCAGTTACAGTGTCACACAAATGAGTCCAAAATATGTATTATTTTTTATATCACACACTGCGGTTACAGTGTCACTCAATTAGTCAAAAATATGTATTATTATTTTTTATATCACATACTGGCAGTTACAGTGTTACACAAATGAGTCAGAAATATATATTATTACACACTGCGGTTTAGATTCACCAAAAGTGTCACACAAATAAGTCAGAAATGTATAATCCACAGAGAATGATGCACTGTGGTTAACTTTCACAGTGTCAAACAACAATAAGTGTATAAGTCACAGAGAATAGTGCACTGCAGATCACTTTCACCTACAGTGTTTTTTTTATTAATGTACTTTCAATTTTTTTTACTCTGGGCCAAAGCCCATGGATGGACGGAAAGCAAAACACCTCTAGGACCTAGATGGATGCACACAACAGCAGTCCCTGGATGTTTACTGGCCTGGGATGATGATACAGCACAAAATAAAAATTGAAAAGATATGATTTTTTGGGGACAATGAGTAGAGCCCCCTGACAGATCAGCACTGAGCTCCTAAATCATCCTTAAAACACAGCAGTGCTATGGAGGACAGAGCACAAATGAGAGGAGAGCACAATTATTATTATTTTTTTAATTATGATTTTTTTTTGGGGGGTCAGAAAGCAGATCCCCCTGACAGATTAGCACTGAGCCCCTAAATCACCCCCCAAAACACAGCATGCATATGGAGGACAGAGCACAAATGAGAGGAGAGCACACTGTTTTCTTATATTATTTTTTGGGGGGCAGTGCGCAGAGCCCCATGACAGATCAGCACTGAGCCCCTAAATCACCCCTTCAAAAACACCAGGCATATGGAGGACAGAGCATAAATGAGAGGAGAGCACACTTTTTTTTAATAATACATTATTTTGCAAGGGGGGGGGGGCAGTGAGCAGAGCTCCCTGACATATCAGCACTGAGCCCCTTAAAATCACCCTTAAAACACAGCATGCCTATGGAGGAGAGAGCACAAATGAGAGGAGAGCACAATGTTGTTGTTTTTTTTAAATATATGATTTTTCAGGGGCAGTGAGCAGAGCCCCATGACAGATCAGCACTAACCCCTTAAATCGCCCCTAAAACTCAGCAGGCCTATGGAGGACAGAGCACAAATGGGAGGAGAGCACAATTTTTTTAAAATAAATATATGATTTTTAGGGGGGCAGTGAGCAGAGCCTCCTGAGAGATCAATAGAGCCGCTGAATAACCCCTAAACAACAGGCCTATGGAGGACAGAGCACATGAGAGGACACAAAGCACAAACCAGCATGGACCTATCCATGCAGTACACTCTCCAATGCCAGAGAAAAGATGGCGCTGATGCACAGGGACTTATATAGAATCCAAAACCCACGAGAATCCGAAAGTGGGAATATGACATTTTGCCTCACTTTCAGATTCAAGGCTGGCGGGAAAACTGGAGCCAGACTCGGATCTCAGCTCGGATCCCAATGTTTGATGGATTACTGTAACACTTAATTCTACAGACACAGAAAATAATGTAAGAGTAAAAAAAATAAATATATATTGGTATATTAAAATGTAATGTTTTTATTTTAATGAGTAATTAACTACTATTTTGGATTGCATTGGCATGCTAATTACTCCAAATTCTATCAGAATGCTGCATCAACAACGACCAATTTAGTGCAAATAGTTACATCCAGGGCAACAACAATCACATTAGTGAACTACTGTTGGCAGCATCGGCCTGTAAAACTATGGGGATATGGCCACCCTAACATCATCTCAGCAGAACCATAGCATTTTATGGTAAGTTGCACACAGGGACAGGATAGCAGCTTTTAGCCTGGCAGGAAAACACAAGCAAGTGGCACCGGCTTTTCTACTACCACACATATCGTCCCGATATGTGAAAAACCATGAGCAGCAATATTGCTCTTATCTTTTTTAATACATCTTAATGATTTTCCATCTCCATAAAATAGTATGGTAATGGTGAAATCTTCAGCTGTTTACAGATACCGTAGAGAAAAATGATTCTTCTCTACTTTATCTGCTTACATATTGTTAGGCGCGGCGGCTCGCGCCAGCGCCCGACCGTTTCTAAGCAACGGTCCCGGCGCGTCATGTCTGCCACTCCTCCTCCTGCTCGGCGCCTGGCAACGCCAGGACGCGGAGCACTCTGAGCCGCTGGGTCCTTGGCAGCAGGGCAGCTGCATGACATTAGTTAATTAAGGGTCTCTGCTGTGATTGGCAGAGTTCTGGTTATATTCTGCCTCTCTGCCTGACACAGACGCCGCTGATAGCTTCCTGTGAGCTGTTCCTGCTCTGGAGAATTCCTTACTCAGTGTGCTGTTATCTGGTCTACCCTGTTCCAAGTGGTCCTGAGTCCTGGTGTTTGGAAGCCGGTCGTGGGAGTCTTTCCAGCCCTCCAGTCGATTGAAACCTGTGCCTGTCTTCTCGGGGTTCTCGTGCACTTGTGGTTACTCTCCCTGTGTTGTGAGTAGCGGCTTCTGCCGTGTCTTGCGGCCTAGGCCGCAGTATTCTTGGATTATACTTGTCACTGGTGTTTTTGCGGAAGTTTCCGCCTTAGCTGTCCTCCCCAGTACACGACGGTGCCGTGTAGGGTGTGGACAGTATTACCTTTTTTGTCCTTTTCCTTTGGCGGCCGTGCCACACATACGTTTTGTTTGAGTTTAGTAGTAGCCCCTAGCTCGGTGCTTTATTTAGTTAGTTGTCCCCTTGTTACCACCCCGTCTCAGTTTACGCCTTGTCTCCAATTAAGTCCGGGGGGCATCGGAGTTGGGCAGACATAATCCACCCTTCAAACGCGGCTGCTGTGGGCCCAAGAAACCAAAGTCTCTCAGGTGTAGACTGACCACGCGGGTGGAACAACGGAGTTAGGTTCCTAGGGGCTGCTGCTGAACTTTGCTACCACTACAGCGTCACGTTCCTGTGCTCTGGACTAACCCACTCAGTACCTCTCGTTCTGACACAGAGAACGTAACATTATCATCGGCCAAAAGCAAAAAAAAAAAAATCTTTTATTTTTTCCAGGGTGGCCTTGAAATTTTGGTCCTCATGAATCCGGTAGTGCTAGGACAAAATCCCAGCCATCTTTTGGCCAATCAGATTCAGGAACTCACTCAGATGGTTCAGGATCTTACCCTTTGGGTGAGATCGCAGGAAGATCTTTTACGAGCCTCCACGGGTATGATTCCTGAACCAAAGATGCACCTTTCTGACCGCTTTTCGGGTAACCGAAAATATTTCTTTAATTTTAAGGAAGCCTGTAAACTTTATTTTCGTTTAAGGCCCCGGTCCTCAGGTAATGAGCCTCAGCGGGTGGGCATAGTGATGTCTTTGCTTCAAGGCGATCCACAGACCTGGGCTTTTGGGTTGAAATCCGACGATGCAGCCTTGCAAACAGTAGATGCCTTCTTTAAGTCATTAGGTCTTTTGTATGATGACCCAGATAGGGAAGCGTCGGCTGAGAGCCACCTGCGTGCACTTAAACAGGGTAAAAATCCTGCAGAGGTATATTGTACAGAGTTTCACCAATGGTCGAACGACTGTGGCTGGAATGATCCCGCCCTACGCAGTCAGTTTCGCCTCGGTCTGTCTTAAGTAATCAAGGATAGTCTCCTTCAGTTTCCGGAGACTTTAGATAAGCTCATGGAGCTTGCTATTAAGATTGATCGTCGTTTCCGAGAGCAGAGGGCTGAAAGGGGGGCTAATTTCAGGTCTAGTCCATGTGTGTATGCTCTCCCTGAGGACGTCGAGGAGCCCATGCAAGTGGGTCTCTCCCGGCTGTCCCCAGAAGAAAGGGCCAGAAGGCTAAATTCAGGGCTCTGTTTATATTGTGGTGGCAAGGGACATGTTGCGCGTAACTGCCCAAATAAACAGGGAAACGCTCTGACCAAGTGAATTGTGAGGGGTTTCACTTGGGTCTGCAGTTAATCTCCTCAAATGATTCCTTATTAGTTCCTGTAAAAATTTCTTTTGGAAGTCTCAGTTCATTTGTTTCAGCCTTCATTGACAGCGGACCTGCCGGGAACTTTATGGATCTTGCTTGGGCTCAGGCTTTGGGAGTTCCGCAGCTTCAATTAGATAGACCTATCACCACGCACGTACTAGACGGTGGTCCACTCTCTATTGGGGTAATTACTTATCGGACCCATCCAGTACAACTGACAGTAGGGGCCTTACATTCCGAAAAAATTGAGGTTTATCTCACCCATTGTCTGGCTGTGCCTGTCGTCTTAGGTCACCCCTGGCTTGCCCTTCATAATCCCACCATAGATTGGTGGTCTGGGGAAATTTCCCGGTGGGGTTCCTTCTGTGTAAAAGAATGTATTTCTCGTCCAATCTGAGTCGCGGCTGTTACTTCGGGACTCTTACCTTCGGTATATCAGGATTTTGCTGATGTTTTCTCTAAGGGTAATGCTGATATCCTGCCCCCCCATTGGTCATATGATTGCGCCATTGACCTTGTCCCTGGTGCCACTCTGCCTAAAGGGAGGCTTTATGCTTTGTCTGGCCCCGAGACAAAGGCCATGGATGACTATGTACAGGAAAGCCTGAAGAAGGGGTTTATTAGGCCCTCGAAATATCCGTTAAGTGCAGGGTTCTTTTTTGTTGAGAAAAAAGACTGATCTCTAAGACCGTGCATAGACTATCGGGCCTCGAATAAGATTTCAATTAAAAACACCTACCCCTTGCCGTTGATTTCGGTGTTATTTGATCAGCTCCACACTGCGGTTATTTTTTACAAAATCGATCTCAGAGGAGCCTACAACCTCATCCGAATAAGATCTGGGGATGAGTGGAAGACGGCTTTTGTACACACTCCAAACATTACGAATAGCTTGTGATGCCGTTCGGTCTGTCTAATGCTCCTGCGGTGTTTCAGGATCTTATTAATGATGTCCTCCGTGACTTTCTAGGGAAGTTCGTGGTCGTTTATTTGGATGACATCTTAATTTATTCCGAGTCTCCAGAACAGCATGTTGTCCATGTGCGACAAATACTTCAGAAGTTACGGGAGAATAATTTGTACGCCAAATTGGAGAAATGTGATTTCCACATCACTGAGGAGTCTTTTTTAGGGTAAATTATTTCTCCAAAGGGCTTTTTTATGGAACCTAAGAAACTACAGGCTATCCTAAGCTGGACGCAACCCACTAACTTAAAGGCTATCCAATGATTTTTGGGGTTTGCAAATTATTATAGATGTTTTATTCATGCCTTTTCAGATTTAGTTGCTCCTATTGTGGGGTCAACAAGAAAAGGAGCTGATCCTTCCAACTGGTCGCCTCAAGCCAAGTCTGCCTTCCAGGCCCTAAAACAGGCCTTTGTCTCAGCTCCAGTTCTCAGACACCCAACCCTGATCTTCATTTATTGTCAAGGTGAATGCCTCAGAGGTTGGAGAGGGAGCCATTCTTTCTTAGGAAGACCCCAAGTCTCTAGTGTTACACCCTTGTGCCTTCATGTCCAGGAAATTCTCCTCTGCTGAATCCAACTATGATGTTGGTAATCGAGAGTTGCTGGTAGTCAAATGGGCTTTTGAGGAATGGAGGCACTGGCTTGAAGGAGCGAAGCATACCATTACAGTGTTCACTGACCACAAGAATCTACAGTATATTGAATCAGCAAAATGGCTAAATGCTCGGCAGGCGCGTCGGGCGCTGTTTTTCACACAATTCAAGTTCATCATCACCTACAGGCCCAGTTCTAAGAATACCAAGGCCGATGCCCTGTCACGTTGTTTTCTTCCTGCTCACAATAATCACTCTTTTGCAACTCCCATTGTCTCAACGTACGTCATCCGGGCTGGTCTCACACAGGATTTGTTCACACAGCTTGTCCAGCTTCAGCAGCAGGCTCCCAGTAATACTCCTGTTGGTTGTCTCTTCGTTTCTGAGAAGCAGTGTCCTCGCAGAGTTCCATGATAGTAAAGTTGCTGGCCATCCTGGTATTACTAAAACCTTGGAGTTAATCTCTCGCTCGGTGTGGTGGCCAGATCTTTCTAAGGATGTTAGGGAATTTGTCCTTTCCTGTCAGGATTGTGCTAAGCACAAAGTGTCCCGATCCTTGCCGGTCAGGCAACTCATGCCGCTTGCTATTCCACTCAGGCCATGGTCACACATTTCCGTGGATTTCGTAGTGGATCTTCCTCTTTCATCCAGGTTCCAGGTAATTTGGGTAGTTGTGGACCATTTTAGTAAAATGGCCCACTTCATTGCTTTACCCCGGTTATCCTCCGCTGAAGTTCTGGCAGTTCTGTTCCTCTTCCATGTCTTCAGACTTCATGGTTTACCCATGGATATAGTCTCAGACCAGGGACCGCAGTTTATTGCCCGTTTTTGGAAGCATTTTTGTGCCTCGTTAAACATGAAACTATATCTAACGTCTGGATACCATCCACAGTTTAATGGGCAGACTGAACGTGTGAATCAGTCACTAAAACAATATTTGCGTCTTTATTCTGCCAAACTTCAGAATGATTGGTCAGATATTTTTCCTCTGGCCGAATTTGACTACAATAACACTTGCCATTCATCCACCAAGGAGTCTCCGTTCTTTTCGGTCCTGGGCTTTCATCCTAGAGCCAATTCCTTTACTCCCCATTACCCAGCTTCTTCTTTGACCTTAACCTCCCATCTCAGAGTTATTTGGAGGAAGGTACACCTTGCTCTTAAGAAAGCTGCTTTTCGGTAGAATTTTTTTTCCGATAGGTTCCGACGCCCATGCACATTTAGGGTAGAGGATAAGGTGTGGTTGTCAACCCGCAACATCAAGCTCCGACAACCCTCGGCTAGATTGGGACCCAGGTTTATTGGACCATTCCGTATTGTCAAAAAAGTAAATCCAGTGGCTTTTCGGCTACGCTTACCTAAGTCACTTAAAATTGGCAACACTTTCCATTGTTCTCTATAGAAGCCATATGTTCTTTCCAGGAGATTTCCACAGAAAATTTTCCAGGGTAGACCTCCGGTGGATGTCCAGGGTCAACAAGAATTCCTAGTAGAGAAGGTCTTAGATTCTAAATTTTCTCATGGTCGGCTCTATTTTTTGGTTCATTGGAAAGGGTACGGGCCAGAGGAAAGGTCTTGGGTCCTGGACAAGGATTTGCATGCCCCTTAGGAGGTTGTTCTTTCAGGAATTTCCTCATAAACCCAGATATAGGGGTTCTTTAACCCCTCCTCAACTGTTAGGCGCAGCAGCTTGCGCCAGCGCCCGACCATTGCTAAGCAACGGTCCCGGTGCATCACGTCCACCACGCCACCTCCTGCTCCCCGATCAGGATGCTGAGAACTCTTAGCCGCCGGCTCCTAGGCAATGAGGACGCCGGGCACGGACCGCGTTCCCCGTTGCCAGGTAATTAAGTCCACCTGTCAGTTTTTGGTCATGCAGCAGGGCAGCTGCACGACATCAGTTAATTAAGGGTCTCTGCTGTGATTGGCGGAGTTCTGGTTATATTCTGCCTCTCTGCCTGACACAGACGCCGGTGATAGCTTCCTGTGAGCTGTTCCTGCTCTGGAGAATTCCTTACTCAGTTTGCTGTTATCTGGTCTACCCTGTTCCAAGTGGTCCTGAGTCCTGGTGTTCGGAAGCCGGTCGTAAGAGTCTTTCCAGCCCTCCAGTCGATTGAAACCTGTGCCTGTCTTCTCGGGGTTCTCGTGCACTTGTGGTTACTCTCCCTGTGTTGTGATTAGCGGCTTCTGCCGCGTCTTGCGGCCTAGGCCGCAGTATTCTTGGATTATGCTTGTCACTGGTGTTTCTACGGAAGTTTCCGCCTTAGATGTCCTCCCCGGTACACGACGGTGCCGTGTAGGGTGTGGACAGTGTTACATTTGTTGTCCTTTTCCTTTGGCGGCCGTGCCGCACATACGTTTTGTTTGAGTTTAGTAGTAACCCCTACCTCGGTGCTTTATTTAGTTAGTTGTCCCCTTGTTACCGCTCCGTCTCAGTTTACACCTTGTCTCCAATTAAGACTGGGGGCATCGGAGTTGGGCAGACATAATCCGCCCTTCAAACGCGGCTGCCGTGGGCCCAAGAAACCATAGTCTCGCAGGCGTAGACCGACAATGCGGGTGGAACAACGGAGTTAGGTTCCTAGGGGTTGCTGCTGAACTTTGCTACCACTACAGCATCATATTCCTGTGCTCTGGACTAACCCACTCAGTACCTCACGTTCTGAGCACAGAGAACATAACACATATGCTGTATGCTGAGGCTCATTGTAAGTGTCAAGTAGTTCTGGTTATGGCGCATTTCACTTGTACCACCTCTACATACATCTCCCCCAGGATGGGGTGTACTAAAAGGAAAATACTGCCAGAAATCCAAAAACTGACATATTCAGATTTTATCCACATTCCCATAAGTACAGAGCTCCGGAATGCGATACATTCTGGAGCTTTGACTGTGTGGGTAATGACATCTTTATGTGGAGTTACCCAATAGAAGCCTATGGGCTTCTCTTTGTTTTACCCCTAGGAGGGATCCAGTCGCATCCATCCCAGCACCTCCCGCCGCAATGACCCATGGCACAGTGAAAAAGGAGATAGTTAACGTAGGGACTGCAGGGGATAAGGGAAAGTAAGAGTTACTGAAGGGGAAAAGGACAGTGATGGACACTACAGGGACAAAATAAGACAGTTGGAGAGACTGCAAGGGACAGAGAGAGAAGCTACAGGGTGACAGGATGACAGTGGGAGAGGCTGCAGGGCAGACAGTGGAAAAGACTACAGGTGACAGGATGACAGTGGGAGAGGCTGTAGGTGACAGTGGGTGAGACTGCAGGGGACAGTGGGGGACACTGCAGGTGACAGGAGGACAGTGGGAGAGACTGCAGGGTACAGGAGTACAGTGGAAGATGCTGCAAGGGACAGTGGGAGACACTACATGGGGATAGTGGAAAATGCTGCAGCAGAAGGTGGTAGAGATAGCAGGTGACAGGAGGAAAGTGGGGGAGGCTGTAGGTGACAGTGGATGAGATCGCAGGGCACAGTGGGTGACACTGCAGGTGACAGGGGGAGACATTGGGAAAGACTACAGAGGACAGGTGGTAGAGTGGGAAAAACTGCAGAGTGCAGGAGGACAGTGGGAGAGGCTGCAGGGGACAGTGAGAGAGACACAGGGGGACAATGGGACAGTGGGAGAGACTACACGGGACAGGTGGAACAGTAGGAGAGACTACAGGGGACAGAAGGACAGTGGGAGAGGCAGCAGGGGACAGTGGGAGAGATTACAGGGGACAGTTGGAGTGACTGCATGGGACAGTGGAACAGTGGGAGAGGCAGCAGGGGACAGGGGGACAGTAGGAGAGGCTGCAGGGGAAAGTGGGAGAGACTTGAATGGACAGAGGGACAGTGGGAGAGCCTACAGGGAACTGGGACAGTCGAAGAGGATGCAGGGGACACGGGGAGAGACTGCAATGGACAGGGGGTCAGTGTGAGAGACTGCAGGGAACAAGGGGACTGTGGTGGAGGCTGCAGGGGTCAGTGGGAGAGACAACAGGAGGACAGTGCGAGATGCTGCAGGGGACAGGGGGACATTGGGAGAAACTGCAGGGAAAGGAAGGAAGTGGGAAAGACTGCAGGGGATTGGTAGTACCTCTGTGATTTGCTGCATATGCAGAGGGACTCATGGGTCCTAAACATGGAAGTCCCTCTATCGCGAAGGACAACTTGGGAGAGATATCCTTTGTGCATTTCTACGTACATACTGGTGATGCTTAATATATGCCTCTCCAGTGAGAGATAGTGTAAAATGCTGCAGGGGTCAGATGGAGAGACTGAAAGGGACACAGGGACAATGGGAGAGACTACTGGTGACAGGAGGACAGTGGAAGAGGCTACAGAGGACAGTGGGAGAGACTGCAGGGACAAAGGGAACAGTGGGAGAGACTGCAGGTGACCGAAGAGGCTACAGAGGACAGTGGGAGAGACTGCAGGGGACAGGGGGAACAGTGTGAGAGACTGCAGGTGACAGGAGGACAGTGGAAGATGCTACAGGGGACAGTGGGAGAGATTGCAAGGGGACAATGGGAGAGACAGCAGGGTACAAGGGGATATTAGGAGAGGCTGCAGGGGACAGTGGGAGATACTGCATGGGACAGTGCAGAGACTGCATGGGACAGTGTAACAGTGGGATAGGCTGCAGGAGAGAGTGGGAGTGACTGCAGGGTACAGGGGACAGTAGGAAAGGCTGCAGGGGACAGTGGGCCCCCTGCAGATAGACGATTATAACTAGTATGTATGACCAGTATCATTTCATTTACAGTTCTTACCCTTTGGTTCTGTAAATAAGGCATGTAATTAAATTATATGTCGGTAATGCACACTGTTAAATGAGCATACTGTGTTTGCCACATGCAGGCCTGTTTGCAGATAATTTGGCTCCCAGTGTGGACAGTAAAAAATGTGCCCCCCCCCCCCCCCCATGACATTTTGAAAAAAAAAAAATATTTGGTGCGTGTGTAAAAAAAAGTGGGGGCTTAGGTTTGATAAAGGGGGCATGGTTTTGCAGAGAAAATCTACCTTACACCCCAGTTATGCCCTTGACACCCCCTTACAAATTATGCCCCACCAAAGTTATGCCCCGAACACCATATTAAGCAATTATGCCTTTCACAGTAATGCCCCTTAGACATTATAACACACAGTAAGGCTACTTACTTTTAAACTTGTTATCAGGTGTTGGTGCCCACATCCTCCCTAAGTCTCAAAACTCATTGTCAAGGGTTGGTGCCACCATTTCCCCAACCCCTTCTCCAAGTTTGTTGTCAGGGGTTAGTACCACCATCTCCTCTCTTCTTTTTCCCAGCCATTGGCAGGTGAGCATGGTCCCGACACTTCCGGGTAGTGCTGTGAGCTCATGCATCATGTTCATTACTAGAGGTCCAGTAGAACCTCTAGCATGTATCCAGTCAGGTGGCAGTGAGTTTGGCAGCAACATTTTCAGCTGTTTTCCATATGGGTGGCCAGTCCGTATGAAATACAGCTGCAGACAGTGCATATATATAAATCAAAGGGGCTCTGCACTCACTGTATTAACTAACGAAAATAAATAGTGGAGTTTTAGTTCATGAATTGATCAATGCATTTAAGCCAGCAGCCCCCAGCAAGGGACCCCACAATACTACAGGTCCTACTCTATTGCTCAAAATAATTACCATAAAAATAGCTCTTACATTAAAGTTAAACTTTAGGCATGTTACCTGGTCTAAAACTCACAGCAACTTTATGGGCATGATTGCCCACATTTCTGCGGGACCAGCTCCCTTTAAGAGAGTGAAAAACAAGACCTGCACATTCTGCATCTGCAGTAGGGATTTGGAAGTCTGAATTTTGTGGACTACCCAGATCCATCAGGAACTCATCACTAGGAACAGGAAGAGTTCATCACCCAGAGTTCTTTGCACTGATGTCCGTTAGGGGCCAGTGAGTAGGATGCAGTTTGATCGTGTCGGGGACTGATGACATTGGCTGTTCATGGCAGGCTGATGATTGAGCATGGGGAGTGCTAGGACTTTTTGTGTTTGTTTGTTTATTTTTTCAGTTATATGACTGTGTGACCAGGCCTAAGCCTGTGTGTGCTATTCTAGTGTCATGCTTGACAAAAGTGCAATAAAGCGCTGAAACGTTGCTAAATAGCAAAGTGTTTAACATCTTTATTTCGGAGTGCTGCCTTGGAAATACTATTTGATGCACTGTCTGTGGGCAGCAAGATTGGAAGGTCCCCAGCGCAGTACATCCATCATGAGCAAGTAAGTGCCGGTATCAGGAATCTCTTTCTCTCTCTCTCTCTCTCTCTCTCTCTCTCTCTCTCTCTCTCTCTATATATATATATATATATATAATTTGCAGTCCAGGATAGCAGCAGTCCAATAATAACACAATGAGGTCCACTGCCCTCCTAGGCTACCCCAGACAGGGGTCCGATATATACATAAGTAAAGCTGGCGCTCTGATGGATACAAATACAGCAGCAAGCAGGATTGTGGATAAACATTTCAAAGTTCATTTACTTTATCATCCTAATGATCAGGATGACAAAGTAAATAAACTTTGAAACGTTGATCCACAATGCAGTGTTTGTATCCATCCAAGTGCGGCCTCTATGAATAAATATATATATATATATATATATATATATATATACACGATGCAATGAGGCGGCACTCAGGAGACTTCTTAATGGTGCTGTTTAATGCTGTGACACAGCATTAAACAGCACCATTAAGAAGTCTCCTGAGTGCTGCCTCATTGCATCGTGTATATCTTAGAAGATTGCCTCTACGAGGAAGGCACCGTGAGCGGCTATTTGTTTACGGTGGGTCATTTTGGAGGATATATATATATATATATATATATATATATATATAGATGAAGAGTCAGACAAGCAGCGGCACTTGGAGACGTAGTGAAAACAACAGTGGTGTAATTTATTGCATAACTGCAATCCAACGTTTCAGGACCGGGCAGTCCCTTTGTCAAGGTGATACAGTATAAAGACAAGTGCTGGTGACAAGCCTTTTATGTGGAATAAGAACCGCCAGCGGGAAGGAGCCGGGGTGGCCAGAAGCATGAGCTGCTTCTGGTCCAGCTGGTGTATATGACGTCAGCGCATATGTGCGTCAGTTTGCCATTGCGCCCAAGACTCTCCAGCAAACACAGGGAAAGGCAGGTGCCACCCACATGGAGTGCCAGGTCATCTTGACAGCTAGGGAAACAAGCCAACAGGCACCGGACATCCCAAACATACACTGGCATGTAAACAAAGTTAAAATACAGCAAACAATCAAAATGCAGCTTATATTCTAAGATTTTATTAATGTATTACTCAATAATTGTGACATCCGCACATAAATACCACAGAATGAAGCTAGAGGTGGAGTTAGCCACCCATAATGGATAAAGAACAATAAATAATTGTATCAAACTGTAATATATTAGACCACAGTGAAACAAGTCTCAAACTCAGATATAAAAAATATACAAGCCCTATTAATAGAGATGAGAGGGTTCGGTTCTCAGAGATCCAAACCCTACCAGACTTCACGTCACGAGCCCAGATCTGAGTCAGTCTCTGGTTTTCCCGCCTGACTTGGAAGTCAGAACGAGGCAAAACGTCATCATCCCACTGTCGGATTCTCACAGGGTTTGGCTTCCATATAAGAAGCCAGGCGTCGCCACAATTATCACTCCGCCAAGGAGAGTGTAGGACGTGTCTTCGTTCTCTCAGTGTCCTCAGTGTCTGAGTCTTGTGCTGTATCTGTCCAGTCACAGTGGTTGTGTCCTCTGCTGCCATATGTCCAGTGCTGCTGTATAGGGTGCTGTATTGTGCTGCATCAGTTCAGTAGTGGTGTATTGTGCTGCATCAGTCCAGTCACAGTGGTGGTGTCCTCTGCTGCCATATGTCCAGTGATGCTGCATAATAAGTCCCTTACAGTGTTGCTGTGTTGTCCTGCATCAGACCAGTGGTAGTGTCCTGTGCATCACTCAGTCCAGTGACCAGTCACAGTGGTGTACTCTGCTTCCATATGTCCAGTGCTGCTGTGTAGGGTGCTGTGTTGTGCTGCATCAGTTCAGTGGTGCTGTATAGTGCTGCATCAGTCCAGTCACAGTGGTGGTGTCCTCTGCTGCCATATGTTCAGTGCTGTTGTATAATAAGTCCCTTACAGTGTTGCTGTGTTGTCCTGCATAAAACCAGAGGCAGTGTACTGTGCATCAGTCAGTCCAGTGACCAGTCACAGTGGTGTCCTCTGCTGCCATATGTCCAGTGCTGCTGTATAAATCCAGTCCATTGCAGTGGTGCTGTGTTGTCCTGCATCAGTCCAGTGGTGGTGTTCCTGTTCTGCCATATATGTCCAGTGGTACTGCCGTATATGTCTAGTGGTACTGCAGAATATGTCCAGTGATCCTGCCGTATATGTCCAGCGGTACTGCTGTATATGTCCAGCGGTACTGCCGTATAAATCCAGTGATCCTGACGTATAATTCCAGTAATCCTGCCGTAAAATTACAATGTTCCTGCCATATAATTCCAGTGATCCTGATGTATAATTCCAGTAATCCTGCCGTATAATTACAGTGGTACTGGCATATAATTACTAGTGATGAGCGGGTTCGGTTCGTCAGAATCCGAACCCCCCCGAACTTCACCCATTTTACATGTTTCTGAGGCAGACTCGGATCCTCCCGCCTTGCTCGGTTAACCCGAGCGCGCCCGAACGTCATCATCCTGCTGTCGGATTTTCACGAGATTCGTATTCTATATAAGGAGCCGCGCGTCACCGCCATTTTCACTCGTGCATTGGAGATGATAGGGAGAGGACGTGCAGCGTTCCCTCAGTTTCTGTGTTCAGTGTGCTGCAAATATCTGTGCACAGTGTGCTGCAAATATCTGTGCTCAGTGTGCTTGCAAATATCTGTGCTCAGTGTGCTGAAAATATCTACGTTCTCTGCCTGAAAAACGATCCATATCTGTGCTGCATTGTAGTATATAGTAGGAGGATAGTGCAGAATTTTGCTGACCAGTGACCACCAGTATTATATAGCAGTACGGTACAGTAGTCCACTGCTCTACCTACCTCTGTGTCATCAAGTATACTATCCATCCATACCTGTGGTGCATTTTAGTTGTGCGCAGTATATATAGTAGGAGGACAGTGCAGAATTTTGCTGACGACCAGTATATAATATATAGCAGTACGGTACAGTAGGTCACTGCTCTACCTACCTCTGTGTCATCAAGTATACTATCCATCCATACCTGTGGTGCATTTTAGTTGTGCGCAGTATATATAGTAGGAGGACAGTGCAGAATTTTGCTGACCACCAGTATATAATATATAGCAGTACGGCACAGTAGTCCACTGCTCTACCTAGCTCTGTGTCGTCAAGTATACTATCCATCCATACCTGTGGTGTATTTTAGTTGTGCGCAGTATATATAGTAGGAGGACAGTGCAGAATTTTGCTGACCACCAGTATATAATATATAGCAGTACGGTACAGTAGTCAACTGCTCTACCTACCTCTGTGTCATCAAGTATACTATCTATCCATACCTGTGGTGCATTTTAGTTGTGCGCAGTATATATAGTAGGAGGACAGTGCAGAATTTTGCTGACCACCAGTATATAATATATAGCAGTAGGGTACAGAAGTCCACTGCTCTACCTACCTCTGTGTGATCATGTATACTATCCATTCATACCTGTGCTGCATTTTAGTTGTGCGCAGTATATATAGTAGGAGGACAGTGCAGAATTTTGCTGACCACCAGTATATAATATATAGCAGTACGGTACAGTAGGTTACTGCTCTACCTCTGTGTTGTCAAGTATACTATGCATCCATACCTGTGCTGCATTTTAGTTGTGCGCAGTATATAGTAGGAGGGGACAGTGCAGAATGTTGCTGTGACCACCAATATATATATAGCAATACGGTACAGTAGTCCACTGCTCTACCTCTGTGTCGTCAAGTATACCACAAAAGTTCAGTAAAATTACCCAAAAATCTAAATTAAAAGCGTCTGATGAGAAGCGTAAACTTGCCAATATGCCATTTACGACACGGAGTGGGAAGGAACGGCTGAAGCCCTGGCCTATGTTCATGGCTACTGGTTCAGAATCACATGAGGATGGAAGCACTAATCCTCTCGCTAGAAAACTGCAGTGCCACTCCTAGATGGGCCAGGTGTTTGTGTCGGCCACTTGGGTCGCTAAGCTTAGCCACACAGCTACCTCATTGCACCTCTTTTTTTCTTTGCATCATGTGCTGTTTGGGGACTATTTTTTAAATCTGCCATCCTGTATGACACTGCAGTGCCACTCCTAGATTGGCCAGGTGTTTGTGTTGGCCACTTGGGTCACTTAGCTTACTCACACAGCTACCTCATTGCATCTCTTTTTTTCTTTGCATCATGTGCTGTTTGGGGACTATTTTTTAAATCTGCCATCCTGTCTGACACTGCAGTGCCACTCCTAGATGGGCCAGGTGTTTGTGTCGGCCACTTGGGTCGCTTAGCTTAGTCACACAGCTACCTCATTGCACCTCTTTTTTTCTTTGCATCATGTGCTGTTTGGGGACTATTTTTTAAATCTGCCATCCTGTCTGACACTGCAGTGCCACTCCTGGATGGGCCAGGTGTTTGTGTCGGCTTCTTGGGTTGCTTAGTTTAGTCACACAGCTACCTCATTGCACCTCTTTTTTTCTTTGCATCATGTGCTGTTTGGGGACTATTTTTTAAATCTGCCATCCTGTCTGACACTGCAGTGCCACTACTGGATGGGCCAGGTGTTTGTGTCCGTCACTTGGGTCGCTTAGTTTAGTCACACAGCTACCTCATTGCACCTCTTTTTTTCTTTGCATCATGTGCTGTTTGGGGACTATTTTTTAAATCTGCCATCCTGTCTGACATTGCAGTGCCACTACTAGATGGGCCAGGTGTTTGTGTCGGCCACTTGGGTCGCTTAGTTTAGTCACACAGCTACCTCATTGCACCTCTTTTTCTTTGCATCATGTGCTGTTTGGGGACTATTTTTTAAATCTGCCATCCTGTCTGACACTGCAGTGCCACTCCTAGATGGGTCAGGTGTTTGTGTCGCCCACTTGGGTCGCTTAGCTTAGTCACACAGCTACCTCATTGCACCTCTTTTTTTCTTTGCATCATGTGCTGTTTGGGGACTATTTTTTAAATCTGCCATCATGTCTGACACTGCAGTGCCACTACTGGATGGGTCAGGTGTTTGTGTCAGTCACTTGGGTCGCTTAGTTTAATCACACAGCTACCTCATTGCACCTCTTTTTTTCTTTGCATCATGTGCTGTTTGGGGACTATTTTTTAAATCTGCCATCCTGTCTGACACTGCAGTGCCACTCCTAGATGGGCCAGGTGTTTGTGTCGGCCACTTGGGTCGCTTAGCTTAGCCATCCAGCGACCTCGGTGCGAATTTTAGGACTAAAAATAATATTGTGAGGTGTGAGGTATTCAGAATAGACTGGAAATGAGTGGAAATTATGGTTATTGAGGTTAATAATACTATAGGATCAAAATTACCCCCAAATTCTATGATTTAAGCTGTTTTTGAGGGTTTTTTGAAAAAAAAACACCCAAATCCAAAACACACCCGAATCCGACATACAATTTTCAGGGAGGTTTTGCCAAAACGCGTCCGAATCCAAAACACGGCCGTGGAACCGATTCCAAAACCAAAACACAAAACCTGAAACATTTCCGGTGCACATCACTAATAATTACAGTGATCCTGCCGTATAAATCCAGTGATCCTGCCGCATAATTCCAATGATTCTGCAGTATAATTCCAGTTATCCTGCCGTATAATTACAGTGATCCTGTCGCATAATTACAATAATCCTGACATATAATTCCAGTAATCCTGCCGTATAATTTCAGTAATCCGGCCGTATAATTACAGTGATCCTGCCGTATAATTACAGTGGCACTGACGTATAATTACAGTGATCCTGCCATATAATTCAAGGGATCATGACGTATAATTCCAGGGATCCTGTCATATAATTCCAGTATTCCTGCCGTATAATTGCAGTGGTCCTGATGTATATTTCCGGTAATCCTTCCGTATAATTCCAGTGATCCTGCTGTATAATTCTGGTAATCCTGCCATATAATTCCAGTGATCCTGCTGTATAATTACAGTAGTACTGGCGTATAATTCCAGTGATCCTGCCATATAAATCCAGTGATCCTGCCATATAATTCCAGTGATCCTGCTTTATAATTACAGTGGTACTGGTGTATAAGTCCAGTCCAGTGATACTGCCGAGTATGTATATATATATATATATATATATATATATATATACATACCCTGTGTCAAAGCGGATTACTGAGGCTATGACAACTATGCTGGTGTTAGACGTGCGTACGGTATTCGCCATTAGTGCAGTGGGACTGCAGTGCAAACCCTAGATGGGCCAGGTAATTTGTTCCGCACACTTGTGTCTCTAAGCTTAGTCATACAGCTACCTCATTGCACCTCTTTTTCATCTTTGCATGATGTGCTGTTTGGGGCCTTTTTTTATATCTGACACTGCAGTGCCTCTCCTAGATGGGCCAATTGTTTGTGTTGCTTAGCTTAGTCATTCAGTGACCTCATTGCACCTCTTTTTCATCTTTGCATGATGTGCTGTTTCTGGCCTTTTTTTATATCTACCCTCCTGTCTGACACTGCAGTGCAACTTCCAGATGGGCCAGGTGTTTGTGCCGCAAACTTGTGTCACTTAGCTTAGTCATACAGCAATGTTGGTGCACCTCTTTTTCATCTTTGCTTCATGTGCTGTTTGGGGCATGGTTTTTTTAAATGCCATCCTGTCTGACACTGCCGTATAAGCCCAGGGGTACTGCTGTATTAGCCCAGAGGTACTGCCATATAAGTCTACCTATTGCAGAATTTTTTTTAAAATGACAGGGGCATGCTAGAGATGCTGTCATTGGACTTAAAAATTGTGGGCCAATTTAGACATTAAGCCACTGCAGTGCCACTACTAGATGGGCCAGGTGTTTGTGTCGCTTAGCTTAGTCATACAGCAACCTCAGTGCACTTCTTTTTCTTCATTGCATCATGTGCTGTTTGGGGCCTATTTTTTATATCTGCCATCCTGTCTGACATTGTAGTGCCACTCCTAGATGGGCCAGGTGTTTGTGCCACTTAGCTATTCATACAGCCACCTCAGTGCAACCTTTTGTCCTAAAAACAATATTGTGAGGTGTGAGGTGTTCAGAATAGACTGGAAATAAGTGGAAATGAATGTTATTGAGGTTAATAATACCGTAGGATCAAAATTACCCCCAAATTCTATAAATGTAGCTGTTTTTATGTTTTTTTTTCAAAATCATCCAGATCCAAAACCAAAACACGAAATGGTGGTTTTGGCAAAACCAAGCCAAAACCAAAAACACAAGCTGGGAATTAGAACCAAAACACAAAACACGTAAAGTGCCCGCCGCACATCTCTACCTATTAATGGCTACCAAAAACCGATTTTAATACAGGACCACATGTCCGTCATAAACCTTCCTGATACTGAATAGAGTTAATGTCCGCCAAATATACAGTGAATGTGGTGCCAGTGGGCATAAGAGAATGCCTGACATGGATCCTATAAGGCCAGATGGCATCAAAGTTTGCCACACCTAATGTGTGATGCAAGAATCTATCATTAAGCAGGATAGTAGAAAACGCTTCACTGGATTTTGTCAGTCAAGCCACTGGGTTTCATGGTGTTTAACAGGAACATCCACCGTGTTTCCATTTGGAGCAGTTTACTGGCTCGATCGCCCTCCCTGAGTGAATTGTGGACGTGATCTAGTATTTGGAACCATAGATCATTGAAAGAATAGCTTTTCTCTGCATAATGCCTTGCCACTTGCAGGTCTGAAAATGTACCCATTAAAGCGTACTTGACAGCAGATCTATGCATGGCAAGGCATTACCTGGCATTGCAAATTGTTTTGTCGACATATTGGAGGTGACAAGGACACGTCCTTAAATATACAATATGAGTGGTGGTACACGTGAGCACATGTCTAATCTTGAAAAGACTTTTGCTACTGCTGGATGAAAAAGAAGGGCCAGTATTCATATAGTTACAGGTCTTGCCACGGTGGATGTTCCTGTTAAACACCATAAAACCCAATGGCTTGAATGACAAAATCCAGTGGAGAGTTTTCTAGTATCCTGCTTAATGATAGATATTTGCATCACACATTAGGTGTGGCAAACGTTGATGCCATCTGGCCTTATAGGATCCATGTCAAGCATGCTCTTATGCACACTGGCACCACATTCACTATATAGTTGGCGGACCTTTACTCTATTCAATATCAGGACGATTTATGACGGACATGTGGTCCTGTATTAATATAGTTTTTTGGTAACCATTAATAGGGCTTGTATATTTTTTATAACTGAGTTTAAGACTTATTTCACTGTAGTCTAATATATTACAGTTTGATACAATTATTTATTGTTCTTTATACATTATGGGTGGCTAACTCCACCTCTAGCTTCATCCTGTGGTATTTATGTGCGGATGCCACAATTATTGAATAATACATTAATGTAATATTATAATATAATCTGCATTTTGATTGTTTGCTGTATTCTAAATTTGTTTACATGCCAGTGTATGTTTGGGATGTCCGGCGCTCGGTGACTTGTTTCCCTAGCTGTCATGATGACCGGGCATGCCATGTGGGTGGCACCCACCTGTCCTCTGACTGCAGGAGAGTGTCGAGCGCCATGGCAACCTGGCGCCCATACGTGCTGACGTCACATACAACAGCCGGACCGGAAGCGGTTCACGCTCCCGGCCACCCCGGCTCCTTCCCGCTGGCGGTTCTTATTCCACATAAAAGGTTTGTCACCAGCACTTGTCTTTACACTGTATAACCTTGACAAAGGGACTGCCCAGTCCTGAAACATTGAATTGCAGTTATGCAATAAATTACACCATTGTTGTTTTCACTACGTCTCCAAGTTCCGCTGCTTGCCTGACTCTTCATCTACCAATTTTTCCTGATGGCACCGGAGCTATTATACATCCAGCAAGGGTAAGTGCTGATTCAAATATGCCATGTATATATATATATATATATATTGGAAGATGCGGCACTAGTAGCATTCACACTGTACACAATGAGTCCAACACAGACTTTTGTAAAGTCCGTGTTGGATTTATTGTGTACAGTGTGAATGCTATGAGTGCTGCATCTTCCAATATAAATACTTCATGTTATGGGGGCACCAAACTGACACAAATAAATATATATATATATACACACCAATCGCCAGCACTCGGTCTGCCCCCTTGGGCTAGCTTGCTCTGGTGCCCTCCACTAGGGTGTTAACCCCATATCCATGCAGCAAAGAATGAGGCGGCACTCAGAGGCTTAAACTGCAAAGTGACTTTAGTGCAAAAACTGCAGCAACAGATCAATGTTTTGGGGTATTTAACCCCTTCATCAGGATAACAATATAGTGCAAAACAACCAACATTTATAGATACACTCACTATATATATAATGTATTCAGCTTATATACACCAATTTTCTTCCTTTTTACATTAATCAACTTGAATGACTCTTTCTTGTTAAGATGTAGATTTATTATTTGCTCTTTACATCTTAGTATATACTGAAATACAGTTTAATTCCAAAGAAAAATTGTGATGAACATTTATTTCTTTTTAGTATAATTGTTATAGTCATGTATAATTTGCAAAGTAAAGGCGAGAACAAAGGGCCTAATTCTGAGTTGATCGCAGCAGCAAGTTTGTTAGCAGTTGGGCAAAACCATGTGCACTGCAGGGGGGCAGATATAACATGTGCAGAGAGAGTTAGATTTGGGTGTGGTGTATTCAAAGTGAAATCTAAATTGCAGTGTAAAAATAAAGCAGCCAGTATTTACCCTGCACAGAAACAAAATAACCCACCCAAATCTATCTCTCTCTGCAAATTTTATATCTGCTCCCCCTGCAGTGCACATGGTTTTGCCCAATAGCTAACAAACTTGCTGCTGCGATCAACTCAGAATTACCCCCAAAGTATTCATTCCTGCTGACATGTATAATCATCATCATTCTTAGAGATATATTTGTTAGGTTCAGTTTGTACAGAAATGCTAATGTACATTGCATTATTGTTCAGTTCCGTGAATTATAATCAGAGTAGCCACAGCAATGCCCAGGCAGGGAAGAGGTGACAAATAAAAGCAAGAACAAACAATTGGCCCTTGATTTGGGTAGACCAGGCTGTTGTTACTTAGGAATCTTCAATTATGAATTAAAATGGTTGTCATGGGCTCATCAATGTACTGTACCAAGAACAGTAATAGTATTAGAGATGAGCGCCGGAAATTTTTCGGGTTTTGTGTTTTGGTTTTGGGTTCGGTTCCGCGGCCGTGTTTTGGGTTCGACCGCGTTTTGGCAAAACCTCACCGAATTTTTTTTGTCGGATTCGGGTGTGTTTTGGATTCGGGTGTTTTTTTCAAAAAACACTAAAAAACAGCTTAAATCATAGAATTTGGGGGTAATTTTAATCCCAAAGTATTATTAACCTCAAAAAACATAATTTCCACTCATTTTCAGCCTATTCTGAACACCTCACACCTCACAATATTATTTTTAGTCCTAAAATTTGCACCGAGGTCGCTGTGTGAGAAAGATAAGCGACCCTAGTGGCCGACACAAACACCGGGCCCATCTAGGAGTGGCACTGCAGTGTCACGCAGGATGTCCCTTCCAAAAAACCCTCCCCAAACAGCACATGACGCAAAGAAAAAAAGAGGCGCAATGAGGTAGCTGACTGTGTGAGAAAGATAAGCGACCCTAGTGGCCGACACAAACACCGGGCCCATCTAGGAGTGGCACTGCAGTGTCACGCAGGATGTCCCTTCCAAAAAACCCTCCCCAAACAGCACATGACGCAAAGAAAAAAAGAGGCACAATGAGGTAGCTGACTGTGTGTGTGAGAAAGATAAGCGACCCTAGTGGCCGACACAAACACCGTGCCCATCTAGGAGTGGCACTGCAGTGTCACGCAGGATGTCCCTTCCAAAAAACCCTCCCCAAACAGCACATGACGCAAAGAAAAAAAGAGGCACAATGAGGTAGCTGACTGTGTGTGTGAGAAAGATAAGCGACCCTAGTGGCCGACACAAACACCGGGCCCATCTAGGAGTGGCACTGCAGTGTCACGCAGGATGTCCCTTCCAAAAAACCCTCCCCAAACAGCACATGACGCAAAGAAAAAAAGAGGCGCAATGAGGTAGCTGACTGTGTGAGAAAGATAAGCGACCCTAGTGGCCGACACAAACACCGGGCCCATCTAGGAGTGGCACTGCAGTGTCACGCAGGATGTCCCTTCCAAAAAACCCTCCCCAAACAGCACATGACGCAAAGAAAAAAAGAGGCACAATGAGGTAGCTGACTGTGTGTGTGAGAAAGATAAGCGACCCTAGTGGCCGACACAAACACCGTGCCCATCTAGGAGTGGCACTGCAGTGTCACGCAGGATGTCCCTTCCAAAAAACCCTCCCCAAACAGCACATGACGCAAAGAAAAAAAGAGGCACAATGAGGTAGCTGACTGTGTGTGTGAGAAAGATAAGCGACCCTAGTGGCCGACACAAACACCGGGCCCATCTAGGAGTGGCACTGCAGTGTCACGCAGGATGTCCCTTCCAAAAAACCCTCCCCAAACAGCACATGACGCAAAGAAAAAAAGAGGCGCAATGAGGTAGCTGACTGTGTGAGAAAGATAAGCGACCCTAGTGGCCGACACAAACACCGGGCCCATCTAGGAGTGGCACTGCAGTGTCACGCAGGATGTCCCTTCCAAAAAACCCTCCCCAAACAGCACATGACGCAAAGAAAAAAAGAGGCACAATGAGGTAGCTGACTGTGTGTGTGAGAAAGATAAGCGACCCTAGTGGCCGACACAAACACCGTGCCCATCTAGGAGTGGCACTGCAGTGTCACGCAGGATGTCCCTTCCAAAAAACCCTCCCCAAACAGCACATGACGCAAAGAAAAAAAGAGGCACAATGAGGTAGCTGACTGTGTGTGTGAGAAAGATAAGCGACCCTAGTGGCCGACACAAACACCGTGCCCATCTAGGAGTGGCACTGCAGTGTCACGCAGGATGTCCCTTCCAAAAAACCCTCCCCAAACAGCACATGACGCAAAGAAAAAAAGAGGCGCAATGAGGTAGCTGACTGTGTGAGAAAGATAAGCGACCCTAGTGGCCGACACAAACACCGGGCCCATCTAGGAGTGGCACTGCAGTGTCACGCAGGATGTCCCTTCCAAAAAACCCTCCCCAAACAGCACATGACGCAAAGAAAAATAAAAGAAAAAAGAGGTGCAAGATGGAATTGTCCTTGGGCCCTTCCCACCCACCCTTATGTTGTAACTATAAACAAAACAGGACATGCACACTTTAACCAACCCATCATTTCAGTGACAGGGTCTGCCACACGACTGTGACTGAAATGACGGGTTGGTTTGGACCCCCACCCAAAAAGAAGCAATTAATCTCTCCTTGCACAAACTGGCTCTACAGAGGCAAGATGTCCACCTCATCATCATCCTCCGATATATCACCGTGTACATCCCCCTCCTCACAGATTATCAATTCGTCCCCACTGGAATCCACCATGTCAGCTCCCTGTGTACTTTGTGGAGGCAATTGCTGCTGGTCAATGTCTCCGCGGAGGAATTGATTATAATTCATTTTAATGAACATCATCTTCTCCACATTTTCTGGATGTAACCTCGTACGCCGATTGCTGACAAGGTGAGCGGCGGCACTAAACACTCTTTCGGAGTACACACTTGTGGGAGGGCAACTTAGGTAGAATAAAGCCAGTTTGTGCAAGGGCCTCCAAATTGCCTCTTTTTCCTGCCAGTATAAGTACGGACTGTGTGACGTGCCTACTTGGATGCGGTCACTCATATAATCCTCCACCATTCTATCAATGTTGAGAGAATCATATGCAGTGACAGTAGACGACATGTCCGTAATGGTTGTCAGGTCCTTCAGTCCGGACCAGATGTCAGCATCAGCAGTCGCTCCAGACTGCCCTGCATCACCGCCAGCGGGTGGGCTCGGAATTCTGAGCCTTTTCCTCGCACCCCCAGTTGCGGGAGAATGTGAAGGAGGAGATGTTGACAGGTCGCGTTCCGCTTGACTTGACAATTTTCTCACCAGCAGGTCTTTGAAACCCAGCAGACTTGTGTGCGCCGGAAAGAGAGATCCAAGGTAGGTTTTAAATCTAGGATCGAGCACGGTGGCCAAAATGTAGTGCTCTGATTTCAACAGATTGACCACCCGTGAATCCTTGTTAAGCGAATTAAGGGCTCCATCCACAAGTCCCACATGCCTAGCGGAATCGCTCTGTCTTAGCTCCTCCTTCAATGTCTCCAGCTTCTTCTGCAAAAGCCTGATGAGGGGAATGACCTGACTCAGGCTGGCAGTGTCTGAACTGACTTCACGTGTGGCAAGTTCAAAGGGCATCAGAACTTTGCACAACGTTGAAATCATTCTCCACTGCGCTTGAGACAGGTGCATTCCACCTCCTATATCGTGGTCAGTTGTATAGGCTTGAATGGCCTTTTGCTGCTCCTCCAACCTCTGAAGCATATAGAGGGTTGAATTCCACCTCGTTACCACCTCCTGCTTCAGATGATGGCAGGGCAGGTTCAGGCGTTTTTGGTGGTGCTCCAGTCTTCTGTACGTGCTGCCTGTACGCCGAAAGTGTCCCGCAATTTTTCTGGCCACCGCCAGCATCTCTTGCACGCCCCTGTCGTTTTTTAAAAAATTCTGCACCACCAAATTCAAGGTATGTGCAAAACATGGGACGTGCTGGAATTTGCCCAGATGTAATGCACGCACAATATTGCTGGCGTTGTCCGATGCCACAAATCCACAGGAGAGTCCAATTGGGGTAAGCCATTCCGCGATGATCTTCCTCAGTTGCCGTAAGAGGTTTTCAGCTGTGTGCGTATTCTGGAAAGCGGTGATACAAAGCGTAGCCTGCCTAGGAACGAGTTGGCGTTTGCGAGATGCTGCTACTGGTGCCGCCGCTGCTGTTCTTGCGGCGGGAGTCCATACATCTACCCAGTGGGCTGTCACAGTCATATAGTCCTGACCCTGCCCTGCTCCACTTGTCCACATGTCCGTGGTTAAGTGGACATTGGGTACAGCTGCATTTTTTAGGACACTGGTGACTCTTTTTCTGAGGTCTGTGTACATTTTCGGTATCGCAACCCTAGAGAAATGGAACCTAGATGGTATTTGGTACCGGGGACACAGTACCTCCAACAAGTCTCTAGTTGGCTCTGCAGTAATGATGGATACCGGAACCACGTTTCTCACCACCCAGGATGTCAAGGCCTCAGTTATCCGCTTTGCAGTAGGATGACTGCTGTGATATTTAATCTTCCTCGCAAATGACTGTTGGACAGTCAATTGCTTGGTGGAAGTAGTAAAAGTGGTCTTACGACTTCCCCTCTGGGATGACCATCGACTCCCAGCAGCAACAACAGCAGCGCCAGCAGCAGTAGGCGTTACACGCAAGGATGCATCGGAGGAATCCCAGGCAGGAGAGGACTCGTCAGAATTGCCAGTGACATGGCCTGCAGGACTATTGGCATTCCTGGGGAAGGAGGAAATTGACACTGAGGGAGTTGGTGGGGTGGTTTGCGTGAGCTTGGTTACAAGAGGAAGGGATTTACTGGTCAGTGGAGTGCTTCCGCTGTCACCCAAAGTTTTTGAACTTGTCACTGACTTATTATGAATGCGCTGCAGGTGACGTATAAGGGAGGATGTTCCGAGGTGGTTAACGTCCTTACCCCTACTTATTACAGCTTGACAAAGGGAGCACACGGCTTGACACCTGTTGTCCGCATTTCTGGTGAAATACCTCCACACCGAAGAGCTGATTTTTTTGGTATTTTCTCCTGGCATGTCAACGGCCATATTCCTCCCACGGACAACAGGTGTCTCCCCGGGTGCCTGACTTAAACAAACCACCTCACCATCAGAATCCTCCTGGTCAATTTCCTCCCCAGCGCCAGCAACACCCATATCCTCCGCATCCTGGTGGACT
This sequence comes from Pseudophryne corroboree, assembly GCF_028390025.1. Classification (NCBI taxonomy): domain Eukaryota; kingdom Metazoa; phylum Chordata; class Amphibia; order Anura; family Myobatrachidae; genus Pseudophryne; species Pseudophryne corroboree. Next base: position 638,879,455 of record NC_086446.1, read on the forward strand.
TCAACACTGACATCTTCAATCTCACTATCAGGAACTGGACTGCGGGTGCTCCTTCCAGCACTTGCAGGGGGCGTGCAAATGGTGGAAGGCGCATGCTCTTCACATCCAGTGTTGGGAAGGTCAGGCATCGCAACCGACACAATTGGACTCTCCTTGTGGATTTGGGATTTCGAAGAACGCACAGTTCTTTGCTGTGCTTTTGCCAGCTTGAGTCGTTTCATTTTTCTAGCGAGAGGCTGAGTGCTTCCATCCTCATGTGAAGCTGAACCACTAGCCATGAACATAGGCCAGGGCCTCAGCCGTTCCTTGCCACTCCGTGTGGTAAATGGCATATTGGCAAGTTTACGCTTCTCCTCCGACAATTTTATTTTAGGTTTTGGAGTCTTTTTTTTTCTGATATTTGGTGTTTTGGATTTGACATGCTCTGTACTATGACATTGGGCATCGGCCTTGGCAGACGACGTTGCTGGCATTTCATCGTCTCGGCCATGACTAGTGGCAGCAGCTTCAGCACGAGGTGGAAGTGGATCTTGATCTTTCCCTAATTTTGGAACCTCAACTTTTTTGTTCTCCATATTTTATAGGCAGAACTAAAAGGCACCTCAGGTAAACAATGGAGATGGATGGATTGGATACTAGTATACTATATATACAATTATGGACGGACTGCCACGGTTAGGTGGTATAAAAAAACCACGGTATAAAAAAACCACGGCATAAAAAAACCACGGTATAAAAAAACCACGGTATAAAAAAACCGCACTGTACACTGGTTGATAAAGAGATAGTAGTATACTCGTAACAATTAGGATGACACTATGACGGTATAAAGAATGAAAAAAAAACCACGGTTAGGTGGTAGGTATATAATAATAAATAATACAATTCTGGTCGGACGGACTGCCTGCCGTGTGCCGACACAGAGGTAGCCACAGCCGTGAACTACCGCACTGTACACTGGTTGATAAAGAGATAGTAGTATACTCGTAACAATTAGGATGACACTATGACGGTATAAAGAATGAAAAAAAAACCACGGTTAGGTGGTAGGTATATAATAATAAATAATACAATTCTGGTCGGACGGACTGCCTGCCGTGTGCCGACACAGAGGTAGCCACAGCCGTGAACTACCGCACTGTACACTGGTTGATAAAGAGATAGTAGTATACTCGTAACAATTAGGATGACACTATGACGGTATAAAGAATGAAAAAAAAACCACGGTTAGGTGGTAGGTATATAATAATAAATAATACAATTCTGGTCGGACGGACTGCCTGCCGTGTGCCGACACAGAGGTAGCCACAGCCGTGAACTACCGCACTGTACACTGGTTGATAAAGAGATAGTAGTATACTCGTAACAATTAGGATGACACTATGACGGTATAAAGAATGAAAAAAAAACCACGGTTAGGTGGTAGGTATATAATAATAAATAATACAATTCTGGTCGGACGGACTGCCTGCCGTGTGCCGACACAGAGGTAGCCACAGCCGTGAACTACCGCACTGTACACTGGTTGATAAAGAGATAGTAGTATACTCGTAACAATTAGGATGACACTATGACGGTATAAAGAATGAAAAAAAAACCACGGTTAGGTGGTAGGTATATAATAATAAATAATACAATTCTGGTCGGACGGACTGCCTGCCGTGTGCCGACACAGAGGTAGCCACAGCCGTGAACTACCGCACTGTACACTGGTTGATAAAGAGATAGTAGTATACTCGTAACAATTAGGATGACACTATGACGGTATAAAGAATGAAAAAAAAACCACGGTTAGGTGGTAGGTATATAATAATAAATAATACAATTCTGGTCGGACGGACTGCCTGCCGTGTGCCGACACAGAGGTAGCCACAGCCGTGAACTACCGCACTGTACACTGGTTGATAAAGAGATAGTAGTATACTCGTAACAATTAGGATGACACTATGACGGTATAAAGAATGAAAAAAAAACCACGGTTAGGTGGTAGGTATATAATAATAAATAATACAATTCTGGTCGGACGGACTGCCTGCCGTGTGCCGACACAGAGGTAGCCACAGCCGTGAACTACCGCACTGTACTGTGTCTGCTGCTAATATAGACTGGTTGATATTTAAAGAGATATTAGTAGTATACAACAATACTATACTGGTGGTCAGGCACTGGTCACCACTCCTGCAGCAAAAGTGTGCACTGTTAATTAATATAATTGTACTCCTGGCTCCTGCTAACAACCTGCAGTGCTCCCCAGTCTCCCCCACAATTAATTATAAGCTTTTAATTTATACATTGATGACTGTGCAGCACACTGGGCTGAGCTGAGTGCACACAGACTGAGTCACACTGTGTGACTGACTGTGCTGTGTATCGTTTTTTTTTTCAGGCAGAGAACGGATATAGCAGAGAGAAGTGAACGGATATATTATATTAAATAAAAGTTAACTAGCAACTGCACTGGTCACTGACTGTGGTAAACTAACTCTGTCTGCGACTCTGCACAATCTCTCTCTATCTAATCTATCTATCTCTATTCTAATGGAGAGGACGCCAGACACGTCCTCTCCCTATCAATCTCAATGCACGAGTGAAAATGGCGGCGACGCGCGGCTCCTTATATAGAATCCGAGTCTCGCGAGAATCCGACAGCGTCATGATGACGTTCGGGCGCGCTCGGGTTAACCGAGCAAGGCGGGAAGATCCGAGTCGCTCGGACCCGTGGAAAAAAAAGTGAAGTTCGTGCGGGTTCGGATTCAAAGAAACCGAACCCGCTCATCTCTAAATAGTATACATCTCATTCTAACAAATGTTCATTTATTAAATATTTGCTGACACCATATTTGAATGTAACAATATATATTGCCAGCTTAATCCATAGGCCAACATGGCATTATATTGATGGTGGTGTTATAAGGAGGGGAACATTTCACAGAATTAACAGCATTTAATGTGCTTCTGTTTGGAGAATATGCCATTTGTAGCATTAAGTTTAAACTATAAAGTGGGCATAGCAAATATTGGTGGTCATTCCGAGTTGTTCGCTGGCTGCAATCGTTCACTGTGCAGCGATGAGGCAAAAAAAACAGCACTTCTGCACATGTGTATGAGGCGCAATGCGCACGCGCAACATACTTTCACAACGGCCTATGTAGTTTTACACATGGTCTAGCGAAGCTTTTCAGTCACACTGCTGACCGCAGAGTGATTGACATGAAGTGGGCGTTTCTGGGTGTCAACTGTCCGTTTTCAGGTAGTGTTCGTAAAAATGCAGGCGTGCCAGAAAAAACACAGGCGTGGCTGGGTGAACGCAGGGCGTGTTCGTGATGTCAAAACAGGAACTAAACAGTCTGAAGGCATCGCAAGCAGTGAGTAGGTCTGAAACTACTCTGAAACTGCACAAAATTATTTTGTAGCCGCTGTGCGATCCTTTCATTCGCACTTCTACTAAGCTAAAATACACTCCCAGTGGGAGGCGGCATTGCGTTAGCACTGCTTCTAAAAACTGCTAGCGAGCGAACTACTCGGAATGACCCCAATTGAACCTACAGATGTGTCCTTTTGCAGTGATCGCAGTGCAGCACACTGCTTGTGGCATAGCTGGGTGTCCACTGTGCATTTACTTCTATGGGAGCCAGCATGCGCATTGGCTTGCCTCCCACTGAAGTCTATCGGAACCAGCTAGAGATGTGCACAAAGTGGTATGCCATGATGCATAGCCCATTACAGAATGCTGGTATACACAGCGACAATGTAGCAGGACACATCTGTATGCTAAATTCTTAGGTGTTTATTTACTAACGCTTGAGTTTGTATTTTGTGTTGATTTTCCATTCATTTTAAAACTGACTAAAACCAGCCACTTACTAAAGGCAAAACCAACCAAAAACCTGACTTTGGAACACAATGGACTGAACATCGGACCATCAATTTTTTTTCACATAGAGAAGCACAGGATCTGTAGATTTACTAAAGGTCAGATTTACAACCGACCAAAAACCGATATGAACATGATGGCAAATGAACAATGGACCTGCCTGAGGCATGTGAGTTTGGGAGAAGCACTGCACAATCTCTGCAGGCTACGTAGGGTTAAATGAAATGAATTAGTTAAAAATAAACCGCGCTATACCTGCTAAGGGGATAACACCATAGCATGGAGACATGCTGCATGGGATCCCACTGCCAATTACATTAACCACCCTCAAACTAGTCAGCCTTGGTGGCGCTAGACTCAGGGTTAATGGTGTAAAACCAGATTTTAACCTCTTGCCTGGCATGGTTGCAACAGATGCGACCATACCTGCAAGTGTCTTACATGACCTGGTCGCACAGGATGCGACCAGTCAGAAAAACAGTGTTAGCAGCGCCAGGGAAGAGAAACATCCCTCGGCTGCTGCTGTCAGAGGGACTGGAAGGCCCCTATGCCTCCCTGTACCCTCCCCTCAGTGTTTCCGTACTGCTGATCATTGCTGATCGGTCAGCACAGCAGGGACCCCCACCCAGCGGCTGCAGACACTGGCAGTCGCTGGGAAAGGGTAAACTGACCTCCTTAAGCCCCCCTAGCCCCCCCCTTCCTTTGTACCTGGCAGCTGTCTTGGGGGTAAATAGTAACATCGCCAGGGGATAAAGTGAGCAAGAACGGGGCAGAATTGCATTCCGTCAGTTCCCTTTGGAGACGGAACGCAGTTCCGCCTCCTCTGGCTCACCTAAACCGATGTGTGCCCGGTGCCGCAGGGAGATGGCGGGCGCCCGCTTTGACTGTGTTACCAGCGGGTGCCCGGCTCCCTCTCCACAGTGGAATCTGGTGGCAGGAGCTCACTAGTGAGCTCCGGTTTGGCTTCTGGCTCCCGGCTCTGTCAGTGTGCACTATGCGAGAAACATCATTACGTCTCTCCCATAGTACACAGGAGCAAATGCCGGAAGGACTGCAGCGGTTAGATGCTAGAGCAGGGCTTGGTGAGTATTGTTTTAAAAAAATGTGTTTCAGTGTATTAGCGGTGCTTCTACTGGGGGCAAACTACTGGCGGGCATTACTACTGGGGGGCATTACTACTGGGGGTTAACTACAAAGGGGCAAACTAAAAGGGGGCATTATCACTGGGGGACATTACTACTGGGGGATAACTACAGGGGGCTAACTGCTGGGGGCAAACTACAGGGGGCATTACTACTGAAGGGCATTACTACAGGGGGATAACTACATGAGGGCTAAACTACTGGGGGCATTACTACTTGTGGGCAAAACTACATGGTGCAAACTACATGAGGGCTAAACTACAGGGAGGCTAAACTACTGAGGGCATAACTGCAGGGTCTAAACTACAGGGGGAATTACCACTGGGGCCTAAACTACAGGGGGACTAAACTACAGGGGGGCTAAACTACATGGTACAAACTACATGAGGGCTAAACTACTGGGGGCATAACTGCAGGGGCTAAACTACAGGGGGCATTACCACTGGAGACTAAACTACATGGGGCAAACTACATCAGGGCTAAACTACAGGGAGGCTAAACTACTGGGGGCATAACTACAGGGGTTAAACTACTAGGGGCATTACTGCAGGGGCTAAACTAGTGGGATCATTACCACTGGGGGGGCTAAACTAAAGGGGGGGGTAAACTACTGGGGTCATAACTGCAGGGGCATTACCACTGGGGGCATAACTACAGAGGGCTAAATGACTGGGGGCATTACTACTGTGGGCACTACTAATGAGGGCATTGTAAAGGGGGCACTTCATAAGGGGCATCACTCCTGGGGACATAAGGGGCATTGCATAAGGAGCACAACTACTATGGGCTTGATATAAGGGGCACTACCACTGTGGGAACTACCAGTACAGTGGACCTTGCATAAGGGGCACTACTACTGTGGGCATTGTATAAGGGGAGCTACTGCTGTGTACATTATGTGTATTAGGGGTGCTACTACTGTGGGATTTGTGTATATGGGACACTAATGTGTGTCATAACATGAATAAGGGACACTACTATGTTGTGTAATATGAATAAAATTGTGGCATAATTTTAATTGGGGATACTACTGTGTAACCACGCCTCTTTCTGTTTGCAACCATGCCCCATGGGCACTGGGGAGAGGGGGGGGGGTTCCACCACCTCTCTAGGATCACTTTAAGCACTGAATGTCGCGATGGTGCGACCATACCAGCAAGTGTCTTGTCTGACCTGGTCGCACAGGATGTGACCAGTCAGATAAACAGTGTTAGCAGCAGCAGGGAAAAGAAACTTCCTTCCACTGCTGCTATTAGAAGGACCGGAAGGCCCCTCTGCCTCCCTGCACCCTCCCTTCAGTGTTTTCGTGTTGCTGTTCATTGCTGATTGGTCAGCACGGCTGGATCCCCCACCCAGTGGCTGCAGACAATGGCAGCCACTGGGAAAGGGTTCACTAACCTTACCAAGTCACCCCCTGTGTACCTTGCAGCTGTCTTGGGGGAAAAAAGTGTTGCAATGTTACCTATATTCCCAGTCGATGTTTAATGTTTCAGAATGTTATTTTATTTTTTTTCAATTGAACAAAACAACAAAAACATTTTTTTTTCCAAAAATCATTTTGAATAAGGTTAAATTCATGTTCTTCGCCTAATTCACTCATAAAAAAACCTACAATTTCAGAGCGATTTTTGGGGAAAAAAATCATCAGTTAAGTGTTTAACAAGTTTGTTAGAGATGGGCTATAGGTACAGTGCCACTCAGAGCTTTAATTGGTCCTGGGGAGGTGGTGGAACTCATTTACCCTACCACCTAACAACCCCCTCCCTTCAAATTAAGTGGAGACAGGGCCAGTGCTGGTGTTTTCAGCACCCTCCTACAAACTATAAATGAGTACCCTACTTCCTATTCTTTATAAAGGGACATTGATCTCACAAAGAAGCAACGTGGTCACACAACAGTACCCCTAATTCAAATTACACCACACAGTATCACAATCTTATTTACATTACACCGCATGTAGTGCCCAAGATTCATATTACACCACATAGTAATGCCCCTTATTTTGGTTACGTTACTCTGTAGTGCCCTTTATTCATGTTGCACTACACAATGGTACTCTTTATACATGTTATGCCACACAGTAGTGCCCTTTATACACAATGTCCACATTATTGCCCCTTATACACTATTCCCACAGTAGAAGTGCCCCTTTCATATAATGTCCACAATTGTAGTGCCCCTTACACATAATGGCCACAGTAGTGCTGCTTATACACATAATGCCCACAGTAGTGCCCTTATACACAACTCTGCCTCTGTCACTCCAGAAGATCACCACCTGTTTCCCTCCAGCAGCTCCATTCCTTGTATCCATCCACCAGCTACACCATATCTCTTGTTCATCCAGCTCTCTCTTATCTTGTCTTCAAGATGCACAGATTCTGCTCCTCTTCGTGGCTCTCCTTCACTTCAGCAGCGGTGACAGCATGACATCACATACGCCATGCCGGAAAAGGAAGCCACTGTGACCTGAGGAGGGTATGAATGCTGTCCAAAAGACACAGCATGTCTGAGTACAAAGAGGGATGAGCTGTAGATGTAGGAGGACCATAGAGCCACCAGGACCTGAGGAAGGGCGAGCTGGCTGCAGCTCATCAGTAACACTAGCACAGCCTGCATCATTGATAATGGAGATGGGGTGGGCTTTTCTGTTGGAATTACTGTGCAGGGCAATGGAGGAGGTGGAACTAGTTCCCCCTACCATTACAGGTGATGGAACTCAGTTCCACCTCGTCCTCCCCACTTTAACCCCTGATGCCACCAAGCCTGTCCCGACATGCTGACACTTGTGGAACAATAAGTGCCACCATGCTTGAAGATTAAAGGCCCACTGGCACATGCAGTCTGCCATTAAATAAAATATTGAAAGAACCACAGGATGCTGTCACAATTGGTGGGATCTCATTGCTTTAGACCTGGTTGAACCTCAGTGTCAGAAATGTAAGTAGCCGATGACTATTTTAGGTGACAATACATGCTTCATATTCTACTGGTGCCATTTGATAAACTATTAGGATTGCATGGTAGCTAGAGATTAGATAGAAATTTATATTTTGAGGCAGATAAGGAAGGAATGTAGGATGGCATTAAGAACTAGAAGCCATTTCTTGTATATACAGTAGTTCTTGGATGTACTGTAAATGTTTTCACATTTCAAAAGCTTCCTAAATCAATTACCTGGCTGCCAGATGCATAACTGATAAACTGAAAAACAAGGCACGTGCCTAGGATGTGACACTTGTTGGGGGGCATCACAGCATGCTCACGTGCATGTGAACCATGCAATGCCGATGAGGCTAGGTGACATACATATATATATATATATATATATATATATATATATATATATTCTTGTCATTACAATATATTGTTTTACAGTATTTTGTTACTAGTGAGGGAGGGAAGGGGAATTGTCAGTAAACTGAGGTGGTGGAGGGGGGAGAGGTTGGTGCTGCTTTGGCAGTCATCTTTATTGCCAAATGAAGGGGTAGTGACACAACTATCAATGAAGGGGTAGTGACACAATATCACAGAATCTATGGTAATTTCTACTGATGTACAGAAACAGGTAAATCATATGAAGAAAGCAGGGAGCTAATCACCTCTAAAAATTTTCATGCCTCATATTTCTACCAAACTCTACACTTTAGTCCTTTAGTTAAATTGCAACAGTCACTGTTTGCATTCTGTTTTGTAACAGCAGGAGTGGCAGTGAAGAGAGACATTATTGCAGATGAAGAGAGACATTATTGCAGAAAGAGCAAAGACATACTGTAAAAACAGTCATAAAACATCTGTGACATATAATCATTGGTTTTGGTTCAGAGCGGTGCAGTCCATTCTGGTGACTGAACAATGCTGCTCTACTTGGTTTATCGTCACATCCTTGCACTGAGATGCATGCTTTGTTTTTATGCATACAGTACTTTTCATACTTTCATTTTGGGGTTATTTAGCATTAGTAACATCTCTTTCTTTTCCCTATATTCATATTAAGCTTTGTTTCCCTAGCTTGCACTTCCTTAATTCTGAATAGGCATAATGGGATGGAGTTGCGGCAATACAGTCATAATTTTGTACTTGCTGTCTATTTAGAGATCAAGACAGCAACAGAAATGCATGCCAGTATTTTACCTGTTACAGGGGTACAGCCACATGAGCAAAATTTAATTTGATGATGGCAATCCTCAGCGTGGAACTTGCTATTGTAAAGACTTTAAATAAATGCATTTAAAAATATGGTGTGACATTTTATTATTATTATCCCTTATTTATATGGCACCACAAGGGTTCCACAGCGCCCAATTACAGAGTATATATGCACATAATCAAAACTGGAAAACAGTGACTTACAGTTGAAGACGATATCGGACAAGTACAGGGTAACTAAGCATAACTACATCAGTAGACAACACTGAGATAAGTATCAAGGTGGCCGAGAACTGCAGGATTTGGGCAGTTGAGAATTATTAAAGTAAGAAAAGGTTGATCACATAAGGGAAGCTGGCCCTACTCATGAGAGCTTACATTCTAAAGGGGAGGGGCAGACAGACAGACAGAGGTGACACAGATAGGGTAGACCGAGCATGGTTCAGAGGGTAAGGATGAGATTTGGCTGAGTTTGGTAAAGAAGTGGGTCTTGAGAGCCAGTTTGAAGTTATCTAGAGAGGTGGAGAGTCTGAGTGGTAGAGGTAGATAATTCCAGAGTAAGGGAGCAGCATGTGAAAAATCTTGGAGGTAGGAGTGGGAAGAAGTAATCAGAAGAGAGGAGAGTCAGCATGCATTAGCAGAGCGAAGAGGATGGGTGGGAGAGTAAAGGGAGATAAGGTCAGAGATGTAAATGGGAGAGGAGTGGGTGAGTGCTTTGTAAGTGAGTGTGTGAAGTTTGAATTGGATTCTGAAAGGGAAGGGAAGCCAGTGAAGGGCTTGTAGGAGAGGGGCGTTGGACATAGTGTGTTTGGTGAGGAAGATAAGCCGGGCTGCAGCATTGAGGATAGATTGGAGTGGAGAGAGGCAATTGTAAGGGAGGCCAGTTAGGAGGAAATTACAATAATCCAGTCTGGAAATAATCAGTAAGTGGATAATGGTCTTGGTGGCATCCTGGGTGAGAAAGGGTCTGATCCTGGAAAAAATTTTGAGATGAAAATGACAAGTTTGTGAGAGGTGCTGAATGTGTGGTTTGAAGGAGAGAGAGGAGTCAAGGATTACGCCAAGACAGTGTACTTGGGGTCTAGAGGAGATAGTCATGCCATCAATGGATAATAAGATTGTGGGAGGTGAGGTTGTGCAGGAGGGTGGGAAGATGATCAGCTCCGTCTTGGATATGTTGAGTTTAAGAAAGCGCTGGGACATCCAGGAAGAGATAGCAGGGAGACAGTTGGAGGTACGAGTGAAGAGAGCCATTGATAGATCAGGGAAGGAAAGGTAGATTTGAGAGTCATCAGCATAGAGGTGATATTGGAAGTTAAAAGAACTAATGAGTTCACCTAAAGAGGACATATAGAGAGAGAAAAGGAGAGGACCAAGAACAGAACCTTGGGGGACACCAACAGTTAGTGGAAGTCGGGGGGAGGTAGAGTCATGAGAGGAGACAGAGAAGGAACTATCAGAGAGGTAGGAGGACAGCCAGGAAAGGGCAGTATCACGCAGACCAAGAGAGTGAAGGATTTGCAGAAGGAGAGGGTGGTCCGCAGTGTCAAAAGCAGCAGTGAGGTCAAGAAAAATTAGCAGAGAGTAGTGGCTGCATGGAGGTCATTGCACACTTTTGTGAGGGCAGTTTCAATGGACTGGAGAGAATGGAAACCAGACTGGAATGGGTCAAGCAGTGAGTGAGAGGAAAGAAAGGCCGTGAGGCGGTTATAGACAATAAGCTCAAGGAGTTTGGATGCAAAAGGGAGGCGAGAGATGGGTCGATAGTTGGAGAGGGTGTTTGGATCAAGGGTAGGATTTTTAAGACTAGGGGAGACAAGTGCAGGCTTGAAGTCAGAGGGGGCAGTGTCAGATGAGAGGGAGAGATTGAGAAGTTGGGCAAGATAGACACAAGCAGAAGGCGAGAGGTAATGAAGGAGGTGGGAGGGGATAGAGTCAAGTAGGAAGGTGGTGTGTGTTGGAGGGAGGAATGGATGAGGGCCATGAATTCCTTACCAGATACATGGGAGAAAGATGTCAGAGTTGGTGAGAGGGAAGGGAAGGGGTGGCAAGGGATGGGTGGTGGCTGGTTGCTGGTCTGGTGGGATGTGATGTACTGACGTATGGAGTCAATCTTGGATGTAAAATAAGTGGCAAAGTCAAGAGCAGATAATGAGGAAGGGAGAGGAGGTGGTAGTGGGCAGAGGAGGGAGTTGACAGTGGAAAAGAGGTGCCAGGGGTTGGAAGACTGGGTAGAGATGAGACTTTTGAAGTATGAATGTTTAGAGAGGGAAAGGATAGCATTGAAGTATGAGAGCATGAATTTGAAATGAAGGAAGTCTGCCTTTGAGAGTTATTTCCTCCACTGTCACTCGGCAGTACGTGAGCATTTTTAAAGATATCTGGTGCATTTGGTGTGCCAGGGTTGAGGTGTTGATCTGTGAAGGTGAATAGTGGTTTGTGGAGCGACAGAGCCAAGAGCAGAAGTAAGAGATGCATTGTATAGGGATTTGGCTTTTTCAGGGTTATGTGTGAGAGAGAATAGGTGAGAGAAGCGAGTCAAACAGGATAGGATAGGGATGAGGTATCAATAGCCTCAATGTTACGCTTAGTGATGGTAGCATTAGGAGGGAGAGATGGGGAAGCAGACATAGATAAGTTGAAAGAGATCACGTTGTGGTCAGAGAGGGGAAAAGGGGAATTGGGGAAGTCAGAAATATCACAGCAATGAGTGAAAACCAGATCCAGTGAGCTCCCATTCACATGGGAGGGTGAGGTGGTCCACTAGGAGAGACCAAGTGAAGTGAGGTTAAGGAGTTTAGAGGCAGATGATTTTGTGGGGTTATCAATAGGGATGTTGAAATCACCTAGGATAATGGAGGAAATGTCAGAAGAGAGGAAGCATAGTTTTGTCAAGGAATTTGGAGGAAATGGCAGGTAGATGCTAAATGACAGCAACTCGAAGATTAGTAGGTTGGTAGAGGCATATAACATGGACCTAAAATGTAGAGAATATAAGGGATGGTTCTGGAGGTATAAGTTGGTATGTGTAGGTAGAGTGTAAAAGCACTCTACCGGGTTGGGGTGTGTATGAGAAAGTGAGGCCCCCAGCAGAGAGAGCAGCAGGAGAAGTGGTGTCATAGGGAGTAACAGCAGACAGAGAAGGAAGGTACTTTTACCCACCCTTGTATTTCCCCAGCACACTAAAAATTATCTGTAAGCATACCTGAACCTATCTGGCAATAGAAATTAAGAGAATTGGTCACACATGTTTGCAAAGACATGTTTAGCTGCTGAGCCACTTCACGGCTTCTCTGATATCAGCAGTCCTAACACTACATAATAGCAGTGCCCACATAGGGCCATGTGATTTGTCTAGAGTAAGGCCTCATGATAAAGGCTATTACTAAAACACATTCAGACAGAGAGCTAACTTACCCAGGAGCCACCCCCAGGATCTCCCATTAGCACTACAAGGAACAGAATGCCTTTGAAATACTGCTCCCATTCAATGCTTTTCTCACACATACAAACAGTGGCAGTTGCTCAATCATTCCTGGAGATAATTATATATCAGGTGCTCGAAAGGGGGAGGGGTTACAGACAAACAGCAGACAGAGAGTGGGGGTGCTTTCCCCCTGGTATCCCTCCAGCACACTAAAAATTACCTGTAATCATACCTGAACCTCTCTGGTAATAGAAATTCAGAGAATTGGTCACACATGTTTGCAAAGATATGAATGGGAGCAATATTTGAAAGGCTTGCTGTTCCTTGTAGTGCTAACGGGAGATCCTGGGAGTGGCTCCCAGGTAAGTTAGCTCTCTGTATGGATGTGGTTTAGTAACAGCCTTTATTATGAGGCCTTACTGTAGACAAATCACATGGCCCAATGTGGGCACTGCTATTATGTAGTGTTAGGACTGCTGAAATCAGAGAAGCCGTGAAGTGGCTCAGCAGCTAAACATGTATTTGCAAACATGTGTGACCAATTCTCTGAATTTCTATTACCAGATAGGTTCAGGTATGGTTGCAGGTAATTTTTAGTGTGTTGGGGGGTTACCAGGGGGAAAAAGCACCCCCTTGTCTACTGTTTATCTGTGACCCCTCCCCCTTTCTTGCACCTGATATATAATTATCTCCAGGAATGATTGAGCAACTGCCACTGTTTGTCTGTATGTCATAGGGAGTAATCCAGGTTTCTGTAATGGCCAGGAGGTGCAAGTTATTGGAAATGAAAAAGGTCATGAGTAGGGACCAGTTTGTTGCAAACAGAACTGGCATTCCAGAGGGCACAGGATCGGGGGTAGGAGTTTGTGGGAGAGATGTAAATGAGATTATCAGGGTTGCTGGAGCATTGAGGTAAGATTAATTTGGAAAGAAGGGATATAGAGGGTGTAATGATGGTGCTGGGTCCTTGGCTAGGAAGGGAGACTGGAGGAGATAGGCATGGAGGGAGTGTAGAATGATAGTAGTGGAGGAGAGGTGACAGGCAGAGGAGGGAGAGAGCAGGGTTGAGTAGTGGGGTAGAGAGCCTGTGAGGGGGCAGACGTAGATTGCAATGGGGAAACAGAAGAGGAAGGGAAGGGAGACAGAGGGGAGGATGGGAGACAGGGGAGATATTAGAATAAAGAATTAGGAAAACAAGGAATTAATGGGGGATGTTGCCAGCCTGGCAATAGTGTGGATAGGGTAAATAGTGGTAGTAAAATGAGACTAGGAAGAGGAGTGGTGGCTGAATGAGAGAGCAGTGGAACTGCAGAAATAAAGACAATTTGCAAGTATTTATAATGTGGTTAGTGTCTCCAGGTTATCAGTAAGGCAAATGTTTTGCTGATGTACAGTAAGATGGAAAATTACACAGTGTTAGCAAACAGCAAGTCAGTGTTCCTTCATTAGCTACTTTTTGGTACAAAATTGGTTTTTCAGGTATTTGCAGGGTCCGCTTAAAAATTGCATTACAGTTTGTTTGTTTTTTGCAGAAAGTGATTGTATAGTTTCCTGAGTCAGTGAGGATTGGAGAATATTAGAACATACATTTGTAGTTGGGATGCAGTCCAAGTATTGTTGGCTTTTAAAGGATGTATCGCACTTGTTTGTTGTTTCATTTCAGTTTCCATCCAATTTAAGTCCAGTATAAGTCACAGATGACATCCTTAGAATCATTTATCCTTTCATAACATTCATCCCATTCTGATTCAGCCAAGGATTATTCAGCTAGACTATACATTAATATCAAGACCAACAAACATGTGTTTGTAAGTACATTGATTGATTGGACCCACCCCTAGCCCATCACCCATTTGAGGCAATAAAACTTAAACAAACAAATGGATACCTCAAATAACTTACAATAGAATCTGCTTAAAGCTACTTATAACAATAAATCAACTATCCATTACCTAGTGCTAAACAATTATGGTGTCCCACCTGAGGGCTGAGGCGGACCTGGAGAGGCCTCAGGCATAGGGGCTGATGTGTACTTGAACCTGGGAGGCAGTATGGGGTTTTTGGACATGCAGGGAACCTTTATCACCGATGCCCGAAGGCATGACCAAGACGACAATGTAAAAGTTAAGTTGTTTATTAAGCACAGTTCAGATTACACATTGGCAGTTCAGGAGAAATAGCAATGCTCAGCAATCTGAAGTTGTAGCATAGAAGTAGTAACACAGTTCCTTAAATGCAGTAGTAATTAGGATTCTGTTGGGAGTGGTGTAAACAGAATATGATGCAGTCTTGGAAGACCCGGAGATGATAAGTTCATAGAACCAACAGCTAACCACTGTATAGATGAAGTGAACTGATAGTGACCAGCAGGTGACACACTGGAGGCTGGAGATAATGATGAAGTACTGCGATGAGGTGAGTACTGGTGAATTGTCAGGGATGCCGGGTGGAATCGGCCCAGGTGGTGAGGAAGCTACGGAACTCATCGATGATGTCAAAGTTTGTTGTTAGGAGCACTAAGGTGAACTTTGGTTCGATGTTAGAACAGCGAAGGTGAATAGTAGTTCGATGTTGGAACACTGCTAACAAATGGAAGCGATAGCTGGAGCCGGTGAAGGAACACTGCTGGTAACCAGAGACAATGTGGAAACACTGAAGATGGCTGGAAGTCAGTTTGTAATCAGCATGTGGGAAACTGTAGTAATTGCGGCGGAGGCCGCAGAGATCAGGAGACACCATCCACTGGAACGGGAGGAACATGCTGAATAGCTGCCATGACAGGGCTGCTGGGATTGCTGAAGGGAGACTGTGGAGATGCCGTGCAGCGTGCTGCACGCAGACAGCGCCGATGGAATCCAGGCTTGGAGTGCAGGGACAGTCTCAGAAGGCACTTGGATGGTAAATAAGTGTGTTTAGTTACCTGGATCGTGACACATGGTATTCATTTGTGATAATCAGCAGATGCAGTACAACTTGCTGGTAAGTGTAGTTCCACAAGTTATTACCTAGTGCTAAACAATCATGGTATTCATTTGTGATAATCAGCAGATGCAATACAACTTGCTGGTAAGTTTAGTTCCACAAGTTATTACCTAGTGCTAAACAATCATGGTATTCATTTGTGATAATCAGCAGATGCAATACAACTATCTGGTAAGTGTAGTTCCATGAGTTATTACCTAGTGCTTAACAATCATGGTATTCATTTGTGATAATCAGCAGATTCAATACAACTTGCCGGTAAGTGTAGTTCCACGAGTAATTACCTGTAGGTAAGAGAACAATGATATTTTGAAGTTACTTCACAATCCTTTGCAGATTGATCATAAAATTATCCAGTATAAGTCAGAGACGACATCCTTAGAAACATTCATCCTTTGATAACATTCATCCCAGTCATCATAGGAGGAAAAGGAAGAAGAGGAGGAAAAGACAGAAAAAGAAGAAATTATTTTACCCTATCATTATACCACACAATTTTGCGATAATATTATTTTCATATTCATATGAATTGCACAAGATCTCTAGCTGACCAACCTCAAGTGTACAATATACCAGGTTGTATCAGCAACAGATCCTGTGTAATATGTTTAACTGATTAAAAGGTAATTACAGCAACCATAGTCACATAGCCCTAGCCAGTTCATCACAGGACTGAATACTGTAAGCAAATTGTGACCACAAAATCAATGCAGGAACATTCAACTAGGGTAGCACAGGTCCATATTGAAAGCACTAGGCCTCCTCATAACACCGAATTTCAAGCGGTTATTGGTGTAATAATGATTTAATATTGTACAATTGCATTTTTATATGGTATTATGGTTTGAGCACCCCTGGTAGCTATAAGGACTTAAACAATATGGGCCCATCTGCCATAGATAGATGACCTCATCATGGGTCCCAAATATTCCTATGGTTCAAGGCCAGAGCATGGGACCCCCCAGGCAAGCACAACACAATCACCCCAAGGTGGTTTCAACACTGCAATTACTAATTCTCACCTACTGGATGTAACACTTTTAGTGATGAGCTGCTACTTCTTAATAATATAACACCTTTTAGCGCTTAAACTGCTTCTTCTCACTAGTGTGATGCCTTTGGGCAGTTGGATTGTGCTGGCCTGGATGGGGGGGAACCGTGCTCAGGATTTTAATGTTAGAAATGTTAGGGACCTACATGATGAGGTCACTTGGCCATGGCAGGTGGGCCCATGTATTTTGTCCAAAAATGATGCTAAGAACCTCCATTTTACTCCATGCTAAACTGCAGAGTTTATTACAAATGTACTAATTACCAGGGTTTTTAGTGGTTAGCGCATGCACTTTCTCTTTTTTTCTGTGTGGCACTACAGTCTCAGCATGGTAGCACCTTTTACTATGTTTAGAACAAGGGTGTGCAGTCCAGCCCCCCTATATAGCCATAAGAACTACAAACACAATAGGCATTCAGAAACACCATCATTTGTGCTCCTCTATACTATATGGACACATTATCTGCAGTGCTGCCAAATGTAATAATTTAGAAATGAAACAGTCTCATAGGATACACCATGCACAAGATGTCATTGGTAATAAATTGAAATTGATGAAGATAGACTTGAATAAAATATTTTTTTATTACAAAGTTAAGTTATAGTTACATTTTGGTGGTAATCTAGGCACACTGGAACATATAGCATCCTGTTAACCACCAGTAATTAGACCAGGCTAATAAAGTCGTAATCATGTCCATCAACACATTACAAAGTTATTTACTTCTTTAGTACAGTAGATAAAAAAAATAACAGCAAATGTCTATGTTAACAAGAGCTTAGTATATATACAGAACAAAATGCCATACTTAATTGGAAGAATCTCCATGTTTAATTGCCGTACAAGACTATCATACTTAATTAAAAGAATTTTGGCTTGCACATCTCAAACTTGTACATAAAATGTAGGTAAGAATGTAGATGCAGTATTAAAAACAGACATTGAGGGAGATTCAAATGTTTGAAAAGTCAGTTGGGAGTCTGTTTTTTCCTATCTAATAGACAGGAAAAAACAGACACCCAAACGACTTTTCAAACATTTGAATTCCACCCATTAAGTACACTTTTAAAACCAGATGGGATTATATAATATATACTAAAAGTAGACTCAAAAGGCTTCTCTTTGTCTTAAACATTACAAGGAGTCATCTCCTCTTGGATTCATTTTAATACGCTGAATCCTAGGTCATTTTAAAAAGACTGAATCACTAATGACGAATTCAGAAAAATGTCTATAAATCTGATGAGCAGATGTTTCTCATTTTATATGTAGTTGGTGTTCACATAGATGTTGTTTAAATGTCCCCATCTTTACTCCTCACATATTATAAGCCACAAGAGCAACATCAAAGTTAAACCATAAGAAGAATTACAGTTAATGGATCCAATCATTCTAAAAGTTTTGCCATTACCAAAAGATTGAAAAGCACCAAGAGGGACATTTTTCCATTTCTTCTCAACAGCTTCACCAAGGATGGTTTTTTATTGTAGCGAATGCATTGTTCCTAAGATTTAGAGACCTACTGTATAGTACACTGTATAA
This sequence comes from Pseudophryne corroboree, assembly GCF_028390025.1. Taxonomy (NCBI): domain Eukaryota; kingdom Metazoa; phylum Chordata; class Amphibia; order Anura; family Myobatrachidae; genus Pseudophryne; species Pseudophryne corroboree. The sequence goes on from NC_086446.1 coordinate 638,897,623, forward strand.
ATTCAAGTTTAGACTGCAATACAGGTTGAGTATCCCATATCCAAATATTCCGAAATACGGAATATTCTGAAATACGGACTTTTTTGAGTGAGAGTGAGATAGTGAAACCTTTGTTTTTTGATGGCTCAATGTACACAAACCTTGTTTAATACACAAAGTTATTAAACAATATTGTATTAAATGACCTTTAGGCTGTGTGTATAAGGTGTATATGAAACATAAATGAATTGTGTGACTGTAGACACACTTTGTTTAATGCACAAACTTATAAAAAATATTGTCTAAAATTACCTTCAGGCTGTGTGTATAAGGAGTATATGTAACATAAATGCATTTTGTGCTTAGATTTAGATCCCATCACCATGATATCTCTTTATGGTATGCAGTTATTCCAAAATACGGACAAATCCAATATCCAAAATACCTCTGGTCCCAAGCATTTTGGATAAGGAATACTCAACCTGTATTAGTTGCAATAAGAAAATATCCCAGCTTTTTTTAGTGACATTCTCAACCGGTATGTGGACTTTGTTAAAACCAAGTATATAGCATACTTGCCAGTTTCTTATATCATCAACAGTATATTTAAAGTTTTTCCTTAAATAATTATATTTGAAAAAAAATCAACTGCCGATCATAATCCTCTTTTCAAAAAAATAAAAAACAAGTTCTGAAAGACAAGTCCAGGAAATAATGATGTGCAGGAAAAAATCTTTCACATATGAAAATATCACTTTAACTACTATGCATTTTATGCAGTTAATGATTGCTTTCTCTGGATACAGGTGTTTGTAGAGTATATTGTGCTATACAAATAAGTACTTAACCACGTTTATCCCAGAATTTTTAGTTTTATTTTAAACACCTACTGCACATGACTTTGGTTGCAAAATTTAAAAACACTTTATTTAGCTCAATCACTCCAGCTCAGAATTGCAACTCACTTTAGTATACATCTTCATAACTCTTACACAATTAGAAATCATATCGGGTAACGGGTGTTGTATGGTTTGCCGGTGGTCGGGGTCCCGACAACCAGCATACCGGTGCCGGAATCCCGACTGCCAGCATACCGACAGCTGGGTGAGCGCAAATGAGCCCCTTGTGGGCTCGCTGCGCTCACCATGCTGCAGGCACGGTGGCACAAAACATGCACCATGCTATTTATTCTCCCTCCAGGGGGGTCGTGGACCCCCAAGAGGGAGAAAAGATGTTGGTATGCCAGCAGTCGGGATTCTGGCACCGGTATGCTGGCAGCCCGGCATGTCGGTATGCTGGCAGTCAGGAGCCCGGCCGCCGGCAACCCAAAGACCACCCTCAGGTAACATACTGTATACTGCATGACAGTCTGTTGGTATTTGTTAATAATATGGCTGCAGTACATCTTGCTACATGGGTTGGAGATGCACCAAGTCTTCAAGAGAGTAAAAGCTAAAGGCAGTGCCACACTGGATGATATTTTAAAATATATCGCTCTTTTCACCCTTCTGAGCGAGTTTGTTTAAAATATTGCTAGTGTGGCAAATGCGAATGATGAATGATGCACGCTTCTGCGGGTTGTCAACAAGGTAGTCTGTCGCTGCAGCTCAATTCTGGCTTTATCACTGATGACATGGTACATATCATCACAGTCGTGCAAAGGCAGAAGCTGAGGAGAAAATGGACCAGTCAGTAGATAAAGGGGGCAAAACTTTTATCAAGTATATGAATGAAAGGAAAAAATCAAATGGAGGAATAATAAGACTTAATACAGAGAGTGAGAATTTGGTGGAGGGAGACAAGGCAATAGCAGATCACCTAAATAATTATTTTTGCTCAGTATTTACTACAGAAGAAGGGATGGGGCCACAGTTAAGCTGCGAGGACATTCATAAAAATAAGGTAGATGAAACTACATTTACAGAAGAGAAGGTCCTAACGGAACTTTCAAAACTAAAATTGGAAAAATCAATGGGGCCAGATGGGATACACCCAAGGATACTCAAAGAGCTAAAAGATGTGCTGGTGGCACCATTAACAGAATTATTTAACCAGTCACTAAATACAGGTGCCATTCCAGAGGACTTGAAAAGAGCAAATGTAGTTCCACTGTACAAAAGTGGAGGCAAGGAAGAAGCAAGTAACTACAGACCAGTAAGCCTTACATCAGTAGTAGGGAAAGTAATGGAAAAACTATTAAAAGAAACACTAGTGGAATATCTTAAATCAAACAACTTACAGGATCCAAAACAGCATGGATTTACTGGTGGGAGATCATGCCAAACAAATCTTATTGACTTTTTTGACTCTGTGATGAAAATAATAGATCAAGGGGGAGCTGTAGATGTAGCATATCTAGACTTTAGTAAGACATTTGACACTGTCCCACATCGCAGACTGCTAAATAAACTTGAAAGCATGGGGGTGGATTACAAAACAGTTAAATGAATAAGAACCTGGTTGCAGGATAGGAAACAGACAGTTGTAGTAAATGGAGAGCAATCGTTGGAAGGAAAAGTTACCAGTGGAGTACCCCAGGGATCTGTACTTGGACCAGTTCTCTTTAATATCTTTGTTGGTGACAATGCAAATGGTATTAAAGGGAAAGTATGGCTTTTTGCAGATGATACAAAGATTTGCAACAGGGTAGACACACCAGGAGGGGTAAAACAAATGATTGATGACCTAGCTAGACTTGAGAAATGGTCAAGAATGTGGCAACTACAGTTTAATGCTAAAAAATGCAAAATCATGCACTTGGGTCTCAAAAACCCAAAGGCTAAATATAATATCAAGAGTACTATAATGGAAACTACTGAGGAGGAAAGGGATTTAGGAGTCACTATTTCAAGTGACTTAAAGGCAGGAAAGCAATGCAACAAAGCAATGAGAAAGGCAAGTGAGATGCTTGGTTGCATAGGGAGAGGAATCAGTAGCAGGAAAAAAGAAGTGATAATGCCACTGTATAGGTCATTGGTACGGCCTCATCTTGAATACTGTGTCTAGTTCTGGAGACCATATCTCCAGAAGGATATAAATACATTAGAGAGTGTACAAAGAAGGGCAACTAAAATGGTGCATGGCCTACATCACAAAACTTACCCGGAAAGGCTAAAAGATCTTAACATGTATAGTTTGGAGGAGAGAAGGGAAAGGGGGGACATGATAGAAACTTTCAAATATATCAAGGGTCTTAACAAATTTCAGGAGGGAAACATTCTACAAAGGAAGAGAAGTATTAGAAATCGAGGACATACACTGAAACTGGATGGAGGCAGATTCAGGGGACATTTAAGGAAAACTTGCTTCACAGAAAGGGTAGTGGACAAGTGGAATAGCCTCCCATCAGAGGTTTTAGAGGCTACGACTGTAGAGCAATTTAAACATACTTGGGATAGGCATATGAATATCGTTACAAAGAATTAAGGTTCAAAAAGGGTTGAGATTACCTAAAGGATAAAAAAGGGGCAGACTAGATGGGCCAAGTGGTTCTTATCTGCCGCCAAATTCTATGTTTCTATGTTTCTATCATTCAGTCGTTCATGAAATTGCTCATTGTGGCTGCTCTATCTCATTCATTATCATTTATCTGGGGGTATGCAGTTAACACACAACCGTTGGTATCCCGGCGATTGCAATACCAATGCCATTATCTGGACAGGGGAACAATCCCGCCACCAGAATACCAGATAGGTAAGTGATTCTCCCTCTGTGGGTATCCATGACAACCACTGAGGGAGAAAATAACCTGTGGCGAGTGAAATAAGCCACTGTACCCGCAAGCAGAGCCGGCCCTAACCAATATGATGCCTTAGGCAAGATTTTGGCTGGTGCCCCTAGCACCACCGCTGGTTCTTCCTCTGACCTTGCACCTCTTTCCCAGCACCATCACCCCTCACCCATAGCAGTCCTTGTACCCCCTATATTTTAAATAGGAACAGTTCGCACATTTGACGCACAGCCCAAAAAGGGGCATCTTCTTGCTGGGAAGGGGCATGGCCACACAATAGTAACCCCAATTCCAATTACGCCACACAGTACTGCAACTTTATTCACATTTTATCTTGCGATAGTGTCCATAATTCATATTACATCCCACAGTAGTATCACTTTACCTTATAAACGTTACTCCTCACAGTAGAGCCCCTTATTCACATTACATCACACTGAATTGCTCCTTATTCACATTACACCACACCTTATTGCTCTTTATTCACATTAGACGACACAGTAGTGCCCTTTCTATTTGCAACGCCACATAGTAGAGCACCTTATATACATAATGCCACACATTAGTAATGCATTTATACACAATTCCACACAGTAATGCCCCTTACACAAATGAGACACATTAATGTCCTTATAAACATAATGCACCTTACACATTATGACAACCTTTATTAATGCCCTTTTACACATAATGTCCCTAACACATATGCCACACATTATTAATGCCCTTATACACATAATGACACACATAGGGCCCCCTACACATTTGCTGCACATTATTAGTGCCCCTATACACATAATTACAGACATACAGTAGTACCCTGTTACACATATGCCGCACATTATTAATGCCCTTATACACATAATGACACACATAGTGGCCCTTTACACATATGTTGCACATTATTAATGCATTTTTACATGACACACATAATGCTCCTTACACATATTCTGAACACTACTGCACCATACCTCCCAACATGACCCTCTCCAGGAGGGACAGAATGCTCTGCTCCTGGGCTTCTCTCAAAATGTATGCTTGCAATCACCTGTTCCGAGATACCTTTCTTATCCATTCACCTGTTCAAAACAGGTGATGGCAATCATAAATTAAGAGAAAAGTCCAGAAGCAGAGCATGTTGTCCCTCCTGGAGAGGGTCATTTTGGGAGGTATGCTGCACAACCAACCCACTCACATGCACACAGCACTCACACTTCCACTAACACTGTGACCTCTGCCTCTGCTTGGATACAGATGTGTCCTCACAAATCTTGCATCAATGCTAACGTCGGGCACTTTTTTTTTATGAAAATGCATCTTATTTGCATTGCTATGTGGCTAGGATGCACAAGCAGCTTCTGCTGATTAAACTGATATGCAGCATACCAATATACTGTGTGAGACTGTGGCTGTATCTGCATATGAAATGCTACATACAGAATATAGGCATGCCGCATATCATTTTAATCAGCAGAAGCTGATGATGCCCCTAGGCATATCAAATGCCCTAGGCAATTGCCTAGTTTGCCTATACCTAAGGCCGGCTCTGCCCGCAAGAGGCCTACATGCGCTTACCCCGCTGCCGGCATTCTTGCAGGTGGGATGCCAATGTCGGTATACTGACATCCGGTATCTTGTACACCAGCATTTCATACTGATCCCCATCTAGGAGTCTGGGAAGTTCAAGGAAAAACAATGAATGATATTGTTCATTATTTATTTATTTATTTGTTTATTTATTTATGTATTTATTACCAGTTATTTATATAGCGCACATATTCCGCAGCGCTTTACAGAGAACATTTGCCCATTCACATCAGTCCCTGCCCCAGTGGAGCTTACACTCTATATTCCCTAGAAGGAAAAAGACATATAGTCTATGGGGCTATGCACAGGCTAGATCAATATAAATGGTAATGAGAAAAAAGGTATAAATATTCAAAAACCAGCTTTGGAGACCAAATCAAAAAGGCAAAAATGCCATTATTTATATATAACCGAGCTGGAGGTGCACCTGTAAGCATATTACAGTATCTAGAGAAAAGAGGGGGGTGGATGACCAAAAGACGGTCATCTACCAAAGAAGGCTTACTTTGTGGCGCACTCTTTTTTATCTAAAAATATGTATTAATTATAGAATTAAAACTTAACATTTATTAATTATTTATATAAAATATTGTGATCAAGATCAGACATAAACAACAAAAATATATAAATTGGTCAGTATTGACCTGTTAGTCACTGTTGTACGTATTTATAAACAGTAAAGATTCCTTTTTGTATATAACCACACTTATACTGTAACAGTGAATAATATAGAACAAAAAGTGAAAATATAATATCAAATAATTTTTATCGGGTTGTTATTCATTCTAAGAGATCCTTCCAAGAGATTCATTGGGTCTCTATTAAATAACCCGATTAGCGGTACTCGTAACCTCAACTAAAGCACTTATCCTTTAAGAAAAGAAAAACAATGTCCTCTAAGAAGGCAGGAGTAGTGGGTATTAATTAAAACACAATTAGTGTTAATTACCAACACACCTTGATGCCTTAGAGTATTAATCAAAATCATTAGGTTTCAATGCAACATCATAGATGTAAATACATCATAATTATTATTCTCAAAGTGTATAAACATTTGTTAATATGGACATTGTGCCCTTTTTAACCTATATATGCTTTTTGACAATAATATGCACACATATATCGCGGTGGTGGATGATTGATCATCATAAATGTGAGTATAAAATAGTCGTCATTCCCAAAGTGTATAGACATTAATTAGTATGGACATCATGTCCTTTCTAAGTCTGTTTCTCAATCTGTATGTACTTTTGTGACAATAATGTACAAACATGTATCACTGTGGTAGATAGTTGATCATAGAAACCAGGGGCTGGTTTATGTGAGTGCCAGTCAGATCACTCGCCAAAATGCTAAGGATACTGAAATATTTGCCAACATGCACGCTGTTCCCCTTTCTCTCTATGTCTAGGCATGTGTGTGCTAAATCCCTGATTAAATCAGGCTGTATGCGTACAGTGCAAAAAAGGAAACAAACAGATCATTAATCAACAAAGCATACATTTTGATGACATGAACCAAAATCTGGACATTCATCATGTATCCATGTACTTGCGCATAACATAATCACCATAGATATAAAAGGAAAATATATAGTTATCACTTTGAGAAGGTGAAGATATCCCTATCTCAATACTTTTGCCTATATATATTCAATCCCTGATCTAATCAGGTAATGCATGTACAGCACAGGAAAAACCTATAAATCAGTGATCCACAAGTTATACATTCTGGTAACATAAACTCAAATCTGGACACTTTTTATGTATCCATGAATATGTGCATGCCACAATCAAAGGAGCAGATATATAATAGTATCACTTTGAGAAGGTAAAGACGTCCCAGCAGCTGTAGGTCAGTTACCCTTTCTACTGTCGTCCCATGTGCAATGATGCAGTAAATGGGAACGATGAGAGTTCGGGTAACACCTGTTGCTGGGACAGAAGGAAGAAGTGCGAGTTGCTTCTGCTGTCCCCAAGCCGGACTCCCCCTCCTCTGTTGTGTCGCCACAGTGCAGAGGCAGCAGGAGACCTTTTGTGGATGAGAGAGCCGCTCTGAATAGCATAAAGAGCGGGTGTGTGTCACAATTGATCTATGCACGCTGAGTGCTGAGAACCGCTCACATGGCCAGACGCCGGGTCGGGTTTGAGGATTCCACGCTCCCGGAAACTTTGTACGTCTGCTATGCCGATCCGATGACGTATGTTTCACTACAGGCTTGTTCACATCGGTATCTGGCTGGTCTGCCAGAGGTGTTTAAGTAGCAATCTTAATGTGGGCGTAACTTTCAATTGTGCAGATTTACTTGGCGATTAGACACTAATCCTCGAGCAGGAAATGATGCAATTTAAATCTTGATTAGACAATCATAGAAAGGCGTTGACCACAAGCAGTAAGATTTAGTGCATGATAATATGCATAAGGTTAATGGTAATTTAAATAGCGATCCCACTGTATATTACGGTAATAAGCCCATATGGTCAAATCAGCTAATTAGTTTGTTATTATTAAAAAATTGTAAAATATAAATTTCCCTAAATGCATGGTGTAAATAAAATCCAAATATAACTGATGCCTCATGACGGATATACCATCCAATGATGGTTGGAGCATTTCAACCCTAAAGGGCAAAAGTAGTACGAATTTATTGTTGGTATAGCAATTATATACAGCATTATCTCTATATGGTCAGATGTTATACTTGCTAATGTACCGTGAATTGTTAATAATGTACCTGAATCAAATTCCAGCAACCAATGATAATACTGGTATCCGAGACAGCAAAATAATCAGATTAACTAGTTGATCAATAAATTAATTAATACTCCTAGACACCAGATATGGATTAAATCCAGATATGGCTGGTGCCTAATCCTAAATACGGCTTCCATGTAAGAATAAATATATTACTTTAATAGTTAAATGAAAGAGTTCGAACAAGACAAAAGAAAGGGAGGAGAAATATAGTTAATTAATAACGTTGTATGAGGGATTCCCTGATTGAGAATGGAGGAGTAGGTATAAACAACTGCATATATATATACTTAACTGTAGTTGAATTTTTATTAATATATAGAAACAATATTGAGACACGACACTATTAGGATACTGTACAGATTATAAGTTTTACAGAGTTTAACCCTGGATCATAAGGAGTATTCTGATAGATCCCATAGAATGTGCTCCCCCAATTCCGTATACCAAACGATTAGAACATCTCCCGTATGGAAAATCGATGCAGTTGGCTGGTAGTCACAGTTGTGTCCTGACCTTGGGAAATATATTGGAATAAATAAGGGTCTAAATAGATGGTATTCCTATCTTTCCGTATATGCTGGGTCCTAACTATGCGCTGGCATACTCGCACCAGGATATGTTAACTGTTGATAGGTGAACCTCACAGCTCTTATGTTGACTAGGGGCTATTTCTCTCCTACAAAAATGTAGGTGTTTAGTATATAGAGTACATATCTCTATAATTGTTATGTAGAGAGAGTCCAATGATGATAATTTATTAGCTTGTTGTATTGTAATATGACAATTGCGTCTGTATGGTATAAATGTCATCATATAGATATGCTTTTATCAGGATATTTGAGTAGATTGCATGGATTGGTTTTCTACATGGATTAGTAAGTATTAACGCTGCGAAGATTGACACTGTTCAAATTGTGTCATGTTGGCAAAAATACACTATAATTGATACTCTCATTAAGGCCACCTGGGGCCACTGTGTTGAGCTTAAAGATCCATTCACTTTCAAGTTTTTGTAGTTCTCTTTCCGAATCACCACCTCTGATGCCCATTTTTAGTTTATCCAGGCAAAAGAATTTGAGTTCCCGTGGGGATTTGGAATGCTTATAGTAGAAATGTCTGGCAACTGTTGTTATTTGCCTAAATCTTGCCAGATCTGATTCTACATTTCTAATATTGCCCATGTGTTCCATGATCCTCACTTTCACCATTCTAGTGGTCATGCCCACATATAGCATCTTACAGGGACATTGAATGCAATAAATCACGTTTGATGACTGACAATTTGTGAACTCCTTTATTTCTACTTTCTTGCCATCCCTATCTTTAATCATGGGATTCTTGTCCACATGTTCACATACCTTACATTTCCCGCAAGGAAAAGTCCCCTTGATTGTAGGACTCCGCCTAGGTGTTTGACGGAAATGACTTCTCACTAGTTTATCCCTGAGGTTGGGTGATCTCTTCCAACTCATTGACACAGAGGAGTCAAGGTTGGAAGAGAGATCAGGATCGTTCAGGAGTATTGGCCAGTGTTTGTTAATAACGTTCTTAATCTCCCTCCACTCTTGGCAGAAGCTACCAACGAATCTTGGTGTTGGTTTTTCGCCTTCCTTTAGTTTTTTCGTTCTCCTACTTTCTTGGAAGATTAGGGCATGCCTATCTGTATGGAGGAGTGCCCTGCTTGCTTTTTTGATGCAGCGCATGCTACATCCCCTTTCCTTTAGTCTGGTGGTGAGCTCTTTACTTTGGATTCTGTAAGTATCCTCCTCTGTACAGTTTCTCCTTAGTCTGAGGAACTCTCCTCTTGGTATGTTTTGTATTGTGGCTGGGAAGTGAGAACTCGTTTTAAGAAGCACACTATTGCTTGCTGTTTCCTTCCTGAATAGTTTTGTTGCCACCATGTCCTTGTCATCTCTGTAGATCCTCAGATCCAAGAAGGAGATCTCATCTTTGTCCATCTCATAAGTTAACCTTAAATTTAGGGTGTTATTATTCAATTTTTTGATGAAACTAACTAGATGTTTCTCTTCTCCTTCCCAGATGATAAAAATATCATCTATGTATCTCATCCATGAGATTATCCTTTTGGTGAACTCTTCATTTTCCTCACAGAAGACCACTTCTCGTTCCCACCATCCTAAATACAGGTTTGCATAAGTTGGTGCGCAAGCCGCGCCCATGGCTGTTCCTCGTATTTGTGTGTAGAATACATCAGCAAATGTAAAACTATTCTTATGGAGGACGAAGTGTAATAATTTCAGTAAAAATTCATTGAAGTCACTAGGCCCTTCCATTTCGAGGAAATATCTAACCGCAGAGATACCCTTCAGATGATCGATACTGCTATATAGGGATTCCACGTCGAGACTTGCTAGAAGATGATTTCGTTCTAACTTAACGTCATGTAGCTTCATGATGACATCCCCAGTGTCACGTACATATGATGGTAGGCTTGTGACATGTTTGCGTAAGTGAGTATCAATAAATATGCTCGCTTTCTCAGAGACACCCCCGATCCCAGAGACAATAGGTCTACCTGGGGGGGTTTTTAGATTTTTGTGCACCTTGGGTAGCAAATAAAAGGTAGGAGTCCTTGGATGTTCTACCCGAAGATATTCACCCTCCTGTTTCGTTATCACTTCTTCAGCTAAAGCCTTGTCGATGATCCGATTCAAGGACAGTCTACAATTGTCCGTAGGGTTGAAGAGAGTTTTGTTGTAACATAGAGGGTCATTGAGTTGTCGCTTGGCTTCCTTGGTATACATTTCCTTGGGCCAGATGACAACATTGCCCCTTTTATCGGATGGTTTGATTACCACATCCTCCCATTTATTGATCTCATTTAGTGCTGTTCTCTCTTCACGTGTAAGATTGTCCTTGTATCTCACTTTGCGTGCATAAATCTTGTCCAAGTCACGGCTTACCATATCCATAAAGATCCTTACTTCAGGACATATCTGGTCCTGAGGATAAAAAGTGGATCTCTTCTTACAGATGGTCCTTCCTACTGTCCTAGTATCGGTATTATTGGTTTTTGAAAGTTCCTCCAAAATGGATATCATTTCATGATCACATTCATCAAGGTCTGTCAAACCTTCTAGGGGCAGTGTTGGACTCTTGTCTCCTCCTTCTATTGCAGAATGTGAATGCAGGGATGGATCATCTCTTTCATCTGAATTTCCTCGTGCATGATATTTCATTAGTAGAAGCTTACGTCCAAATAATTTGATGTCCTTCTCCCATTGAAATCGATTACAGCTTTTTTGTGGAGCAAATTATAGACCCTTCTTCACTCTTTACTCTATATTCCCTATCACATGTACACGCACACATATTCACACTAGGGTTAATATTGTTGGGAGCCAATTAACCTACCAGTATATTTTTGGATTGTGGGAGGAAACCGGAGTACCCAGAGGAAACCCATGCAAGTACGGGGAGAATATACAAACTCTGCATAGTTAGGGCCATGGTGGGAATCAAACCCATGACCTCAGTGCTGCGAGGAAGTAATGCTAACCATTACACCATCCGTACTGCCCAATTGTTCATCGTTCATGTGGTCCAGTGTGGCACTGCCTTAAGAAGTGGCCCAAAGTAACCAATAAGCTTCTGTCATTTATCAAGCACAGTCTTTGAAATTACAGTTAGGGAATTCAATTAAAGTAGGTGTGGGTTTGATCCTGCAAGGCGTATTCAGAGCAAAATTGCATTGTGAATTACATTTGCAAATCAATTCCAAACTCGCATTTCTTTTTCAGAGTAATTTCACCTGTTTTTGTTCGCACCCCTCCTGAGAAAGTGATGATGTAGGGAAAATCTTTATTATAGGGTAAAAATGTAAGGACCTGCTTCAGAACCCCTTGGACACTCCCCCTAATGACAATTATTCAATTACATTAATTAAGCCAATAATTACATGTCATTTTTTGGTGAAAAAAATTAATGGCCTTAAACTGCCACCAAATCAACTTTTTTTTTTTTTTTTTACTAGTTTGTGCACCCCATTTCTTGGTATGGCAAGCGCGGTGGTTCCCTATATATATATATATATATATATATATATATATATATATATATATATATATACATATAAATATATATATATATATATATATAGTAGCTTATTTTAATTTTTTAGATGTTTTTACAATTCAAACAGTCTAAAATTAACCTCAAATCACCTTTTTCTTCTACTTTTTTATGCATTTTTTAATTCCTTTATAATTAAATGACATTTTTAAGCTTTTTACATTACTATACCTTTCAAAAAGTACACAAATCAGCAATTTGACACCTTTTAAATCATCCTTTTGCCCTCTAACAGTCTTCTATATAGTCTTGCTAATAAAATTTACTCTTTTTTTCGGACTAAGATGTTCTCCACACTTTTCATGCTCATTTCCCAGTTCACTTTGGAAAAAATTTACACACCTTCCCTGCCAGTAGTGCGCATTAGCATTTCTAATTGAATTGTGCAAATCATGGGTACGTGCATGAAGGCAAAGTGTGCAAGCTTTACTAGGTGAGTTGCCTTCTGCAAACTCGCACCTAACTGAATTCTTCTCATAGATGCTGACCGACTGCTTTGGGCAACCACTCCACTTTATCTCTCTCCAGGTACTGATACATCTCTTCATTAGTATCCTTTTACTACCAGCACAGTTCTGCTGCAATTAACTAATTTATATTGAAAGATGTTCAACTCAGTTTGTCACCTATCAGTTCATGTTGTATGGCTGTTACCTGTAGTTCCACATTACTTCCACATTACTACCTGTAGCACATTACTCATCACATTGCTGCTCTGACACAGTGCAGATCTCAGCTGCCACTCAGTCCTTCTCAGAGGTATAACTCTTCACATAGGGGGTCATTCCGAGTTGGTCGCTCGTTATTTTTCTTCGCATCGCAGTGATTTTCCGCTAACTGCGCATGCGCAATGTTCGCACTGCGACTGCGCCAAGTAAATTTGCTATGCAGTTAGGTATTTTACTCACGGCATTACGAGTTTTTTTCTTCGTTCTGGTGATCGGAGTGTGATTGACAGGAAGTGGGTGTTTCTGGGCGGAAACTGACCGTTTTATGGGAGTGTGTGAAAAAACGCTACCATTTCTGGGAAAAACGCGGGAGTGGCTGGAGAAACGGAGGAGTGTCTGGGCGAACGCTGGGTGTGTTTATGACGTCAAACCAGGAACGACAAGCACTGAACTGATCGCAGATGCCGAGTAAGTTTGAAGCTACTCAGAAACTGCTAAGAAGTGTCTAATCGCAATTTTGCTAATCTTTCGTTCGCAATTTTGATAAGCTAAGATTCACTCCCAGTAGGCGGCGGCTTAGCGTGTGCAAAGCTGCTAAAAGCAGCTTGCGAGCGAACAACTCGGAATGACCACCATAGTGTTAATACACAAGCTGCCTCTCTTTGGGCGGGTTGCATCAAGAACACAAATGCGACCACCCGTCCGAAAACTACAGTTTTTTTGAGTTTTGAGGTTTGCTGCATTCCTCATATGCACTAAAGTGGTCTAAAAGTGGATATCAGAGAGGTCAGGCATATGGGGACATATCTGCATTCTAAATATAATCTGTATATATATATTCCGGAGTGCCGCCGATGGGAGAATATATTTCACACAGTTGCATTGACTGTGCTGTGGAGGGCACCTTGTAAAGTAAAGGTTGTTGAAACCCTGGGTTTGCACCCCCCTCCTCTCTGTCTGTTGTTTGTAACCCTGGGTGTGCCAGAGCTGGGAGTTTCTATATATATATATATATATATATATATATTAGTGATGAGCGGGTTCGGCTCCTTGGGATCCGAACCCGCCCGAACTTCACCTTTTTTTGCACGGGTCCGAGCAACTCGGATCCTCCCGCCTTGCTCGGTTAACCCGAGCGCGCCCAAACGTCATCATCCCGTGGTCGGATTCTCGCGAGATTCGTATTCTATATAAGTAGCCATGCGTCGCCGCCATTTTTCACTCGTGCATTGGAGATGATCGTGAGAGGATGTGGCTGGCGTCCTCTCAGTTTCTATGTTCAGTGGGATGCAAATATCTGTGCTCAGTGTGCTAATTGCTTTATTGTGGGGACTGGGGACCAGCAGTATTATATAGTAGGAGGACAGTGCAGAGTTTTGCTGACCAGTGACCACCAGTATTATACGTTCTCTGCCTGAAAAAAGCTCCGTATCTGTGCTGCATTGTAGTATATAGTAGGAGGACAGTGCAGAATTTTGCTGACCACCAGTATAACTATATATATAGCAGTACGGTACAGTAGTCCACTGCTCTACCTCTGTGTCATCAAGTAAACTATCCCATCCATACCTGTGGTGCATTTCAGTTTTCACAGTTTGCTGACCACCAGTATATAATATATAGCAGTACGGTACAGAAGTTCACTGCTCTACCTACCTCTGTGTCGTCAAGTATACTATCCATCCATACCTGTGGTGCATTTCAGTTTTGCACAGTTTGCTGACCACCAGTATATAATATATAGCAGTACGGTACAGAAGTTCACTGCTCTACCTACCTCTGTGTCGTCAAGTATACTATCCATCCATACCTGTGGTGCATTTCAGTTTTGCACAGTTTGCTGACCACCAGTATATAATATATAGCAGTACGGTACAGTAGGCAACTGCTCTACCTACCTCTGTGTCGTCAAGTATACTATCCATCCATACCTGTGGTGCATTTCAGTTTTGCACAGTTTGCTGACCACCAGTATATAATATATAGCAGTACGGTACAGTAGGCCACTGCTCTACCTACCTCTGTGTCGTCAAGTATACTATCCATCCATACCTGTGGTGCATTTCAGTTTTGCACAGTTTGCTGACCACCTGTATATAATATATAGCAGTACGGTACAGTAGGCCACTGCTCTACCTACCTCTGTGTCGTCAAGTATACTATCCATCCATACCTGTGGTGCATTTTAGTTGTGCACAGTATATATTAGGCCATTGCTATTGATATATTACTGGCATATAATTCCACACATTAAAAAATGGAGAACAAAAATGTGGAGGGTAAAATAGGGAAAGATTAAGATCCACTTCCACCTCGTGCTGAAGCTGCTGCCACTAGTCATGGCCGAGACGATGAAATGCCATCAACATCGTCTGCCAAGGCCGATGCCCAATGTCATAGTGGAGAGCATGTAAAATACAAAAAAAAATAAAGCTCAGTAAAATTACCCAAAAATCTACATCAAAAACGTCTAAGTAGAAGCGTAAACTTGCCAATGTGCCATTTACGACACGGAGTGGCAAGGAACGGCTGAGGGCCTGGCCTATGTTCATGGCTAGTGGTTCAGCTTCACATGAGGATGGAAGCACTCATCCTCCTGCTAGAAAACTTTAAAGAGTTAAGATGGCAAAAGCACAGCAAAGAACTGTGCGTTCTTCTAAATCACAAATCCCCAAGGAGAGTCCAATTGTGTCGGTTGCGATGCCTGACCTTCCCAACACTGGACGGGAAGAGGTGGCGCCTTCCACCATTTGCACGACCCCTGCAAGTGCTGGAAGGAGCACCCGCAGTCCAGTTCCTGATAGTCAAATTGAAGATGTCACTGTTGAAGTACACCAGGATGAGGATATGGGTGTTGCTGGTGCTGGGGAGGAAATTGACAAGGAGGATTCTGATGGTGAGGTGGTTTGTTTAAGTCAGGCACCCGGGGAGACACCTGTTGTCCGTGGGATGAATATGGCCATTGACATGCCTGGTCAAATTACAAAAAAAATCACCTCGTCGGTGTGGAATTATTTTAACAGAAATGCGGACAACATTTGTCAAGCCTTGTGTTGCCTTTGTCAAGCTGTAAGGACGTTAACCACCTAGGAACATCCTCCCTTATACGTCACCTTGAGTGCATTCATCAGAAGTCATTGACAAGTTCAAAAACTTTGGGTGACAGCGGAAGCAGTCCACTGACAACTAAATCCCTTCCTCTTGTAACCAAGCTCCTGCAAACCACACCACCAACTCTCTCAGTGTCAATTTCCTCCTTAGACAGGAACGACAATAGTCCTGCAGGCCATGTCACTGGCAAGTCTGACGAGTCCTCTCCTGCCTGGGATTCCTCCGATGCATCCTTGAGTGTAACGCCTACTGCTGCTGGCGCTGCTGTTTTGCTGCTGGGAGTCGATCGTTATCCCAGAGGGGTAGTCGGAAGACCACCAGTAAGCAATTGACTATCCAACAGTCCTTTGCGAGGAAGATGAAATATCACAGCAGTCATCCTGCTGCAAAGCGGATAACTTGGCAGCCTGGGCGGTGTTAAACGTGTTTCCAGTATCCACCGTTAATTCACAGGAAACTAGAGAATTGCTTGAGGTACTGTGTCCCCGGTACCAAATACCATCCAGGTTCCATTTCTCTAGGCAGGTGATACCGAGAATGTACACAGACCTCAGAAAAAGAGTCACCAGTGTCCTAAAAAATGCAGTTGTACCCAATGTTCACTTAACCACGGACATGTGGACAAGTGGAGCAGGGCAGACAAAGAACTATATGACTGTGACAGCCCACTGGGTAGATGTATTGCCTCCCGCAGCTAGAACAGCAGCGGCGACACCAGTAGCAGCATCTCGCAAACGCCAACTCATTCCTAGGCAGGCTACGCTTTGTATCACCGCTTTCCAGAAGAGGCACACAGCAGACAACCTCTTACGGAAACCGAGGAACATCATCGCAGAATGGCTTACCCCAATTGGACTCTCCTGGGGATTTGTGACATCGGACAACGCCACCAATATTGTGCGTGCATTAAATGTGGGCAAATTCCAGCACGTCCCATGTTTTGCACATACATTGAATTTGGTGGTGCAGAATTATTTAGAAAATGACAGGGGCGTGCAAGAGATGATGCCGGTGGCCCGAATAATTGCGGGCCACTTTCGGCATTCAGCCACCGTGTGCCGAAAACTGGAGCACCAGCAAACAGTTCTGAACCTGCCCCGCCATCATCTGAAGCAAGAGGTGGTAACGAGGTGGAATTCAACCCTCTATATGCTTCAGAGGATGGAGGAGCAGCAAATGGCCATTCAAGCCTATACAGCTACCTACTATATAGGCAAAGGAGGGGGAATGCACCTGACTCAAGCGCAGTGGAGAATGATTTCAACGTTGTGCAAGGTTCTGCAACCCTTTGAACTTGCCACACGTGAAGTCAGTTCAGACACTGCCAGCCTGAGTCAGGTCATTCCCCTCATCGGGCTTTTGCAGAAGAAGCTGGAGAGATTGAAGGAGGAGCTAAAACAGAGCGATTCCGCTAGGCATGTGGGACTTGTGGATGGAGCCCTTAATTCGCTTAACCAGGATTCACGGGTGGTCAATCTGTTGAAATCAGAGCACTACATTTTAGCCACCGTGCTCGATCCTAGATTTAAAACCTACGTTGGATCTCTCTTTCCGGCAGACACAAGTCTGCAGAGGTTCAAAGACCTGCTGGTGAGAAAATTGTCAAGTCAAGCGGAACGTGACCTGTCAACAGCTCCTCCTTCACATTCTCCCACAACTGGGGCTGCGAGGAAATGGCTAAGAATTCCGAGCCCACCCGCTGGCGGTGATGCAGGGCAGTGTGGAGTGAGTGCTGACATCTGGTCCGGACTGAAGGACCTGCCAATGATTACTGACATGTCGTCTACTGTCACTGCATATGATTCTGTCACCATTGAAAGAATGGTGGAGGATTATATGAGTGACCGCATCCAAGTAGGCACGTCAGACAGTCCGTACGTATACTGGCTGGAAAAAGAGGCAATTTGGAGGCCCTTGCACAAACTGACTTTATTTTACCTAAGTTGACCCCCCTCCAGTGTGTACTCCGAAAGAGTGTTTAGTGCAGCCGCTCAACTTGTCAGCAATCGGCGTACGAGGTTACTTCCAGAAATTGTGGAGAAGATGATGTTCATCAAAATTAATTATAATCAATTCCTCCGTGGAGACATTCACCAGCAATTGCCTCCAGAAAGTACACGGGGACCTGAGATGGTGGATTCCAGTGGGGACGAATTAATAATCTGTGAGGAGGGGGATGTACACAGTGAAAGGGGTGAGGAATCGGACGATGAGGAGAAGGTAGACATCTTGCCTCTGTAGAGCCAGTTTGTGCAAGGAGTGATTGATTGCTTCTTTTTTGGTGGGGGCCCAAACCAACCAGTCATTTCAGTCACAGTTGTGTGGCAGACCCTGTCGCTGAAATTATGGGTTTGTTAAAGTGTGCATGTCCTGTTTATACAACATAAGGGTGGGTGGGAGGGCCCAAGGACAATTCCATCTTGCACCTCTTTTTTTCTTTATATTATCTTTGCATCATGTGCTGTTTTAGGACTATTTTTTAAATCTGCCATCCTGTCTGACACTGCAGTGCAACTCCTAGATGGGCCAGTTGTTTGTGTCGGCCACTTGGGTCGCTTAGCTTAACCATCCAGTGACCTTGGTGCACTTATTTTTTTCTTTGCATCATGTGCTGTTTGGGGACTATTTTTTTTAAATCTGCCATCCTATCTGACACTGCACTGCCACTCCTAGATGGGCCAGGTGTTTGTGTCGGCCACATGAGTCGCTTAGCTTAGCCACACAGCTACCTCATTGCACCTCTTTTTTTCTTTGCATCATGTGCTGTTTGGGGACTATTTTTTAAATCTGCCATCCTGTCTGACACTGCAGTGCCACTCCTAGATGGGCCAGTTGTTTGTGTCGGCTACTTGGGTCACTTAGCTTAACCATCCAGCGACCTTGGTGCACCTCTTTTTTTCTTTGCATCATGTGCTGTTTGGGGACTATTTTTTAAATCTGCCATCCTGTCTGACACTGCAGTGGCACTCCTAGATGGGCCAGGTGTTTGTGTCGGCCACTTGGGTCGCTTAGCTTAGTCACACAGCGACCTTGGTACACCTCTTTTTTTCTTTGCATCATGTGCTGTTTGGGGACTATTTTTTTAAGTGCCATCCTGTTTGACACTGCAGTGCCACTCCTAAATGGGCCAGGTGTTTGTATCGGCCACTTAGGTCGCTTAGTAAGTCATTCAGCGACCTTGGTGCAAATTTTAGAACTAAAAATAATATTGTGAGGTGTGAGGTAAGCTACTGGGGGCAAACTACAAGGGGCAAACTAAAGGAGGGCATTACTACTGGTGGCATAACTACAGGGGCATTACTACTGGGGGCATAACTACAGGGGCAATACTACTTGGGGGCTTAACTACTGGGGGCTAAACTACTGGGGGGCATAACTTCTGGGGATAAACTACTGGGGGAATTATTACTTGGGGCATTACTACTGGGGGCTAAACTACAAGGGGGCATGACTACAGGGGCTAAACTACAAGTGGGAATTACAACTGGGGCATTACTATGGGTGGCTAAACTACAAGGGGCAAACTACTGGGGCTAAACTACTGGGGCCATTACCACTGGGAGGCTAAACTAAAGGGGGGTAAACTACTGGGGTCATAACTACAGGGGCATTACCATTGGGGGAATAACTACTGGGGCTAAACGACTGGGGACATTACTACAGGCAACATTACTACTGGGGGCAATACTACACAGGGGCATTACCATTAAGGGCATTACTACTGGAGGCACAACTAATGAGGGCATTGTAAAGGGGGCACTTCATAAAAGGCATCACTCCTGGGGACATAAGGGGCACTACTATTGTGGGCATTGCTTAAGATGCACCACTACTATGGGCTCTATATAATGGGCACTACCAGTAAAGTGGACATTGCATAAGGAGTACTACTACTGTGGGCATTGTATAAGGGGCGCTACTGCTGTGGGCATTATGTGTATTATGGGGTGCTACTACTATTAGCATTATTACTATTGTGTGACCACACCCCTTTCTTTTTGAGACCACACCCTTTTTTGCAACACGCGCCTATGGCGCACGCAATACCTTTGTTCTATGGGTGCCGTGGGGAGGGGGGTGAGTTGCACCACCTCTCTAGGACCACTTTAAGCACTGGTGCTCACCAAACACTACTTCACCTTTATGTTGTCTAGAAAAATTTTGAGCATCACTTTAGAGAACTTTGCACTCTATCTGATATATTCCTTTAGAGGGGAGCCTTTTGAATGGGTGTCCAACTTAATTAAAACTGTAGATCCCATTCTTCAGGATGCCGGGCATTCAGGTATTAAGAAATATGGTTCCAAAGATATTGGTTCAGGTTCCTCTAAGTCACCTGTCTTATCTGCTGAGAAACCACTGAATACTATAAACTCGACACAAAAATCTCAGCCTATTGTTTTGACTGCGGGGTGTTCTTTTCTATCTTCTAGCAGTACGTCTTCTGAAAGTTCAGCCCCCAAGGTTAAAAAAACAATTTCGGGAATGAACCCAGCTTTGCTGGAAGGTACCATCAGTTCAAACAAGGTTTGGGGAATTACCTTGGTCAGACTTTAAGAACCATGTAAAAAAAGAAGAAGAAAAAGAAATAATTGCTGACTCTTGCCTTGTTGTTAAAAAAAAATGTTCTTGTCTTGTATCCAGTGGCCACAGTCAAGGGGCGGGGCACTGTTTACAAACTGTTGCCACAGTTTGTTTCTGTTTTCTTGCCATTGTCTATTTATACCAGTGTGTCAAGTTTTTTATGTATCCCTTGTTTTGGAAAACCTGAATTTTGGGGTCCTTTGTCCCCTCCTCAAGGGGGAGGTACTTTTATGAGCCACGGCAGTGGCTCATTCCTGTTTTGCATTTTGGTTATGTATTTTATGTTATACTTCTGTTCTGTTCCCTTTGGCTTTTATAGGGTGTCCGGAGTCCACCCTTAAGGAGGGGATACTGTTATGAACCACAAGCAGTCGTTCAATCCTGTTTGCTTTCTGTTCATGAATTTTATGTTATAGTTCGGTTTGCATGCCAGGATTTATTTTGTACTTGTTTATAAGACTTTTGTTGGCCGCCGGTGGTGAGTCTATGTAACTACAGCCTGTTTTCTATGTGTTAAGCTTCACCTGTCACATATTTGGTAATTTTGTGGTGAGTCTGTGTACCGCAGTCTGGCTCTTGTCTGTGTAACCTCACCTGCCAGTATTTTGGCCATTACCTTGTGCCTTGCTTCCAACCATCCTGATTGGGGCGTGCTCCCCTTATTACCCAGCTAACCCTGCAGTCCAGTGCCAGTGATAAAAATTTGTTATGATACCTGTAAGTTCCAGTTCTTGGTTAGCTTCCTGCAAGCTTGTTACTGATCCCTTTCAGCAGCTTCCAGTGGAGCCTGTCTTCCTGCATCCAGCTTGTGTACTCCAGTGTCCTGTGTCCAGTTTCCAGAGTATGGACTGAGAGATCGTTTCCTGCTGTCCTCTGAGTTTGTCTTCCAGTGGAGTGGTCTGGTGTCCGATGCCTCTGGGTTCCAGTCGTTTACTGCGCACACCTTCCATGGTGTCATGAGTAGCGGCTCTGCCACATCTTATGGCTGAAGCCGTGTTCTCGTTATCTGTTTTTGGTTGAGTCATTTTGGCAGAGGCTTCTGCATGGTTGTCCTTGCCAAATAACAACAGATTTGTATTTGGCATTTGGGCAACGTTACTTTGGTTACGGTTTTTCTTGGATGCCGCGCCGCACATAAATTAGTTTATTATTTTCTGTGGTTTCCCCTTTCTCTTTTGTGTCTGTCTTAGTTAGTTTTTCCCCTTGTTCTCTTTCTGTCTCGGTTAATGCCTTGTCACCAACTAAGACTGAGGGGTATCGGAGTTCGGGCAGACCTAATCCACCCGTTCAAATGTGGCTGCCGTGGGCCCAAGAAACCATAGTCTTGCAGGCGTTAGTCGACCATTAGGGAAGAACAATGGAGTTAGGTTTTCCTATCAGGTATTGCTGCGTACCCCAGTTCTGTCGCAGCTTCACGCATCTGTAGTTGGAGCTCTTCTGCTGATGCCCTATCTCCTGGGTTCCAAGTACAAAGAACATAACACTGACTTCACCGAACCAGCAGTAAAGGATAATTATTATTATTATTTCATTTTATTTATAAGGTGCCACAAGTGTTTTGCAGTGCCATACAAAGGACAGTATGTCACGGATAATAGGCTTCTCTGTATGTGCGTGCACAGGAGGTACATGAAATGAGGTATACAGAGACAAAAGGAAATGTATATAGATTTATCAATGTAAAAATAACAGAATCCATAGGCATAAACTGTGCTACGGCTAAGAGACCAGGTATGTAAGCAAGTAGCTGTGAACATGCAGGATACCAGAGTACTGTGAGAATGCAGGCCAGCTACTCTGTTACTTGTAGTTACCATGAGTAGACTATTAGTGATGAACAGGGACAAAGCAGGTCAGCTATGCAGGATAACAGGGTACTAGGAGAATGCAGGTCAGCTATACAGGTTACCTGAGTACTGGGAGAATGCAGGCCAGCCACTCAGTAGTCCATTAACGATGAGCTGAGAGAATGCAGGTTATATATAGGGAATATATAAGGAACCACCGCACTCTTCATACCCAGAAATGGGTTGCACACCTGCACTCACCACCCCCAGGCTGGGGTGCAATGGCCTGTGATCACATTGCTTAAATAATATTACTGAGAGCCCAGCACTCACCTTACTAAGCACATTCACTTCTATACATCAGAACATTAAATAAATAAATAAATAAATAAATGATGGGGTTTTAGTTCATGGATTCACCTGCATTCTAACTTATGGCTTTTAAAGGTGAGTCAGTCACCTACACAGCTTACAAATTACCACTAGGGAAGCAGCTGACACAGGTTAAGAATAAATAAGCTTAGAAGGGGTGCATATGTCAGGTGAGCTTTAAACCTGGAAGTACAATTTTAATTTGTCTCTGATGTGAGAGCACTGGCCAGGTTCTAAAAGACAAGGTTATAGAGTAGGACTTGCAGTGAGATGGGGTCCCGTGAAGTTTGGGCTGCAAGCTTAAATGCATTGTACAATCCATGAACTAAAATCCCATAATTTATTTATTTATTTATTTAATGTTCTGATGTATAGAGGTGAACGAGCTTAATAAGGTGAGTGCTGGGCTCTCTGTGTAATATCTATCTATCTATCTATCTATCTATCTATCTATCTATCTATCTATCTATCAGTATCTATCTACCTTTTAAGACCGTTTGTTTCTGGGAGTGAAGAAATGGGCACCCCAGACATATTTTATGTGCTACTGTCATTTGCTTCAACAAAATCCATTTAATTAACTAACTATTGGCTGATCTTTTCTATACATTGATGTATCATTTTCATATGCATAAGAGATTAGTGGCTTTATTCGATTTGGAAGTAAAGCAAAAGAATCAAGTACCTTTGCCAGATCTTGCTCCAGGCATGTTTTACCTGAGCAGCCACATGTTATAGAAAAACCCAACCAGTACTAGAGTAAACTTACCTATACTTTGCCCACTTAGCACAGGTAGCAGAATGTAAATCTTTTTAACTTGTACAGTATATATGCTTGCTATGAATCATAAACATTATTACTGACTCCAGATATGTCCTTGACATCGTACTTGCTTACACACAGTTATGGAAATAATGCGTACTGTAGGTTACAGCACAAAACCAAGTTTATAGAGTAACAATAGTTCAGCTATTACATGCAATCTTGTTATTTCTTGAGATTCTACAGCTATTAACATATATCAACCTCTTACTTCACTCACTAATAGTTTTGCAAAATATTCAAAGAATAACATGTACAGATGTGTCTTCATATATCGGAGATGTTGGTGTGCGTGACTAGATGGGCTGTTTAACATGCAGGGAGGCTAGATGTCAGTGGACACATCTGTACCTCATTTGCAATAATGCCTAATTCTTCAACGGTTGG
The DNA here is from genome assembly GCF_028390025.1 of Pseudophryne corroboree. Taxonomy (NCBI): domain Eukaryota; kingdom Metazoa; phylum Chordata; class Amphibia; order Anura; family Myobatrachidae; genus Pseudophryne; species Pseudophryne corroboree. The sequence continues at coordinate 638,921,500 of NC_086446.1, forward strand.
CCTTTAGGATCTTGCCACATGTCAACATTCTACCTTTTGTTTAGGAAATCTATGGTGAATCCAAATGACTGCCTGTTAACTTTACATGGTTTACACCCATATCTTGCTTACACCATGAAATGGTATTTAGTACATTTGCAAAGGAGTGATGACTACAGCTTTGAAGCTGGACTTGAGTCACATCTGTTGCACATCAGTATTGTCCACCTTGTACTTTATACCAAGCATATAATGTGGGTTATTCTCAATAAACACAACAAACCATGCAGCATGAGGTCAGTTTATAATTTGCTAATTTATTTTATAAAATTGAGAAAAAAAAACTGCAACCGTGATTATTGTTTGTAGATATTAATTTTGGACTGGTGCAAAAGTAGATGCTACAATAGGAACTACAAATTTCTGAAAAGAACTTTAATTATCTATATTTTTTTCTACTAAGCCATACACTTTTTACTATAGGTAACTAGATAAATATGTGATGCTCTGGGGATAAATGAGAAACTTCATTGAAAGTACTGCCCGCTAGCATCAGAAAAAGTTTAAAGATAAAGTGAACTTTGAAAGAACAAAATAGCAAAAATAGTTGCTGAAATAGGACTAAAATGGCCAAGTGCCCTCATGAGTATCAGATACTTACTAAATAAGAACACCACTTGTGAACAGAACTGTGAACTGCCAGAGGCAATTTAACTGTTCAGGACAGATAGACTAGAACTCATGTTCTTCAACATAGAATCACCTTACTTTTCTTACTAGCAAGTAGCAAAGTAGTTGTGTCTACAGGTCAAGAATGTTGTAAATTTCTACATTACCTGATAATTCTGCTGAGATTGAATAACATTCTATTAAAAAGGAAGCAGTGAAAAGATGAGGCATAGAGGTTTAGACAAATATATCCCTAACTCTACCAAGTGAAACATTTCTTTATACAGCATATGGTGAAAAACTAAAAATATTTATTCAATTAATTTAGTTAATGGAAAATATTGGACATAAAATAACACTGCACATAGATGAGGCATGCAGATTCTTACCATTGGGGTTTATAAATCCATATCTGAAAAAGCTAAATTAGAATAGATAATGTAATTGTTTGTTAGTATATTGCTATGCTTTTATGTCTTTGTAATGTTCTTAAAATGTTCTATTACTTATACATGTAACCAAATACAGAACATTCATGTTGCCCTACAAAGAGGATACTGTACAAAGAAAGCTTGATGTACTGTACATTGGATGAGGAAGATTGGGAATCATTAAGTATATGTTGTACTATTTAATACAAAAGAAGGGATTGCAGAATCAATTATTCTAGGCTCTTGTTCAATGATAAATTTTAACTTGTAGAGTGCAAGAATGATGGAAAATCTCAGAGAGTTATATAAATGGTATAGACTATTCCATGTGTAAGCTTCCATAAACATGATTTCTCTTTGAAAATACTGCATCACTGAACCACTAGGCTTTTCTTGGTAATGTGTATGGCTATGTATGAAATGATTACACTGACAATTGTAGGGCATAAAAAAGACAGTTTCCGCAAGAAAAAGCAAAGAACATTCCCTTCTGTCATACCCATTTAAGTATACATCTCTCACTAAAGGACATATATTGTAAAGAGAAAGCAGACTTTTGATCAATCAATGCTTAAATTATCTTTAGTGTTCTATTTCAGCAAAAATAAAAAAGTACATTTTCATCTACCAGAGTTTGCATGTTTCTCTTTTTCTGTTTAATGTGTGCTGTTTCCCTTTACTGTAAGTGTACGAGATGAGGTCTCCCTTTATATATGTTCTGTTTTCTATCCTTTTTGTGCTCTTTCAAGTTCTTTGTGAATGTATTTAATTATGTGTTTATTTATTCATTTATGGGCTGTCTTTTTGTGAATCCGATCTCTTCTGTCTTCTTATCTGCTAATCCTTTCTGTGTATGCATTTTTTACTCAAAGATTAGGGATGAGCAGTGGTGCCGCTAAATATAAAACAAACTGAATTTTGAGTTTGAAATTCTGGCTATATAATATTCAATTTCCAACGTTCTCTCTTTATTAATTTGAATAGCCTTTCTGATAATTTTGCAGAATTCATAGTCTACTGTATAAATACAGCTGGAATGATGAATGTGAAATATTCACTAGAGTATACTACAGTATATACTGGGGTTTTGCAGAATTGCCCATGGAGCAAAGATATGGATAAAAATCAACATGGAATGCAAAAGGCCAAATTCTGCCATAAAACTGTGGAATTCTATGCTCAGGGGTAAAATGAGCAGAGTAGTGCGTGAAATATTAATAAACATTGTACGATTCCATTTTCAAGATGGTTATCTGCATAGGATTACTCCAATTTGAACTTGTCTATGCTAGAGATGAGCGGGTACGGTTCTCAGAGAACCAACCCTCCCTAAACTTCATGATCTGGGATCCGAGCCTGTCTTGGGACTTCCCGCCAGACTCGGATCCCATAACGAGGCAAAACATCATCATCCTGCAGTCATATTCTCGTGGGTTTTGGATTCCATATAAAGAGCGGCGCAGCACAGCCATTTTCACTCTGCAGAGTGAGGGAGACAGACCTCTGCCTCTCTGTGTATGGTGGTGATGGGTGGGGTCAGTGTGTGCTCTCTAGGGGTGCTGTCCTGTCACTTTGGTGTCCCTGTGCTGTTAGGGGTGCTGTCTTGGCTGTCACTGGTGTCATGTGCTTTTAGGGGTGCTGCAGCTGCACATAGGTGTTGCTGTCACTGTGCTGTACAGGGGCACTGACCTCCTGTATGCTGTTAAAATGCAGGGGTGCTGGCACTGTCTTGTATGCTGTGAAAATTCAGGGGTGCTGTGAAAATAAATGTATACTGATGCTGTCTTGTATGCTGTAAAAATTCAGGGGTGAAGTAAAAATAAATGTACCCTGGCCCTGCCTTGTATGCTGTACAAATTCAGGGGTGCAGTGAAGAAAAAGTACACTGGCCCTGTCTTGTATGCTGCAAAAATTCGGGGGTGTAGTGAAAATAAATGTACACTGGCCCTGTCCTATATGCTGTAAAAATACAGGGTTGCTGTACTTTTATTTTAACATTAGCCCTGTTCTGTATGCTATAAAATTACAGAGTGTGGTAATTCACATCAGCATTTTCCCCAGTAGAGCTTGCAATCTATATTCCCTATTACAGGGTCAAACACACACTGGGATAATCTTTGCTCGAAGACAATTAACCTACAGTACCAGTGTTTTGTTTCTTTCTGGGGGGGTGGGGGGTGGGGGGGGGACCAAAGGGAGTCCCTTGCATACATTGTGAAAACATACAAGCTCGACATGGATAGGGCTCCAATTAGAATTGAGGTCATGACCCCAATGCAAAGCAAGCGATCCACTGCACTGCCATGCTGCCCACTTGGCAGCAGTTTGTTTTGCTATTATCCCATAAATATGTTGATAACATATTTTCAGCACTATTTTCCTTTTATTATTAGACTTTATTGCCCCAGAACACTTAAAAAAAAAGTTCATTGCACAACTCGAATGAGCAGATTGCAAAGTAAAGTTAGTCAAAAGATCCCACTTTAACTAAATGTCATACTACAAAATAATAAGAAATTACTTACCGATAATTCTATTTCTCGTAGTCCGTAGTGGATGCTGGGGACTCCGTAAGGACCATGGGGAATAGCGGCTCCGCAGGAGACTGGGCACAAAAATAAAGCTTTAGAACTACCTGGTGTGCACTGGCTCCTCCCCCCATGACCCTCCTCCAAGCCTCAGTTAGGATACTGTGCCCGGACGAGCGTACACAATAAGGAAGGATTTTGAATCCCGGGTAAGACTCATACCAGCCACACCAATCACACCATATAACTTGTGATCTAAACCCAGTTAACAGCATGATAACAGAGGAGCCTCTAAAAAAGATGGCTCACTACAGCAATAACCCGATTTTTTTTGGTAACAATAACTATGTACCAGTATTGCAGACAATCCACACTTGGGATGGGCGCCCAGCATCCACTACGGACTACGAGAAATAGAATTATCGGTAAGTAAATTCTTATTTTCTCTGACGTCCTAGTGGATGCTGGGGACTCCGTAAGGACCATGGGGATTATACCAAAGCTCCCAAACGGGCGGGAGAGTGCGGATGACTCTGCAGCACCAATGAGAGAACTCCAGGTCCTCCTCAGCCAGGGTATCAAATTTGTAGAATTTTACAAACGTATTTGCTCCTGACCAAGTAACTGCTCGGCAAAGTTGTAAAGCCGAGACCCCTCAGGCAGCCGCCCAAGATGAGCCCACCTTCCTTGTGGAATGGGCTTTTACAGATTTTGTCTGTGGCAGGCCTGCCACAGAATGCGCAAGCTGAATTGTACTACAAATCCAACGAGCAATAGTCTGCTTAGAAGCAGGAGCACCCAGCTTGTTGGGTGCATACAGAATAAACAACGAGTCAGATTTTCTGACTCCAGCCGTCCTGGAAACCTATATTTCCAGGGCCCTGACAACGTCTAGCAACTTGGAGTCCTCCAAGTCCCTAGTAGCCTCAGGCACCACAATAGGTTGATTCAGGTGAAACGCTGAAAACCACCTTAGGGAGAAACTGAGGACAAGTCCTCAATTCCGCCCTGTCCGAATGGAAAATCAGATGAGGGCTTTTACAGGATAAAGCCGCCAATTCTGACACGCACCTGGCCCAGGCCAGGGCCAACAGCATGACCACTTTCCATGTGAGATATTTTAACTTCACATATTTAAGTGGTTCAAACCAATGTGACTTTTGGAACCCAAAAACTACATTTAGATCCCAAGGTGCCACTGGAGGCACAAAAGGAGGCTGTATATACAGTACTCCTTTCACAAACGTCTGAACTTCAGGGACTGAAGCTAGTTCTTTTTGGAAGAAAATTGACAGGGCCGAAATTTGAACCTTAATGGACCCCCATTTCAGGCCCATAGACACTCCTGTTTGCAGGAAATGTAGGAATCGACCTAGTTGAAAATTCCTCCGTCGGCCTCGCACCACGCAACATATTTTCGCCAAATGCGGTGATAATGTTTTGCGGTTATATCTTTCCTGGCTTTGATCAGGATAGGAATGACTTCATCCGGAATGCCTTTCTCCTTCAGGATCCGGCGTTCAACCGCCATGCCGTCAAACGCAGTCACGGTAAGTCTTGGAACAGACAGGGTCCTTGCTGGAGCAGGTCCCTTCTTAGAGGTAGAGGCCACGGATCCTCCGTGAGCATCTCTTGAAGTTCCAGTTACCAAGTCCTTCTTGGCCAATCCGGAGCCCGAATATAGTGCTTACTCCTCTCCATCTTATAATTCTCAGTACCTTGGGTATGAGAGGCAGAGGAGGGAACACTTACACTTACTGGTACACCCACTGTGTTACCAGAGCGTCTACAGCTATTGCCGGAGGGTCCCTTGACCCGGCGCAATACTTGTCGAGTTTTATAAACATGTGGAAGACTTCTGGGTGAAGTCCCCACTTGCTGACAGTGCTATCACATGATTTTCCGCCCAGCGAAGAATCCTTGCAGCTTCTGCCATTGCCCTCCTGCTTCTTGTGTCACCCTGTTTGTTTACGTGGGTGACTGCCGTGATGTTGTCCGAATGGTTCAACTCCGGGTGACCTTGAAGCAGAGGTCTTGCTGAGCTTAGAGCATTGTAAATGGCCCTTAGCTTCAGGATATTTATGTGAAGTGATGTCTCCAGGCTTGACCATAAGCTCTGGAAATTCCTTCCCTGTGTGACTGCTCCCCAGCCTCGCAGGCTGGCATCCGTGGCCACCAGGACCCAGTCCTGAATGTCGAATCTGCGACCCTCTAGAAGATGAGCAATCTGCAACCACCACAGGAGAGACACCCTTGTGCTTGGTGACAGGGTTATCCGCTGATGCATCTGAAGATGCGACCCGGACCATTTGTCCAGCAGGTCCCACTGGAAAGTTCTTGCGTGGAATCTGCCGAATGGGATTGCTTCGTAGGAAGCCACCATTTTTCCCAGAACCCTTTCATTGATGTACTGAGACTTGGCTCGGTTATAGGAGGTTCCCGACTAGCTCGGATAACTCCCTGACTTTCTCCTCCGGGAGAAACACCTTTTTCTGGACTGTGTCCAGGATCATCCCTAGGAACAGACGACGAGTCGTCGGAATCAGCTGCGATTTTGGAATATTGAGAATCCCATCGTGCTGCCGCAACACTACCTGAGATAGTGCTACACCGACCTCCAACTGTTCCCTGGATCTTACCCTTATCAGGGAATCGTCCAAGTAAGGGATAACTAAAATTCCCTTCCTTCGAAGGAGTATCATCATTTCGGCCATTACCTTGGTAAAGACCCGGGGTGCCGTGGACCATCCATACGGCAGCGTCTGAAACTGATAGTGACAGTTCTGTACCATAAACCTGAGGTACCCTTGGTGAGAAGGGTAAATTGGGACATGAAGGTAAGCATCCTTGATGTCCCGAGACATCATGTAGTCCCCTTCTTCCAGGTTCGCAATCACTGCTCTGAGTGACTCAATCTTGAATTTGAACCTCCGTATGTAAGTGTTCAAGATTTTAGATTTAGAATCGGTCTCACCGAGCCGTCCGGCTTCGGTACCACAACAGTGTGGAATAATACCCCGTTCCCTGTTGCAGGAGGGGTACCTTGATTATCACCTGCTGGGAATACAGCTTGTGAATGGCTTCCAAAACTGCCTCCCTGTCAGAAGGAGACATCGGTAAAGCCGACTTTAGGAAACGGCGAGGGGGAGACGTCTCGAATTCCAATTTGTACCCCTGAGGTATCACCTGAAGGATCCAGGGGTCTACTTGCGAGTGAGCCCACTGCGCGCTGAAATTCATTGAGACGGGCCCCCACCGTGCCTGATTCTGCTTGTAAAGCCCCAGCGTCATACTGAGGGCTTGGCAGAGGCGGGAGAGGGCTTCTGTTCCAGGGAACTGGCTGATTTCTGCAGCCTTTTTCCTCTCCCTCTGTCACTTGGCAGAAATGAGGAACCTTTTGCCCGCTTGCCCACGAAAAGACTGCGCCTGATAATACGGCGTCTTTTATGTTGAGAGGCGACCTGGGGTACAAATGTGGATTTCCCAGCTGTTGCCGTGGCCACTAGGTCTGAAAGACCGACCCCAAATAACTCCTCCCCTTAATAAGGCAATACTTCCAAATGCCGTTTGGAATCCGCATCACCTGACCACTGTCGTGTCCATAACCCTCTACTGGCAGAAATGGACAACGCACTTAGACTTGATGCCAGTCGGCAAATATTCCGCTGTGCATCACGCATATATAGAAATGCATCTTTTAAATGCTCTATAGGCAATAATATACTGTCCCTATCTAGGGTATCAATATTTTCAGTCAGGGAATCCGACCACGCCAACCCAGCACTGCACATCCAGGCTGAGGCGATTGCTGGTCGCAGTATAACACCAGTATGTGTGTAAATACATTTTAGGATACCCTCCTGCTTTCTATCAGCAGGATCCTTAAGGGCGGCCATCTCAGGAGAGGGTAGAGCCCTTGTTCTTACAAGCGTGTGAGCGCTTTATCCACCCTAGGGGGTGTTTCCCAACGCACCCTAACCTCTGGCGGGAAAGGATATAATGCCAATAACATTTTAGAAATTATCAGTTGTTATCGGGGGAAACCCACGCATCATCACACACCTCATTTAATTTCTCAGATTCAGGAAAACTACAGGTAGTTTTTCCTCATCGAACATAATACCCCTTTTTGGTGGTACTCGTATTATCAGAAATGTGTAAAACATTTTTCATTGCCTCAATCATGTAACGTGTGGCCCTACTGGAAGTCACATTTGTCTCTTCACCGTCGACACTGGAGTCAGTATCCGTGTCGGCGTCTATATCTGCCATCTGAGGTAACGGGCGCTTTAGAGCCCCTGACGGCCTATGAGACGTCTGGACAGGCACAAGCTGAGTAGCCGGCTGTCTCATGTCAACCACTATCTTTTATACAGAGCTGACACTGTCACGTAATTCCTTCCAACAGTTCATCCACTCAGGTGTCGACCCCCTAGGGGGTGACATCACTATTCCAGGCAATCTGCTCCGTCCCACATCATTTTTCTCCTCATACATGTCGACACAAACGTACTGACACACAGCACACACACAGGGAATGCTCTGATAGAGGACAGGACCCCACTAGCCCTTTGGGGAGACAGAGGGAGAGTTTGCCAGCACACACCAGAGCGCTATATATATACAGGGATAACCTTACATAAGTGTTTTTCCCCTTATAGCTGCTGTATTTTTAATACTGCGCGTAATTAGTGCCCCCCTCTCTTTTTTAACCCTTTCTGTAGTGTAGTGACTGCAGGGGAGAGCCAGGGAGCTTCCCTCCAACGGAGCTGTGAGGGAAAATGGCGCCAGTGTGCTGAGGAGATAGGCTCCGCCCCCTTCTCGGCGGCCTTATCTCCCGTTTTTCTGTGTATTCTGGCAGGGGTTAAATTCATCCTTATAGCCCAGGAGCTATATGTGATGCATTTTTTTTGCCATCCAAGGTGTTTTTATTGCGTCTCAGGGCGCCCCCCCCAGCGCCCTGCACCCTCAGTGACCGGAGTGTGAAGTGTGCTGAGAGCAATGGCGCACAGCTGCAGTGCTGTGCGCTACCTTGTTGAAGACAGGACGTCTTCTGCCGCCGATTTTCCGGACCTCTTCTGTCTTCTGGCTCTGTAAGGGGGCCGGCGGCGCGGCTCTGGGACCTATCCATGGCTGGGCCTGTGATCGGTCCCTCTGGAGCTAATGGGGGTCATTCCGAGTTGTTCGCTCGCAAGTGAATTTTAGCAGATTTGCTCATGCTAAGCCGCCGCCTACTGGGAGTGAATCTTAGCATCTTAAAATTGCGAACGATGTATTCGCAATATTGCGATTACACACCTCGTAGCAGTTTCTGAGTAGCTTCAGACTTACTCGGCATCTGCGATCAGTTCACTGCTTGTCGTTCCTGGTTTGACGTCACAAACACACCCAGCGTTCGCCCAGACACTCCCCCGTTTCTCCGGCCACTCCTGCGTTTTTTCCGGAAACGGTAGCGTTTTTTCCCACACGCCCATAAAACGGCCTGTTTCCGCCCAGTAACACCCACTTCCTGTCAATCACATTACGATCGCCAGAACGATGAAAATGCCGTGAGTAAAATTCCTAAGTGCATAGCAAATTTACTTGGCGCAGTCGCAGTGCGGACATTGCGCATGCGCATTAAGCGGAAAATCGCTGCGATGCGATGATTTTTACCGAGCGAACAACTCAGAATGACCCCCAATGTCCAGTAGCCTAAGAAGCCCAATCCACTCTGCACGCAGGTGAGTTCGCTTCTTCTCCCCTTAGTCCCTCGATGCAGTGAGCCTGTTGCCAGCAGGTCTCACTGAACATAAAAAACCTAAAACTAAACTTTTCACTAAGCAGCTCAGGAGAGCCACCTAGTGTGCACCCTTCTCGTTCGGGCACAAAAATCTAACTGAGGCTTGGAGGAGGGTCATGGGGGGAGGAGCCAGTGCACACCAGGTAGTTCTAAAGCTTTACTTTTGTGCCCAGTCTCCTGCGGAGCCGCTATTCCCCATGGTCCTTACGGAGTCCCCAGCATCCACTAGGACGTCAGAGAAATATACTTTCCAAAAATCATTCCTTGTGTGATATTTTTAAGTAAAGTGTAATTTACTATTCCAGCAGTTATCTGTATATCTAGAAAAAGTTGAAATAATAAATCATGTGACTTCAAAGTGACCTGTAATTCTCACAATAAACACCACATACAGTACGTAAGTAGCATAGAAAATATTTAGTTTATATAATTTAACTTATATGGAAGCAGCTTTCAATACGTCACAATTCATTTGTTAAATAAACTGAGCACAGAATTTAGAATTGCAAAGTTTAACATACAGTACATCATATTTCTATTGTCTTCCAAAATATTACATTTGACCATTCTAAATTCTTCAGTTTTATACTTATACTGTTACTGTCACGATCCGGGTGTCTGGACGCCATTATTTACCTTTCAGGTGTCTCCTAAGGCTGGCTCAGCGTCCTAGGCCCGGTTCCCAGCTATGTTGCTAGCATTCATATGTCATGTCTCATCCTTGCTGATCCGTGGATATTGTCCTTCCAATGCCCGGGCGACGGGCATCGTCTCCTATTCTCAATGCACTACAGGGTATGTGGAACTCTTCACCTACTGCGGCCGCTGCCATCCATGCTGGAGGTTTGAGACGCAAGTCGGCGTTCTCTGTGTTCACCGCCGCCATTACAGAGGAATCTCCATGTGGTGTTACAAACAAGGTTTCCCTCCACTGGCCGGTATGGGCGCAGCCATCTTAGTTCTAGTCACATGATCCTGACCTCCAATCCATAGCTCCGCTGAAGTCTGCCTAATTGCTCATCCAATCCCTGCATACCTAAGGGTATAAAGGGATTGAGCCTGCACCAGGAAATCGTCAGTGCTTTGGTTGTCAAACCTTGTTTCCAGTCTCTCTCTCCTGTGGTGGTTTTCATTCCAGGTTTCCAGCTCCTGTTTCCAGTTACCACTAAGAGACCCGCACCAGCTTACCACCTTGCGGTGCAGCCTGACTCTGCAGTCTTCTGTGTTTGCTCCAGCTTCCAGCTACAGTTTCATCTGCTTCCAGCGGTCAGCTTCCAGCAGTGATCAGCTTCCTTAAAGAGCCGGTGCTTCTCCAGCGGTTACCTGCATACCATCGGTACCCGCAACCATCGGTACCCGCACACCATCGGTTCCTATATCCTCGCTCCCTAGCTTCATTCTACTATTTGGCTTGTTCCATCCAGCATCCACTCCATGTTCTAACACCTGGCTGGTTCCATCCAGTGTCCACAGCAGCTACCTCAACTACAGTGTTACCGGCTTCCAGTGATACATCTGCTGGTGTGTTCCTTGGCTACATTTAATACTACGGACGGGTCTAGTAAGGACATTCCATCTCTGGGACATTAAGAACTGTACCTACTGCTACCAGTACCCTGTGGCCATTGCCAAACCCATAGTTATCCAGGAACTGTTTTATCATATCTGCTGTATATCTTCATTCATTTATCACTGCTGTGAATACATGGAGTTCTGTTAATAAACTTTTATTGACTTTTAATCCTGGTTGTCGTGGTCACGCCTTCGGGCAACCTTTCTACAGCTTACTCATATGTACAGGGGTCTGATTAAACCTCCGAAGTTTAGCTTCACCTCAGCCCCTACAACTGAGGCTTCCTCCTGTCAGCTCAGGCCCTCAGTTGTGACAGTAAGCACTGACCACATGAAACCAGCCGGAGACCAGGATCAAGCGGCCAGGCCAATGCAAGAACTGGCAGCCAGACTCGAACATCAGGAGGCTGCACAAGGCCATATCATCCGCTGTCTCCAGGATCTCTCTACTCAGCTGGATGGGATCCAAACGACCCTCCGTGGATCAGGGGCGTCCGGTGCGTCCACCACAGTGAGACCAGTTGTAACCCCACCCACCTTACCCATTTCTGCTACACACGTCTTCATCTTCCAACGCCAGCAAAATTTGATGGATCTCCAAGATCTTGCAGGGGATTTCTCAATCAATGTTAAATACATTTCGAGCTACAACCTGGCAGTTTCTCTAGTGAACGCACTAAAATTGCTTATATTATTTCCCTCCTTAGTGGCTCAGCCCTTGATTGGGCATCACCTTTATGGGAGAAATCCGACACCCTGTTGTCCTCATATACTGACTTTGTAACGACATTCAGGCGCATCTTCGACGAGCCAGGCCGTGTAACTTCAGCTTCTTCTGAGATTCTTCGTTTACGCCAAGGAACGCATACTGTGGGACAGTACCTAATACAGTTCAAGATCCTGGCATCCGAGCTGGCATGGAACGACGAAGCCCTGTATGGTGCATTCTGGCATGGCTTATCTGAACGCATCAAGGACGAATTAGCTACCAGAGACTTGCCCTCTAAGTTGGATGAGCTAATATCTCTATGTACAAAAGTTGATCTACGGTTCAGAGAAAGAGCAACTGAGCGGGGAAGGTCATCTATCCCAAAATCTTCTGCTTGGAGCAGAGAAGGGAAAGGGGGGACATGATAGAAACTTTCAAATATATGAAGGGTTTTAACAAAGTCCAGGAGGGAAACATTCTCCAAATGAAGAGAAGCAATAGGACACGAGGACATGCACTGAGACTGGAGGGGGGGAGGTTCAGGGGAAATTTGCGGAAAAATTATTTCACAGAAAGGGTAGTGGACAAGTGGAATAGCTTCCCATCAGAGGTGGTAGAGGCTAAGACAGTAGAGCAATTTAAACATGCATGGGATAGACATAAGGATATCCTTACAAAGAAATAAGGATCAAATAAGGTTAGTGATAAAAAAATAATATTAAAAAAAAAAAAAAAGGGGCAGACTAGATGAGCCAAGTGGTTCTTATCTGCCGACAAATTCTATGTTTCTATGTTTCTATGCTCCTCCTCCTCATCAACCGTCTCCATCCAAAGATGAGCCCATGCATATTGATCATTCCCGTCTATCTCCAGCTGAGCGTCGAAGACGTCTTTCTGAGTCCCTCTGTCTGTACTGTGCAGCTCCGTCTCATGCAATCAATGCCTGTCCCAAACGTCTGGGAAACTTCAAGTCCTAGCCCGCCAAGGAGAGGGCCGACTAGGAGTAATGCTCTCCTCTCCATCTCCTCAGGATTGTAATCTCCCAGTCTCGCTTCAAATTGCTAAACGTTATAGGAACGTCATTGCCCTCCTAGATTCCGGAGCAGCTGGGAATTTCATAACTGAAGCATATGTTAAACGGTGGTCCCTACCCACTGAGAGACTGTCCTCGACCATATCTTTGACTGCCGTGGATGGCAGTAAGATTTTTGATGCAGTTATTTCTTTAAGAACTCTACCAGTTCGTCTGAGAATAGGAGTTCTTCACTCAGAATTAATTTCTTTTCTAGTTATTCCAATAGCCACACATCCATTGGTTTTGGGCCTTCCATGGCTTTGTCTCCATAACCCATCGATTGACTGGACGACTACTCAAATCCTGGCATGGGGTCCTTCCTTTACTGAGACCTGTTTGTCCAAAGTGCTTCCTGTATGTTCTTCCACCTCCAAGTCGTTTGATGTTCCACCTCCTCCGTATCAAGATTACACGGACGTGTTCAGTAAAGCTTCTGCCGATATCCTTCCTCCTCATAGGGAATGGGACTGTCCAATCGATCTCATCCCGGGGAAGGTTCCACCTCGAGGCCGAAACTATCCGTTGTCTTTACCAGAAACGCATTCTATGGAAGAATATATTAAGGAGAATCTGGCGAAGGGTTTCATTCGACCTTCTTCCTCCCCAGCTGGCGCAGGTTTCTTCTTCGTTAAGAAGAAAGACGGTGGCCTGCGGCCATGCATCGTCTACAGAGGCTTGAATGACATCACTGTCAAGAACCGATATCCTTTACCCTTGATTACAGAACTCTTCGATCGAGTTAGCGGAGCAACCATCTTCACAAAATTAGATTTGAGGGGTGCCTACAACCTCATCCGGATCCGAGAGGGTGACGAGTGGTAGACCGCATTTAACACCCGTGATGGACATTATGAGTACCTCATCATGCCTTTCGGATTAAGTAATGCTCCAGCATTTCGTGAACGAGATCTTCAGAGACATCTTATATCGCCATGTCGTGGTTTATCTAGATGATATACTTATCTTTGCCAACAATCTGGAAGAACATTGTTTCTGGGTAAAGGAAGTTCTGTCCCGTCTCCGTGTCAATCATCTCTATTGCAAATTGGAGAAGTGTGTTTTTGAAGTTAAATCCATTCCGTTTCTAGGCTACATTGTGTCCGGTACCGGACTAGAGATGGATCTTGAGAAACTACAAGCAATCCAGAATTGGCCGATACCTTTAACCCTCAAAGGGGTCCAGAGATTTTTAGGTTTCGCCAATTATTACAGAAAGTTTATACGAGACTTTTCCACCATTGTGGCACCTATCACTGTGTTAACCAAGAAGGGTGCTAACCCGTCCAAGTGATCTGAAGAAGCTATGCAAGCCTTTCATCTATTAAAGCAACGATTCATCTCTGCTCCGGCTTTGAAACAGCCCGACATCAACTCACCTTTCATCCTTGAGGTGGATGCCTCTTCCGTTGGAGTGGGGGCGGTGCTATCCCAGAGAGCTAAAGATGGTCATCTACATCCTTGCAGCTTCTTCTCCCGGAAGTTTTCTCCAGCTGAGCGCAACTATGCCATTGGCGATCAGGAGTTGCTGGCAATCAAACTCGCTCTGGAGGAGTGGAGATACCTGCTGGAGAGAGCTTCTCATTCTGTTACCATACTTACCGATCACAAGAATCTTTTGTGTTTGAAAGGCGCACAATGTCTTAATCCTCGTCAGGCAAGATGGGCACTTTTCTTTTCTAGGTTCGACTTTAAACTCCAGTTTTGTCCGGGCTCTCAGAATCGCAAGGCCGATGCCCTTTCCCGCTCTTGGGAGCAAGAAAATAAGTCGGAGTCTTCTGACAAGCATCCTATTATCAATCCATTGGCATTCTCCACGGTAAGGATGGACTCTACGCCCCCACCAGGGAAAAGTTTTGTGAAGTCGGTGTTAAGGAAGAAGCTCATGCATTGGGCACATGCTTCCTGTTTTGCCGGACATACAGGCATTCAGAAAACCCTTGAGTTCATCTCTAGGTCTTATTGGTGGCCAACTCTGAAGAAGGACGTCATGGAGTTTATTGCTTCTTGCCCAAAGTGTGCCCAACACAAAGTGTCCCGCCAGTCGCCTGCGGGGCAACTGGTTCCATTCCCCATCGACTGTGGACCCATTTGTCGATGGACTTCGTCACAGACCTGCCTATGTGCAACAAGTTTAATACCATCTGGGTAGTGGTTGACCGGTTTACCAAGATGGCACATTTCATTCCCCTCACCGGTCTTCCGTCAGCTTCCAAGTTGGCTCAAGTATTCATTCAGGAAATCTTCCGACTACACGGTCTTCCCGAGGAGATCATCTCTGATAGAGGAGTACAATTCGTAGCCACATTCTGGCGAAGTTTGTGTCAAGTCCTCCAAGTCAAATTAAAGTTCTCTACAGCTTACCATCCTCAGACCAATGGTCAAACTGAGAGGGTGAATCAGGACTTGGAGGCCTTCCTCCGCATCTATGTGTCTTCTTCTCAAGATGACTGGGTTCAACTTCTTCCCTGGGCCGAGTTCAGCCATAATAACCAATACCATTCCTCATCTTCTTCAACACCATTCTTCATCAACTACGGATTCCACCCTAAAGTTCCAGAATTCCAGCCGCTTCCAGCGACTTCTGTACCAGCAGTTGATATCACCTTGCGCCAGTTTTCAAACAACTGGAAAAATGTTCAAGCGGCCCTGCTCAAAGCATCATTCAGATACAAGAAGTTTGCAGATAAGAAGCGTAGGGCAGTTCCTGCCCTCAAAGTTGGTGATCGTGTGTGGCTGTCTACAAAGAATTTGAGATTGAGAGTTCCAAGCATGAAGTTTGCGCCCCGTTACATCGGTCCTTTTCAAATTGAAAAAGTTATCAATCCTGTTGCTTACAAACTCCAGTTACCCCCATTCTTGAAAATTCCTAGGACATTCCATGTTTCCCTTCTGAAACCGCTGATCCTGAATCGATTCCATTCTGCACTACCTTTGGCTCCTAAAGTCCAGACTCAACGGGGAGTTAAGTATGAAGTTGCCAAGATTCTGGATTCACGTTTCCATTATGGTCAGTTACAATATCTTATTGATTGGAAGGGCTATGGCCCTGAGGAACGCTCTTGGACCAATGCTTCAGATGTCCATGCTCCTACCTTGGTCCGGAATTTCCACTCCAGATTTCCTCAGAAGCCTAAGAAGTGTCCTGGGGCCACTCCTAAAGGGGGGGGTGCTGTCACGATCCGGGTATCTGGACGCCATTATTTACCTTTCAGGTGTCTCCTAAGGCTGTCTCAGCGTCCTAGGCCCGGTTCCCAGCTATGTTGCTAGCATTCATATGTCATGTCTCATCCTTGCTGATCCGTGGATATTGTCCTTCCAATGCCCGGGCGACTGGCATGGCGTCACCTGCCGGCGGGGCCTCGGGCATCGTCTCCTATTCTCAATGCACTACAGGGTATGTGGCACTCTTCACCTACTGCAGCCGTGGCCATCCATGCTGGAGGTTTGAGACGCAAGTCAGCGTTCTCTGTGTTCACCGCCGCCATTACAGAGGAATCTCCATGTGGTGTTGCAAACAAGGTTTCCCTCCACTGGCCGGTATGGGTGCAGCCATCTTAGTTCTAGTCACATGATCCTGACCTCCAATCCATAGCTCCGCTGAAGTCTGCCTAATTGCTCATCCAATCCCTGCATATCTAAGGGTATAAAGGGATTGAGCCTGCACCAGGAAATCGTCAGTGCTTTGGTTGTCAAACCTTGTTTCCAGTCTCTCTCTCTCCTGTGGTGGTTTTCATTCCAGGTTTCCAGCTCCTGTTTCCAGTTACCACTAAGAGACCCGCACCAGCTTACCACCTTGCGGTGCAGCCTGACTCTGCAGTCTTCTGTGTTTGCTCCAGCTTCCAGCTACAGTTTCATCTGCTTCAAGCGGTCAGCTTCCAGCAGTGATCAGCTTCCTTAAAGAGCCGGTGCTTCTCCAGCGGTTACCTGCATACCATCGGTACCCGCAAACCATCGGTACCCGCACACCATTGGTTCCTATATCCTCGCTCCCTAGCTTCATTCTACTATTTGGCTGGTTCCATCCAGCATCCACTCCATGTTCTAACACCTGGCTGGTTCCATCCAGCGTCCACAGCAGCTACCTCAACTACAGTGTTACCGGCTTCCAGTGATACATCTGCTGGTGTGTTCCTTGGCTACATTTAATACTACGGATGGGTCTGGTAAGGACATTCCATCTCTGGGACATTAAGAACTGTACCTACTGCTACCAGTACCCTGTGGCCATTGCCAAACCATAGTTATCCAGGAACTGTTTTATCATATCTGCTGTATATCTTCATTCATTTATCACTGCTGTGAATACATGGAGTTCTGTTAATAAACTTTTATTGACTTTTAATCCTGGTTGTCGTGGTCACGCCTTCGGGCAACCTTTCTACAGCTTACTCATATGTCCAGGGGTCTGATTAAACCTCCGAAGTTTAGCTTCACCTCAGCCCCTACAACTGAGGCTTCCTCCTGTCAGCTCAGGCCCTCAGTTGTGACAGTTACCTATTCTGGCATCATTTATACTGTTATGTTTTGCAGACAGATTACGAAAGATCATATAAATATAATATGATTTTAATGCCTTGAGAAGAACTATTATCTCTAAAACATTATTAATAATTCTAGTATTTCCACTGGATAAGTACAGCAAACTGTGCCCGTCATATTCTTCTGGATAGTGTTAAAGTGGCTAAAAAATAGGCCTTCCAAAAGCTGTACTGGAAATAATAATAATAATAATAATAATCAATATGCCATTTAATTGCATATTAGATGTATTCTAGGAGCACAACTTGCTGGTTTATACATTGTTCCCTGTTTGAACATGTATAGTATTGTCAAAGTACAAATTGAAGGTCTTGACATTCTTGATAAATCCCAGTGAAATCCTATTAGCTCAGTTAACTCTGCAAAATCTTTAGAGGGCATATGTGAGGCATTTCAGAGTTCAGTAACCAGTGTTCAAAATGTAATTCAATCTGTTCCTTAGTTTAAAATCCTGAATGAAACTGAAGAATTTAAAGACACAGTACTGCATTAGCTGTTGTGTGTCACTGAAAAAGAACAGAAAATGGTCTTCTGAACTTGAGGTATATTTACTAAGATTCGTATTTGTGTCGATTTGGTGGGAGATTAAATACGAATGACATCGAATGTGTGAATTTGCAACTTTTTGATTTTTTTACTCCTCATTTACTATGCTGTCGTAATCTGCATTTTTGTGTTTTCCGATGTTGATGTCATTCGTAATTTCGGCCAGTGTTTTACGGGAGTGATTAGTAAAACACTGCCGAACTTAACACAATGAATCTCGGCCGGATCTGTGAGATCCGTGCAGGGCTTCATTGTGTACATTAAAAGAAGTGGATAAAGTGTTAAAAATCCAGAAAAAAATTGGGGTCAATCTTGTGGTTGGCCCCACTTAACCTCGTGGTCTACCGCAGACTGCAAAGTTCCCACCATTGGATATAATGGAGCGCCTCTGCTTTACATTGTATCTACAGTGCGCAGCCTGACAGCTCAGGAGCGCACAGCCAAGCAGGAGAGTGAATTACAATAAATCTATAAAAAGAGAGCGCATGTAGTTTAAATAATTTAATTCTATATTTTCATAAAAGACAAGGACGTCTAATCAATATATACATAACAATACTTTTAAAAATACCAAGAGAACAATACCCTCAATTGTCATATAACAGTATCCTTCATTTTTTGCACCTAGAAAGTCCACATTACTATATCGGCTTGAATTTATCATTTAGTAGCAATTTGGATCCCAAGGTCACTTTTGTGGAGACTTAAATAGCTATAATAGCTGTCTGTCCCGCATCATCCAGAACCACTCACTTAAATAGATGATTTTATTCAAAGAAACATAGTGAGTCCAGCAGCAGTGAGATTTGTTCCAATATTATTCAATCGTGCAGACTGATAGCATTATGCTCAAATTCTTGATTGTATATATTTGCATATAATAGATATGTAACTATCATGAGTTCAAGAACCGTATCTCACCTCCTCTGTTTCCAGAAAACTTTTGTAGATCACCGTGCTAAACTCCTGCTCGGAGTATCGTGGTGAATGTAACACAGACCAAAAAAGCCGGCTCCCAGCTACAGCGTCGTGTTGTAGCACTTTCCCCGTTACAGCCGTCTGTCTCCTCTTGGCCGTAGCACAGGCCGCTTGTATGAAAGCTTTGGAGCGGAGCACGGCTCCCAGCTGCGGCGGCGTGCCGCTGGATGTAACCTTGCTGGGGCTTTTGGTCTTGTTTCCACGGGGGTTGTTAAACGGACATGGTGAGCCGAGGTCACTGGGCTTGATGCGGCACACCTGGAATGGTGTGTATTGTTCCACAGTCCGAGGGTTTGTCTCAAGGTGTTATAATCCGGGTGTTGTATGTGAATTTAGGGTGCTCTTGGATAGGGCATATATAGATTGTGCAATCTCCAAACAGGAATATAATTTTTTATTTAATCCCTATTCGGTTATACCCACATATTATCATTTACCCAAAATTCACAAATCCCTCACGGCACCACCCGGGCATCCCATTATTTCTGGTATTGGGTCCCTCACCACTAATTTGTCTTCATTTATTGATTCTTTTTTACAGCCACATGTGACCACACTTAGGTCGTACATTAGGGACTCGATGCACTTTTTGAATTTAATATCCACTGTGAAATGGCAGAATAACTATATTTTCATCACTTGTGACATCGAGTCTCTTTATACAAACATTCCACACTCTGGAGGGGTTGAGGCAGTTAGGAGCTTTCTCCTCCAAGAAGACGACCTAAATGTGGTCAGATTGCAGTTTATTTTAGATGCTATTCTTTTCACACTCACTCACTATTATTTTACATTCAATGCACAATTTTATTTACAGATACTGGGTACCGCCATGGGCACCAGGTTCGCCCCTAGTTTTGCCAACCTGTATATGGGTCGGTTTGAGGAGGACCTCATATGGACTGGCGAACATGGGGCGGGCCTGGTGCTCTATGGTAGGTACATTGACGATATGTTTTTCATTTGGGAGGAAGATTATGACTCGGCCCAATCTTTTGTAGATTATTTAAATTTGAACCACTTTGGATTGAAACTCACGAGCACGATACATAGTACTAAGATTTCCTTTCTGGACATTGCACTTGAAGTTAAAAATGGGAAAATTACCTCCTCAACCTTCAAGAAGGAGGTAGACTGCAATAAATTTCTTAATTATTCTAGCTGTCATTACCAGCCATGGCTTAGGAACATACCAAGGAGTCAGTATATGAGGCATAGAAGAAACTGCTCGGATATTGAGGATTATAATCAGCAAGCGAGCATCCTCACTACTGCACTCCTTGAACAGGAATATCCCACGGAGATCCTAGAGAAAGCGAGGAGAACAGGCAAGAGTTGTTGATAGAGAATCCCTCTTAATACCCAACATGACCAAATATAACAGTCAAGAAGAAGATAATTCTAGATTGAGGTTCATTACAAGGTTTAATTCAGGTTCAGGGGAAATTAAACAACTATTGAGAAAAAACATGTCCATCTTAAAGGCCGATAGAATACTAGCACCATTGTTGGAAGAAGAACCACAGATAGTGTTTAAGAAAGCACGAAGTCTACAAAACTTCATAACTCCTAGCCACTATGTGAGCTCGATCGAGACAGAGAGAATCAGTGAAACTTGGCTCAGTGCGGTTCCGCAAAAAAAGGGCTGCTTTAGGTGTGGAAGGGTGGGCTGCATGACTTGTAAATTTATTAAACATAACAGCACTAGTTTCCATTCCACTGTACTTGATTCCGATTTTGAGATCAAGAGTAGAATAGACTGTAATGCCACATATGTAATTTATTTAATAACTTGCAAGTGTGGCATTCAGTATGTGGGTCGTACAACTCGCAAACTCAATACAAGATTCTTAGAACATAAACGGAACATAGTGAAAGGAATAAAAACTCATAGTCTGTCTTTGCATATTCAACGAAAACATCAGGGCAAAATAGAGGGCTTAGAAATACAGGGTATTGAGAAAATACCTGTCACTGCTAGAGGTGGGGATAGGTTTAACCGTCTCTGTAAAAGAGAGGCATTTTGGATATTTTCACTGGGCTCTCTATCTCCCCTGGGTCTGAATGACAACATTGAAATGAATAATATATGAGATAAGAATATCTGCATTTCCTCTCTCTGTGTTTTTAGTTAGGGACCACTGTATTATTCTCCCTTTTTCTTTTTTCCTTTTCCCATATCATCCTCCCCCCTCCCCCCTCCTTTTTCCCTTGTCCTTTCTCCCCTATCCCTCCTCCTTTCCTTTTTTGGATATCCATATGGGTGCAAAATATTAATGGATGGAGAGATATGAATATAGACAGATTATCTTAAGCAAAATTAACATTATGAGATTTTTTTTTAAATATTGAAGTATGTCTATTTTTATTTGGGGATAATGTTGACATGGGAAGATGAGTGGATATGGTACATGATAAATTGAAAATATGGGAAATTACTTGAGTGTCCGGCTTATAGCTGAGCACTCATGGCTTGAACCCGGGGTGGCTGGTTGTGGGTCGGGAGCTCTCTATACTGAGCTAAATAGGCAGAGGTGGATGAGAAAGTAAAAATGGTCTGTATCCACCTGTCTTTTATGATAAAAATAGATAGTTTGGTCCTTCACTATCTCTCGCGTGCTGCTTTTATTAGTTTTACAGTTATATCTGAATGATGTTCATTATGTAATTTATTTGTGATTGCTGTATTTAATAAGATATAATCTTTATAGAAATTCAGTACTGTCTATACTTTGAATGGCTGAATAAAATAGGTCACAAGGAAAGAATTGGGTGTATACACACCTAAAACACACCTGCCTCCGATAATTAAAATAAGTCTTTGATTGGAGGATATCTAGTTTAAATAGAGGTGTCAAAGAAGGGTGATTATCTTCTGATGAAACCGTTAGATGTGTACAACGGAGAAACGCGTTAAGAACACCCGGATTATAACACCTTGAGACAAACCCTCGGACTGTGGAACTATACACACCATTCCAGGTGTGCCGCATCAAGCCCAGTGACCTCGGCTCACCGTGTCCGTTTAACAACCCCCATGGAAACAAGACCAAAAGCCCCAGCAAGGTTACATCCAGCGGCACGCCGCCTCAGCTGGGAGCCGAGCTCCGCTCCAAAGCTTTCATACAAGCGGCCTGTGCTACGGCCAAGAGGAGACAGACGGCTGTAACGGGGAAAGTGCTACAACACGATGCTGTAGCTGGGAGCCGGCTTTTTTGGTCTGTGTTACATTCACCACGAGAAAGAGATATTAATACTCCGAGCAGGAGTTTAGCACGGTGATCTACAAAAGTTTTCTGGAAACAGAGGAGGTGAGATACGGTTCTTGAACTCATGATAGTTACATATCTATTATATGCAAATATATACAATCAAGAATTTGAGCATAATGCTATCAGTCTGCACGATTAAATAATATTGGAACAAATCTCACTGCTGCTGGACTCACTATGTTTCTTTGAATAAAATCATCTATTTAAGTGAGTGGTTCTGGATGATGCGGGACAGACAGCTATTATAGCTATTTAAGTCTCCACAAAAGTGACCTTGGGATCCAAATTGCTACTAAATGATAAATACAAGCTGATATAGTAATGTGGACTTTCTAGGTGCAAAAAATTAAGGATACTCTTATATCACAATTGAGGGTATTGTTCTATTGGTATTTTTAAAAGTATTGTTATGTATATATTGATTAGACGTCCTTGTCTTTTATGAAAATATAGAATTAAATTATTTAAACTACATGCGCTCTCTTTTTATAGATTTATTGTCATTTACTTATTGGTATTGGTTCAGGTTGCCAAGTGGAGCTGCATACAGGTTGTTAATTCTTGTTGACCATTATCAGAAATTAATAGAATTATCTGCGCCTGAATTAATATACACCCACAGACAGAGATAAGACCCTTGTGGTTCTGTTGTGCGTCAGTGGGTGCATATTATTGTATTTGTTAAGCAGGAGAGTGCCATGATGTGGCGCTCCCTGATTGGCTGAAAAGACCCTAATTTGACAGCAGTCACGGGGGGGTCCCGCCAGTCGAGGAAAGGGGATCCATGTATAAACATGGATCCCCTTTCAGTGCGTTGTCCAGGTATTTTGGTTTATTTTTTTTTACCAAGTACGTGGATTATAACTGTTAAGAAGAGTACCGATCTACCCAGTATTTTTTGTAAGTATAAGTTTTTTTACAGGTACCCCGGGATTCTACTGGACTAGGGGACCGACTGCTTCGTGTCAACATAGGTAAGTATGTATGTATGTATGTATGTATGTATGTATGTATGTATGTAAGTAAGTGTGCATGTATGTTTAATACAATTTTACTATCACGGTGTGTGTGTGTTTTGTTTTTATTTGGGTATTTTTTTTGTAGTAGAACTACAGGTACCAGTGGGCCCGTTTCCCCCCGCATGCTGGTACTTGTGGTTCTCCAAGTACCAGCTTGCGGGGGAGGCTTGCTGGGACTTGTAGTTCTGCTACAAAAAATATTCTTTTTTTTACACAAAAGGCTATCAGCCTCCCATCCGCTGCCCTGGGATAGGGGGACAGCCTCAGGCTTCACCCCTGGTCCTTGGGTGGCTGGAGGGGGGGACCCCTTGATTTAAGGGGTCCCCACTCCTCCAGGGTACCCCGGCCAGGGGTGACTAGTTGGTGATTTAATGCCAGGGCTGCAGGGACCAATATAAAAGTGCCCCCGGCTGTGGCATTATCTCTCTGACTAGTGGAGACCGATGCTGGTGTTAAAAATATGGGTGACCCCTACGTCTTTTGTTCCCCGTATTTTTTGGGCCAAGTGGTTCTTATCTGCCGTCAAATTCTATGTTTCTATGTTTCTATGACCGAGCGCGGTGCTGGTTGTTAAAATATGGGGGAACCCCTGTCAATTTCCCCCCCGTATTTTTACAACCAGGACCGGATCAAAGAGCCCGAGGCTGGTTATGCTTAGGAGGGGGGACCCCACACAAAAAAAAAATCTGATTTTTATCCATTTCACACCCCTTCCCATTGATAAACATGCACGGATCTCACTGATCCATCAATGCCTATCAGAACACGGTAAAAAAAATGCAGGTCTGTTTGAAAACTGCTTTTTTTTTACGATTTGTATTTTTTCACGCCAGTGTTTGCCTTAAAAAAAAATATGAATGCCCTCATCACTGCCAAGATTTGTGTTTAGTAAATTCCCGAGATGACACTTTGAAGAAAAAACACCAAATCGGTTAAAATCGGGAGCTTAATAAATATACCCCCTGGAGTCTGAGAATGGCTGGAAATATTTCAGCATTACGTTACTCTGGATGAATCACATAGAGCTCTGAGGACCATAGTTGACTACTCATATCAAGTTGTTTGTCTAATTTCCTACTCAGATACTTAATATACTATATTTTCATGCAAGCAAAGCAGGGTTTATTATCTAACAGCCAAATCACCAAAATCTTGTGGGTTCATACAGTACCACTAATCAATCACATTGAAGTACCCTACTAGGATAATGATACTTATACAGTAGTAAGTATTCTTAGTTTACACTATTGGGAGATTCCTCCAAAAACTACAGTAGGTGTACACCTACATTTATTTAAACACTATGCAAATAACATCAACATATTATCACTTTAGATCCACCCCTCTAATTAAATTAAACTTGTTCATGTTATGTAGCTCTTACAATATAACTTGCTTTCAACTATTTTAGGATATAACTTTTTAATGAAATTGACTGTACCTCTGGGTCCAGTCTCTGTATAAGGAGTGTGCAAAATGTTTCCAGATGCACAAAAAATATTTTATTTACAAACTAACATTACATTTTATCAAAGTATTTACTATGCATCTATGAAAAGTCACAAGCACTAAAACCACTTAGTGAGGCAGCTGGACCAGTCTGAAGCAGTTATGTCTTTTTCATGCTGGATGAAGTTTTCCAGTACAGCTTCCAGTGACTTCAAATGAATTCCACAAATCTTGTGCTTGATTTGTGGGAACCCAAAGAAGTAGCGGAGGTCCAGGTGAGGATTGTATGGCAGATGACCAAGCTCATGGATGCATTTATTTGCCAGAAAATCCACAACTTTCCTGGACTTGTGGGCAGGTGCATTGTCATTATGGAGAAGGGCATCACAAGCGTGAGTTCTTGGACAGCACCTAGAAAAGCTATCAGCACTTGTGGTAGGCATTGATTTGCGTACCAGTCCCCAGTAATGTTGTTCTGCTGCATGAGTGGTACGGCAGTGCCGTAACTACGTGTGCCAGGTGTGCCTGGTACACAGCGCAGTCGCAATGAGGGCACAATGGCCCCCATTCCCTAAAGTCAGCGTCTTTTAATGAGTCAAATTGACTCATTACAAGCCGCATGTGCCGGAGGAGGAGAGGGAGCAGCGGAGGAGTAGGAGGAGGGAGGGGGAGGAGGAAGCCACAGCAGCGCTATGTAATTGGTGGCAGCGGCGCTGCAGCAGTCCTTCTCCTTCTGCATTGTCTGGCCGGCGCTGCTGTGAATGCTTGGATGCGCTTCCCTCATCCCAGCATTCACAGCGGTGGCAGCCAGCCAATGCGGAAAGAGGGGGGCAGCTGCATGCAGCACTGCCAGCAATTACACTGAGCTGCTGCAGCTCCCTCCTGCCCCTCCCTCCTCCTCCTTCTCCCCTGCCCCCGGAGCTGCCAGCCTGATTGTCTGAGCAAGTATCATATATTCTATCTATCTATCTATCTATCTATCTATCTATCTATCTATCTATCTATCTATCTATCTATCGGTCTGTCTACCTAATGTGTAAAAGGGGGACTCTGTCTGCTGTAATGTGTAAAAAAGGGGATGCTGACTGCCATAATGTGTAAAAAGGGGACGCAGTCTGCCGTAATGTGTAAACAGGGGACACTGTCTGCTGTAATGTGTAAAAAGGAAACGCGGTCTGCCGTAATGTGTAAAAAGGAGATGCTGTCTACCATAATGTGTAAAAAGGAGATGCTGTCTGCTGTAATGTGTAAAAAGGGTACGCTGTCTGCCATATAGTGTAAAAGGGAGGCACCGTCTGCCATAATGTGTAAAAAGGATGCGCTGTCTGCTGTAATGTGTAAAAAGGGGATGCAGTCTGCTGTAATGTGTAAAAAAGGGGATGCTGTCTGCCGTAATGTATAAAAAGGGGACGCTGTCTGCCGTATGTGTAAAAAGAGGAAGCTGTCTGCCGTAATGTGTAAAAAGGGTATGCTGTCTGCCGTAATGTGTAAAAAGGGTATGCTGTCTGCCGTAATGTGTAAAAGGGGAATCTGTCCGCCGTAATGTGTAAAAGGGGACGCTGTCTGCCGTAATGTGAAAAAAGGGGAATCTGTCCGCCATAATGTGTAAGAGGGGCTGAACCTGGTGTAGTGGCTCTACTGTGTGGCGTAATTTGAATAATGAAGATTACTATAATATGTAATCTGAATTGGTATTATTTTGTGGCCACACCCCTTCCCCATGAAGCCACGCTCCTATATTTTTGGTGCGCACCTACGGCGTGCACTGCCCCATTTTTACATAGAGGGGGGGATACAGATGACCTATCTTACACACAGCACTAAAATGTCTTGTTACGGCACTGTGGTACGGTATCTACATGACCAGTCTTGGCCACAAAAACAGAAACCATCTGCTTGGCTATGTTGCTCTCATGTCAGAATGTCTTAGGCAGAACACATCCAAGTTGGTCCACTGGGTAGAAAGTTGTTTGGTCTTAGGGTCAAAAATGTAGATCCAGGATTCATCACCACTGGTGTTTTTCCAGACACCCAAGCCTCCTTCTACTCTCGAATCAGTTGATGGGGCACCCAGCATGCAGAAACCTTGCTCAGGCCAAGCTTTTCATGGAATATTAAGAAGATGAATCCCAATGAGATGCCTATCTCCTTCTCTAACTGGGCCACAGTCACTCTGGTATCCCCCTTAACTATGCAACAGCAACATTGTCCTTGTGATGGTGGACACAAATCAGCTGCAGCACTCCAGGGACCATCTCCCATACCAAAATTCTTCAAACCACTCAAACACAGTGGTTCAGGCCAGTGTTTGCTCCCCCAAAGCATCGCAGTCAGAAAACACCCATCTGCTGTTGCATACCACTCTTACAGTCTTGGAATATCATGGCTCTTCAGTGGCCTCTGTTGAGCTCCATAATGAGTTTGTTATACTGTTTGACCATACTGTATGTACTGGATTTTTTTGTTGTGCAGTACTGCTTATATATGGTTCTGTGCTTCAATATTGCACTGCACATCCATTAACTGATTGCATACTCCTTGTACAGAATATGACTGCGTTAGTTCCACTTTAAAACTTATAACAACCTAAATTCACATTGATTTACAGTTCTCATTTCTATTTCATGCTATGATGTATTTAGCAAATAGAAATCGAAAAAGTATTTTTTTCCACTTAAAGTTGATACACAGTCACTAATTTGACCTTGGCAAAGCTTTCTTTAAAAAAGAAAAATAGTTTACAAGCACAAATACATTAAGTGTAAGTTTGATTGGTTTTTGAGAGGCAACTCACCTGGAGGCACTCCTGTGAAGGAGCATTAAATTCTTTTAGCAGACTTTACCATTTTATATTACTGTTTTGAGATACATGGATGAAACCAGTATTTGGAGGGCATGCTGGTCCTTATAATGCCATTTGGAGGATCTTGGGGTGCCAGCAGATGAGTTGGCTCTCAATAAAGATATATTTATAAATGTGCTATTATCATGTAGCATGACAATGTACAATTTTATGACCCAGAGTGGATGCTATTATTACGTAGCACCAGAGTCAGCCAGAAACAGAGATTCCTTGATGTAGTCATGCAGCCTTGTGGCTTATTCATATCTTTGCAAATATATGCACCCTGCAGTTCCTGTATTTCTACTATCATGCACTATTCAAATATCATTAGTGATCCTTTTCTGTGTACTGGAGGAAAATTAAATGAGCAGCCACCATTTTATATAAATGAGGACATCAACAGGTTGAAAAGAATTATGAAGGTCCAAACATCTGCTTATATTAGAATGCAAGATTCCAAAACAAATTTTTAGTGAAATAAGCAAAAACTTCATAACATTTAGTGGTCAAATAGTTTATCACATCCCTGAAAAACATGCAACCATATCTACCAGCAGCATGCCAACAGCAAGTTCTGACACACCATCTCCACCTTGATGTGGTCTGTGCACTAGAGTGGGCTATTCACATAGTCACCATGATTCACATCCAAAAAGTAGAAAATAAAATATATTTAAGTATTGCCCTTAGTCACAAAACTTTATGTTTACATCAAGATAGAAGGAAAATAAACACAAGTTCCATGTGTTTCTTTTTATTTTGTAAGAAATTATTCCTTCAATTGCCAAAGTGCCTAAACATTTAAACATTAAGTTTTGTATTAATACATTTTAATTTTACTGCTGCATTTATTTCTCCTTATAAAGTTATGCAGATTAAATCTTGTCTTATTTTTTCTATGGTATAGAAATATAAACGGTTTAGACTTGGCATGGAAAACAATAAACATTAAACTGACCAATAGAAACACCAAACTAGTTGGTCTCTTGCATCAGGGAAAACAGTACAAAAAGTAAAACCCAACAAAGAATGCAGCATTAAAACACAATGAAGTAAAACTAAAAATAAAATAATAAGAAATATAGAAACATCCAAAAAATTTAAATAAAAAAATAAAAGAATAAAAGTAAAAAAGTAAACAAATAAATAGTGCAGTCTTCTAAGTATGGGTATAGAGTAAAATATGATAACAAATTAATTAACTGGCTCTCTTCCTCTCCCATAACTGCAGACATCGGGGGTCATTCTGACCCGTTCGCTCGCTGCTTTTTATCGCAGCTGAGCGAATGGGTACCCACTGTGCATGCGCCGGAGCCGTAGTGTGAAGGCCGTAGCTGGGCTTCGATTGCCTCTGCCTGATTGACAGGCAGAGGTGGTCGCTGGGCAGGAGGGGGCGGAACGGTGGTGTTTGGCTGCCGTTTCGAGGCTGCAGTCTGGCCAATGAAGGCGTGGCTGGACCATGTGGGGAGTGGTCTGCAGCAGCTGCATGATGTCATGCGCAGCCACTGCGGGCTGGGGAACTATGAGTAGCTCCCGGCCAGCACGCTAAAGCTGCGCTGGTCAGGAGCTACTCTTGAAGTGCAAAGGCATCGCCGCTGTGCGATGCCTTTGCACTTCTGTGGGGGGGGACGGCACTGACATGCGGGGCGGACTAGCCCTGTGCTGGGCGTCCCCCCACATGTCAGTATGAATTATCGTAGCTGTGCTAAATTTAGCACAGCTATGATCATCTCGGAATGAGGGCCATCATTGGATAGTACAGTATAATCACCTCTCACAAAAATTCTCTATAAAGGTACCATGTTGTTGAGTCAAACAATTTCAGAATATGATTTTGGGTAGAGTTGCCCTTTGTTTCAATGTGTGTTGTCCATGATCTAGAGTAACATCACCTTAAGGTGGGGAAGCAACCATCCAATAATTCAAAATTACATTCTTAGGGATTGTCAATACAATAGCGAGATAAAAACTATAATATGCTGGACTTAATCTCAATACTCAAAAATACAACAAATCATTGTAAGAGGGTCATGTCTGGGAAGTACAGTAAATGTGTAACAGAAGAAATAAACATTAATACTTTTACCCAGACTTTTTTTGTACTTTTATGCATTCCCAAATTGATGAAAGAAACTTGCCCTAGGGTGTTTGATACTTGAGACATGATCCAGATCATTAGCTATCATACAGTATGTCTACTCTATTCCTGAAAAATATATGCTATTTGTAAAGTTTTTAAATGCACTTATTGGAGCATAGGCAAATGCAAAATAAACACAGGTTTGTCATAACATACAGTTAGATGTTTGTAGGTTATTTCTGGGCCCAAATCATTTTACCATTAATATTGTTATTACTTTTTATTTATAAGGTGACACAAGTGTTTTGCAGTGCTGTACATATGACACATTAGAACTATACAGGGTACACAGAACTTAACATTACAGAAACAGAAAACTAAAACAGAGCACAGGTAATAATTAGCACAACAGTTCTCAGTACACAATACAGCTGAAATGTAAGGAAGCAAATGAGTAATTAGTGTACTACTAGGGGTGGGCAGCCAATGGAGGAGATGAATGATCATAAGTGAGAAGAAATGCAGGTATAAACAGTCACTGAGTAGGAGACAGCTGTAATTGAAGTGCTAGAGTAGAGGTCTGTGAGAACAGGATGGATGAGTGCCCAGCTCCAAGGAGCTTACAATCTAGGGGAAGGGGAGACAGACAGGTGACATGAGGCACAAGCAAACAGAAGGTGGCCTGGTAGCATAAAGCAAGTGAGGGGAGATGGCCTAGACATGAAGCTGGGGGTTGGGGAGCGTATAATAGCGTGAGGAAGCTCATTCCAGTGAAGGGGTGCAGTACAGGTAATATCTTGGATTCGTGCATGGGATGCAGTGGCCAGGGTAGAGAAGAGGCAGTGGTCATTAACTAATGGGAGAGGGTGGGAGGGAGTATGTAGGGAGATGAGGTTAGAGATGTATGGAGCAGTGAAGTTAGAGAGGGCTTTGTATGTGAGGGTGAGGAGTTTGAAGAGGATTATGTAGGGGAATGAGAGCCAGTGCAGGTTTTGTCAAAGGGGGGTGGCAAATGTGAAGTGGTGGGAGAGAAAAATAAGTCAAGCTGCGGACCTGAGAACAGATCAGAGTGGAGCGAGATGGGAGAGTAGGTGGCCAATGAGAAGTTTAGTCACACTCTAGGAGAGGAATGCCCTGATGCAAGCGATGTTGCATAGCTGGAACCGACCGGATTGAACAAGAGTTCGGACATGGGGTGAAGGAGAGGGAGTAGTCAAGAGTGACACCCAAGTAGCAGAGTTGGGGAATGGAGGAGATGATGATGTTGTCAACAATGATAGAGATATTGGGGGTGTGGAGACTCTGCATAGGGGCTAGATGATGAGTTCGGTTTTGTCCATTTGGAGCTTCAGGTAGTGCTCAGGCATCCAGAAGGAGATGGTGGAGAGACAGCTGCATACACAAAAGAGGATAGAAGGGAGAGTTCAGAATAGGAGAGGTATAGTTGTTTATCGTAAGCACAGCGGCGGTATTGAAGTCTGAAAGAGCTTATAATGTGTAGAGTTGTACAGGGAAAAGAGAAGAGGGCCAAGAAAGAACCCTAGGGGGATATCAACAGGGAGTTATAAGAGGTGAGGTGGACCTAGAGTCAGACACAGAGGAGCGGTTAGCAAAGAAGAGGTGAACCAGGCAAGGAAAGTGCTAAAGAGGCCAATGGACTGGAGGGTGCAGAAAAGGAGAGGATGACCCAAAGGCAGCAGAGCATAGAGAAGTGATCCTTGAATGTGTCTGAAACAGTGGCTGAAGTCTGGGAGGCATTGGAGTCGGATGCCGCCGGGCTCCAGCAGTGACCCGGGCACCTTCTCCATTGCCTCTGATAGTGCAGCTGTCCGGCTGTGGCTCCCGTCTCCCGCATGACCCGCCAGCTCCCGCCCCCTGACAAGTGCGCCTGGCCGGCTCCCGCATAATGATATCACGTCTGGCCGCCTTCCGCCCGCCCTCCCCCTCACTCCGATGGCGCCCAGATCTGGCTTCAGCCTGAAGACAGGACGGCTGGCCGGCTCCCGCCTCACAGCATAGCTGGCCGGCTTCGGCTACTTCCCCTCAGCGCCGCTGCCCAACTCCTACATGCTGACACCTGCCAATGGTGAGCACTAAGCTGTAACTGAATGATGGAGGAAAGTATGAGGGTTGGGACAGTGTGTACGTCAATGTGGCTCTGTGTGTGTGTGTGTGTGTGTGTGTGTGTGTGTGTATTTGTATAGGTGTCAGTATGTAGCTATGTGTGTATTTGTATAGGTGTGATTATGTAGCTATGTGGCTGTGTGTGTGTATATGTGGCTATTTGTGTATAAGTGGTATAGTGTGTGTGTGTGTGTGTGTGTGTGTGTGTGTGTGTGTGTGTGTGTGTGTATATATATGACTGTGTGTATATGTGGTTGGGTGTGTATTTGTATATATATATGAGTGTGTGTATTTGTGGCTGTGTGTGTGTATACCATAACTGGGCCAAGGGAGGGAAGGGGGGGAAATATAATTTTTTTTGCCTCCGGGCGTCTGATATTAACTTACGCCCCTGGTCCGAAAGCAGGTCATTGGTGACTTTGACAAGGGCTGTTTCAGTGGATTGGAGAGGGTGAATGTCAATTTGAAGAGGATGGCATTGTCAGGGAGGTAGCTGGTGAGATGGCTGTATACTAGCCACTCAAGCAGTTTGGAAAATGATACACGTCTCTGCAGATTCAATGAGCGCTGGTCTCTGGCGGTGAGTATAGTCACCGCAAAATTTTCTCCTGATTACGGGTGTTAGACCTCACAGCGGAGGTCAGATGGAACTCACCCGGCCAGTGGTAAAGAGATCGTGCGGCAATGAACTGCGGCTGTGACGGGCCGTGAGCTGTGTTGGTTTTAGCAGGTAACACCAAATGAAGAGCTGAGTAACAGAGAGTGGGTGTCAACGTGTTTTGTCTCCTAGCAACCGGAGACTTCCTCAAGACGGATACTTCCCCTCTCCGTGATCCAGAATTTATACCTGTCTAATGACTTTGAAACAAGTCAGCTGTGTCTACTTATTAATTAATGGTATTATAACCATATATACAAAGTTGGCATAATAAAAAGTGTTACAGACAAAACACTACTTCAAGACAATACTGTTAATACTCAAAAAGTGTACACTGAGTCAATCCTATATAAGATATAATAAAACATAAGCGTATTGATTTAATTAGGACCAATTTAGAAATAAAGGAATAATTACAACATAATATATGGGTTC
Source organism: Pseudophryne corroboree (assembly GCF_028390025.1). Taxonomy (NCBI): domain Eukaryota; kingdom Metazoa; phylum Chordata; class Amphibia; order Anura; family Myobatrachidae; genus Pseudophryne; species Pseudophryne corroboree. The sequence goes on from NC_086446.1 coordinate 638,954,190, forward strand.
TCATATAATAATTGTGAGTTAAAATAAAAAGAATGGCTTCCAATACAAAATCACGTCATCCTGGTCCAATAATAGGGTTTCTGTCTAAATAATATTTGACAGTCATACCCTTTTTGATGTGGTATGTTGGTGTAAAGAGATTGGACATCTAGGGTTAAATTGTTAGATCTTTATATCAAACTGAAGTATGGTCACAGCACAGATAAAGTGTAATATATAGAATCTCTAGATCACTGAAGCTACATTGTTTACGTTTCAAGCTTATTTAGATGTCTGTTAGTAATGTTATTTTTTATCATTATCTATATATTTTTGCGATTGAATGTCCCTATCTTCAGTACACATTAAATCGATTATTATATTGTTTACTTATATGAATTCATTTTTATATTAGTGATAATATTATTATCATTTCTATCTATAAATTTTCTTTCTCTTAGTTTTAGTTACCATATCTTTATATTTTTATATTTTTGTAGATTCACAGATATGTATTTCTATTATACGGATTCATTCTATGTTTATAGGGTAAAATACAATTGTAGCTGTTCTTTTATTTAATAACAAAAAAACTGTTAAAAATAAAAAACATAACAGGAAGCTTTATTAACAAAGTTAATAAAATGAAAACAAGTACAAGACGTTATATTATAAATTCTGGATTATAAATAAATAGTTTTATAGCATCTAGCAATGAAATAATAAAAACACTTAGAAGGGTTCTCATGTATTATGTTGTAATTATTCCTTTATTTCTAAATTGGTCCTAATTAAATCAATACGCTTATGTTTTATTATATCTTATATAGGATTGACTCAGTGTACACTTTTTGAGTATTAACAGTATTGTCTTGAAGTAGTGTTTTGTCTGTAACACTTTTTATTATGCCAACTTTGTATATATGGTTATAATACCATTAATTAATAAGTAGACACAGCTGACTTGTTTCAAAGTCATTAGACAGGTATAAATTCTGGATCACGGAGAGGGGAAGTATCCGTCTTGAGGAAGTCTCCGGTTGCTAGGAGACAAAACGCATTGACACCCACTCTCTGTTACTCAGCTCTTCATTTGGTGTTACCCGCTAAAACCAACACAGCTCACGGCCCGTCACAGCCGCAGTTCATTGCCGCACGATCTCTTTACCACTGGCCGGGTGAGTTCCATCTGACCTCCGCTGTGAGGTCTAACACCCGTAATCAGGAGAAAATTTTGCGGTGGCTATACTCACCGCCAGAGACCAGCGCTCATTGAATCTGCAGAGACGTGTATCATTTTCCAAGAAAGCGGCAGACATCTGATGCCACTCAAACAGTGATGTAATTATATATTTCTGCACCACGTGTATTTTACCATCTTAAAGGATCTTGACTGCACTTTATTACAGGAACCAGCACGTGGGTAACTATTACAGGTTGCACTTTTCTTCTGTTGCGAAAAATAAGACTGTGATTATTCATTGCGGGATATATATACACCAACACACTGGGACGCCAGTGTTCAGACTTTTATTATCACCATCTGAAAGAGCTTATATTAATTAGTTTTTATTGCATGCTGCATATTACCTAATACTTTATCAATTACAGCTTGTGTGTGAGAACGAGCTAATTGCTATTAATTGCATGTTGAATGTGTGTCATATATGTTGTTCTTAAGAGATATTATATAAATTGATTTATTTATACCCAAGTCTCACTGAGTCAATCTCTCCCTATGACAGACTGCACATTTTTGTTTGATACAGTGTCTTCAAGCGCAGAGTATTCTTTCTTTAAAAGTTTCCATTTGTTGCAACTTGGCAAGTTGCTTTTACTCAGCTGCTGAATAACACTTTATGTATTAAGATATCCACTATTTTAGCGCTGGTACCTTACAATTGGTGACATTTTGTCCCGATTTGTACTTCAAAAAACAAATTAGAAAGAAGGGGAAATTATCTTATATATTCTTGGTATAGATATTAAACAAATATTTTTTATATTGTATTTTGACTACTTCATTTTGACATACAGTACTGGTGGGTATTTAAAATATATATTTATTTTATTAGTGCTGGTACGTTCTTTGTTTTGCACTTTAGTTTTGTTCTTGAGTGGATTTATGTCACTAAGTCCTCCTATGGATTCCAGCAACTCTTTATTTATTTATACACAATTCCACATGGGATATTTATACACATTAGACTAGCAACGGGGTTAAGTTTCTTGTTCTTTTACCAGATATATTACCTATCCTGTAAAACCTATAATTGCTACATGCTATATGTTTATCTACAGTTTGGGTGATTAAAGTATCACCTGTGTTGCAGGTAAGTACTTTTAAAATGTGCAGAAAAAGAAGAGGATTCATGTGCCTGGCATGCTGCCATAAGAGCTTCTTGAGATGACTTATACAATGATGAAAGGTTTTTGTTTTGCTTTTCAACAAAGGACATAATTGCACCCCGGAGAACAGTTTTCAAGGTTTGCCAAAACATTAATTGATCAGTAATGTGCTCCTAGTTTGTGAGCACCAAGGCATCTCATGAAGATTCTTTAGATAAATATGCTGGAAAGCACAACATTTCATAAGAACCTTGTGAAGTTTTTAGGGGTAATGTAACCCATATAAATGTGTGATCCAATAGAGGAATAGATTCAAAATCTGCATTATAAAGAGAAGTGAATCAGATACCAGTAGATAGTCGATCCTGGAAAATGTGCCATGAGCAGCAGGGAGGCATATTGCTTGTCAGTGGGTTGTAGCATCCTCCATACATCCGTTGTGCTTTAAAAGGGATACCAATAGAATATGAGAGGGAAGGAGTATAAGGAGAAGACTGTCTAATGTAATTTTGAGGAAGCTGAAATGTAGAAATCATCCCCAACTGTGAAATGGGAGCCTACATGTGTATATCATTTAAAGTATAACCATTGAAAAAAATATCTTACAATACAAATTAGACACACACACATTACAGAATACATAGTGAGAACCATAAATAGTTCCACCAACTGTAAGAAAGTGCCTTTCTCAGTCAGTCATATTAGAGTGGATAGTATATTGCAGCAATTTACACAAAAGTATAACCACCCCTCTAACCTTTGAATTGTAGGTGGCAAAAGAGAAGACACAAAATTGGGACATATTACGTTTCTCAACTTCTGTTGATATCAAATGGGTCTCTTGCAAAAAGGAGACATCACTGTGTAACTATTTTAGGTGCTGTAGGGAAGGATTTTCTTCCACTTAATGGGCAGATTTATGCCATCCATATTCCATAAGGCAATTATAAGATCCATCATAAGTTACATAAAAAGAGAAAACTACAGAAATGTATTATGGTAAAATAGAATAGCAAACAGAGAGAGGAAATACACTTACATGAGTGTGGAAAAGGCAAAGGGATTATTCTAATGGAGAGCCAGGGACCACAATACAGGTATAAAATCCCAACAAAAGCAAAATATCTAGAAAAAGAAATATACTGAGAAAAAAAGAAAGACAACTGCAGCACCAAAAAAAAGAAGAAAGAGATAGAGATAACCAATAAATATCAGATAGAAAAAAGCCCCCAAAAAATAGTTAAAAATTTGAAAAGTGCAGGCTAAAATAGATGACAATAGCTACAAAAGCTATTTGCTGACTCTGTTATTTTTAAAGATATGTAAATGTAGAAAAAATAAACAACATGAATCGGGGCAAGCTCCTAATGGCCACAGCAAGAAAAATGACAAATATTAAAATGAAATTAGCATTAATGACTCCCTTTCAAAACAAAGTAAATTGACATTACAATTATAACACATGAAGAAAATAAAGGGGATGAGAAACAGGAAAAAAGTATGGGAATAGGAAAGGGGTATGGCAAAAACATATAAATACCTGTGCCCCAACATAATTGCAGATGTAGAATCTGGCAAATGGCTGATGCATAATAACATATGAATGGAGCAATTGAAAATAACATGTGTTGCCCCATGCTGATTTAAGATGGAGAATATATATTCAAGTAGTAAGCAGTTATGTCCATAAGGGTGGCTTGATAAATTCAAGAATAAATATCAAATGGCAAGTCACTGATCTAAAGCACTCAAACAGACATAGTACTAGAAAGTAAGGTCAACATATCAAGTCACTGAGAAAAAACCTGAGGATGGGTTAGGGCTGCTTCATCTAAAAAAGCAGAAGCATCATCTGCCATATTGAAGTCAGTAGAACCAGATGCACTACAAATTTGTAGTCGGACTGAGTATAGTAGTGTACACTTCTGAGCTTCCTAAATCAATCTGGAATAGAAAATGGAGTACTGTATCCTGGCTTTGGATAATTCAGCTGAAGAATTCTGGAAAGAGGAAAGAGAGAATTCAGACATCTAAAAATCACAACCCTGGGTCTTCCATATAAATTATCATGAGTGAGACTGATGAGATGAGTCCTTTCAACAACCATATTAGTGCAGTCCTCAGACACTTCCAATAGAGGTGGAAAGGTGTCAGTAAGGATTTCTTTTTAAATTAACTCTGTGCAGTATTTCTGAAAGTTCCACTATGTATAGATTATTCCTCCTGGAATGGTATTCTCAGTCATCTAGTTTGTTAGTAATCTATTTATAAGATCAATTTAAAGAAATGGAATGCTGCGTGGCAGTGTGCAAATTATGAAAGCACTCACTCAGCTGGGGTTCTGCAGAGTCAATCCTTGAGGTGACCTGAGAGATCTGTGCCCTAAACTCCTGGTCTGCATCAGCAAACTGTTTGGCTTGTTCTTTAAACAAAAAACTCATGGTGTCCTTAATAACCTTCACCATGTCTTTATTAGTAAAAGGGGAGTGTGAGGCCCCCCCGAGAAAACTTGTGCTCAGTGGGGAAATCAGGAGCAGATCTGCCCACCAGAGGATGAGCCATGGTGGCCATTTTGGATACCGCCCTCTCCACCTCTCCATTTTTTCCAGTTATGGAGGGAGAGAGAACCTCTACATTCAGCGGTGCCAGGTCAGGGGAGTTAGGAGCAGTGGTGTCTGTTATAGAGAGCCATCTAGTGGCTGGTTAAGAGAGATCCCAGTATGGCCACATCAACAAAAAATTACACTTAACATTAGACCAAGGTAACAATTAAAAAAAATAGAAAAAAATTAAGGGGAATTATATTTACATGTTAAATAGCTGTTAATGAAAGTTTGACTCACCTGCCTACTCTGTGTATTCACTTCTACCTGCTTATTGTTTATTGCATAATATGTAGGGGAGGTTGTGTTAATGCAACAGCAGAACACATTAACTGACACCTTAAATGGACTGAATAGTAATACACCAACAGACTTATCAAGACACCTGAACCTAGTCTTTAAAAGCTCAAAACTGCCCTCTATCACAGATCTCAGAGATTTGTGTGCCTAATTATACCTATGCTCGTCAAGAGTCTGTGACAGTAAAAATGGATTCATTATCCAGGCCATAGCCAGCATTATATGTGATTTGTTGCAAACAAAATGTTAGCTTACTGTATATACTTAAGGCAGTTTTGAAGGCAAGCAAACTACAACACTAATAATTTTGAGTTTTGAGTTTTAAATCCCAAAACACCTGAACACCTGAGTGTATTCATGGTGCTTATCAATAAAGTCTTAACTCCTCTGCATATGTAGTCTCAGCCCTACAGTATGTTTGTGCAGTCTGTAGCTCCCAGAACTGTAGTTATGCTTTTTAAACTATACAAAGCTATACTGACAGTAGTTCATACCTGTCAGACTTTGAAAAACTGTGGAACCCAGACTAGGGTTTGTACCAGGGAAAGAACACTGAAGCTTTGGAGTGAAGCAAGGTGGTTTAATGCAGTTTTTCTGTATATAGGATATAACAGCAGATAATTAACAATACGGTTAGCTGAGTGGCATATGACCATGTGAGACACTCAGATGGATGCTAGTTCTGAGATGTAAAGTTGTATCTGGGCATCCGTTTTTACTAGACACCAAAACAATACTTGGTGTTTGAACTCAGGTGCACAATAGAGAGGGGTAGCTGGATATCTGGATTAGCCAAATTACAGCTTGATGCTTAAGTATAGGTGAACTGTAGAACAGAATAGCTAGATTTCTGGTTTGGCCAGGACATGGGTGAATGCTTAAGCACAGATGCACTGCAGAGCAGAGTAGCTGGATAACTGGGGCAGCCGGGACATGGTTGAATGCTTGAGCACAGGTGTACTGCAGAGCAGGGTAGCTGGATAGCCAGAACAGCCGGGACACAGCTGAATGCTTGAGCACAGATGCACTGTACTGCAGAGCAGATTAGCTAGATAGCTGGAACAGCTGGTACATGCCTGAATGCTTAAGCAATGGGTGCAATGCCGAGCAGGGTAGCTGGATAGCCGGAACAGCCAGGACATGGCTGAATGCTTAAGCACAGGTGTACTAAAGGGATAGCTTGGAGTCAGACGATGCAAGAGATATCAATAACACCATGGTCTTTAAACAATTGTCAGCTGGGAACACTCCTGAGGAAGCGTACAGCAGACCTGCAAGGACAACAAAGAACTGACACCGGAAAAACTTCAACTCCCCAACTTTATTACCCTGGTCTGACAGTGGATTGGCCAGACAAGTCACATGATTACAGAGCACTGATTGTTATGCAGTCCAGTCAACTGATCGCAGTATCATGGCTGCTCCCATGGATAGAACTGGCTGGAAAATCAGTGTGCAGAGGACTGAGGACTGAAAGCAGCAATGGCAACTAACAGCAAGGCCTCAAGTCACTGCGGCCAGCGATGATGGCACACCTAAGAGCATGAGTCCATCAGGGACTGGAGCGGGAACCATGGGACAAACGTGATAGAATGCGGTCAGGAAGGTTAGTGTGAACCCATTGTGTGACAATACCACTGTGACTCCTGGCTAATTGTGGCTCCATCTGCGACTGAGTGTGCCCGGCGAGGTGGACTCCCTGGCATGAAATGGACGTGCGTGCAACGTAGATGTGCATGCGCCCCACTCAAAATGAATGGGAGCATCTCTGTGCGCTCGCCGGTGTGCCTGGGTGCCACGCCCAGACACGCCGGGTGCCCCCGCCAGCGATGTAGCCACGTTCAATGAGCGTTGCTCCATCTGTATACCCATGACTGGAGATGTACTATAAATGACTGGAAGAAACCAATGTATAATAAATGAAGAGCGTACAGTAATACTGGTCTTACCTTGCTGTTTCTGTCTCAAGATATTATTTGCTGATGTCATACTGCTTCATTAAATTGTTATGGTTGAGAATAAACAGACACCACATTAAGGATTAACTGCAGTCTAAAGAACATTGGCCTGCATAGGTTTTCTGTGCCTTATGAAGTTGTTAGTACACATCTGCTTCTGCTTTCTGGCTCCTCCTACTCAGCTGGTGGAGTGCTATATAATTCTGTGATTGAGCATTGCAAACATCATATTGCCTACAGCCACAGTGTTGTTTATGATTGTGTACCTTTTTATAGGCATCATGATGAAGTCTTAACCTATATAATGTGTTTTGTATCACACACAAACTAGCCTTTCAGTGCCAGTCTATTATTTGGATGAGGTTTTTGTGGGAATCTACAGTCAATACTTTGTCTGTCTTTGCCCAGTTTTGTTCTATAACTGTTGTTCTAATTGTAAAGCGCAACGGAATATGCTGCGCTATATAAGAAACTGCTAGTAAACAAATAAAAAAATAAATATTTTAATGTAAAAACATTTATTGGAATCCAGTGTTCAGTGTTCAATTGTGTTTTAAAACTTGTAATAACAGCCGTTATGCCTTGCCTAAACTAGTGGATCATAATGTGAATACAATTTGTGTTCCATGAAGTGGGACCCAACAGATACAGTTAAAGAATAATATATGCACACAAAACTAACAATTGGAAGAGCACATCATTATTTAATATAACACTCTGGTTGAACTTACCATTGTACTGTAATACCGAGTTACCATTAGTATGGGACTTACACCCAATTCATGCTGGGAGTAAAAGATCCATCAGAAACAGACCATCCATCTCCATCTATATGCATCAAACACACATAGAAGTTGAGGTACATGTCCATGACAGTACCACAAGATGGATCTGTTCCATGCTTTCACATGGTAAGCATTGAGTTGCCAGAAATGCTATTTCAAGCAAAGAGAGAACTGTCAACTGACAGATCAATCTGTCAATTGCATATTCATGGTACTGCATGATGCACTTGACCTTACATTCAACCCACGTCCACGATGATTATACAGTATTTAGCAAATGGATGAGCAAAGAATTGGGAAGTTCACCGTAGGTGCTACATAAAACTTTATCATTTACTGAAATCTATGGAATTGCTAGAGGTAATCATTTTGTTTAATATAATGGACAGTGAATATCTGTGTAATTTAAATATAGTGTTATTTTACGTAAAATACTGCTAACAATAAGAAAATCATAAAGGAGCTTATCAAAAAGTTACAAGCTAGTAAAAGATTTATGGCACCTACTATACTGTGGATAGTGTACAGAATCATGCAGATGCATATTTTATTAATTTCTGAAATTACTGTATTTAGCTGTTTTCTTCTTATTTCTGGAACTAGTTCCAATTAGTGATGTGCACCGGACATTTTTCGGGTTTTGTGTTTTGGTTTTGGATTTGGTTCCGCGGCCGTGTTTTGGATTCGGACGCGTTTTGGCAAAACCTCACCGAAAATTTTTTGTCGGATTCGGGTGTGCTTTGGATTCGGGTGTTTTTTACAAAAAACCCTAAAAAACAGCTTAAATCATAGAATTTGGGGGTCATTTTGATCCCATAGTTTTATTAACCTCAATAACCATAATTTCCACTCATTTACAGTCTATTCTGAACACCTCACAATATTATTTTTAGTCCTAAAATTTGCACCGAGGTCGCTGGATGGCTAAGCTAAGCGACACAAGTGGCCGACACAAACACCTGGCCCATCTAGGAGTGGCAATGCAGTGTCAGGCAGGATGGCACTTCAAAAAAATAGTCCCCAAACAGCACATGATGCAAAGAAAAAAAGAGGCACACCAAGGTTGCTGTGTGACTAAGCTAAGCGACACAAGTGGCCGACACAAACACCTGGCCCATCTAGGAGTGGCACTGCAGTGTCAGGCAGGATGGCACTTCAAAAAAATAGTCCCCAAACAGCACATGATGCAAAGAAAAAAAGAGGCGCACCAAGGTCGCTGTGTGACTAAGCTAAGCGACACAAGTGGCCGACACAAACACCTGGCCCATACAGGAGTGGCACTGCAGTGTCAGGCAGGATGGCACTTCAAAAAAATTGTCCCCAAACAGCACATGATGCAAAGAAAAAAAGAGGCGCACCACAGGTATAGAATGTAGATGGATAGTATACATAATGACGACACAGAGGTAAGTACAGCAGTGGCCTTCCGTACTGCTATATATAGTATACTGGTGGTCACTGTGTCAGCAAACTGCAAAACTAAAATGCACCACAGGTATAGAATGTAGATGGATAGTATACTTAATGAATGACGACACAGAGGTAGGTACAGCAGTGGCCTTCCGTACTGCTATATATAGTATACTTGTGGTCACTGTGTCAGCAAACTGCAAAACTAAAATGCGCCACAGGTATAGAATGTAGATGGATAGTATACTTAATGAATGACAACACAGAGGTAGGTACAGCAGTGGCCTTCCGTACTGCTATATATAGTATACTGGTGGTCACTGTGTCAGCAAACTGCAAAACTAAAATGCACCACAGGTATAGAATGTAGATGGATAGTATACTTAATGAATGACGACACAGAGGTAGGTACAGCAGTGGCCTTCCGTACTGCTATATATAGTATACTGGTGGTCACTGTGTCAGCAAACTGCAAAACTAAAATGCACCACAGGTATAGAATGTAGATGGATAGTATACTTAATGAATGACGACACAGAGGTAGGTACAGCAGTGGCCTTCCATACTGCTATATATAGTATACTGGTGGTCACTGTGTCAGCAAACTGCAAAACTAAAATGCACCACAGGTATAGAATGTAGATGGATAGTATACTTAATGACGACACAGAGGTAAGTACAGCAGTGGCCTTCCGTAATGCTATATATAGTATACTGGTGGTCACTGTGTCAGCAAACTGCAAAACTAAAATGCACCACAGGTATAGAATGTAGATGGATAGTATACTTAATGAATGACGACACAGAGGTAGGTACAGCAGTGGCCTTCCGTACTGCTATATATAGTATACTGGTGGTCACTGTGTCAGCAAACTGAAAAACTAAAATGCACCACAGGTATAGAATGTAGATGGATAGTATACTTAATGACGACACAGAGGTAGGTACAGCAGTGGCCTACTGTACCGTAATGCTATATATTATATACTGGTGGTCCCTGGTCAGCAAAACTCTGCACTGTACTCCTCCTATATAATATTATACTGGTGGTCCCCAGTCCCCACAATAAAGCAGCACACTGAGCACAGATATGGAGTGTTTTTCAGGCAGACAACGTATACTGGTGGTCACTGTCAGCAAAACTCTGCACTGTACTCCTGCTATATAATACAGCTGCTCCCCAGTCCCCACAATTAAGCAGTGTGAGCACAGATATATGCAGCACACTGTGAGCACAGATATGGAGCGTTTTTTTCAGGCAGAGAACGGATAACTGGTGGTCACTGATCAGCAAAACTCTGCACTGTACTCCTCCTATATACAGCTGCTCCCCAGCCCTCCCCACAATTAAGCAATAGTGCACAGCACAATTAAGTTCAACAATAACGGAGAGGACGCCAGCCACGTCCTCTCCCTAACATTTCCAATGCACAAGTGAAAATGGCGGCGACGCGCGGCTGCTTATATAGAATCCGAATCTCGCGAGAATCCGACAGCGGGATGATGACGTTCGGGCGCGCTCGGGTTACCCGAGCCATACGGGAGAATCCGAGTATGCCTCGGACCCGTGTAAAAAGGGTGAAGTTCGGGGGGGTTCGGTTTCCGAGAAACCGAACCCGCTCATCACTAGTTCCAATATTAAAAAGTAACCTCCCCCACCACAAACAAAAACAAAAACCTCTGACTACCAACCCAGAAAGCACTGTATACTGTAAATGTGTGTTCTATGTGCATAAATGAGCACAAGATAAGTCATGTACACATACAGAGTCACTAGTGTAATATTTATGTATGATCCAAGAATTCTGAAGCACTTAAATATTTCTTCAATTAACTTCAGTATATAATACAAGCATCATTTAACCAATCATGTTTACATACTGTATTACAGATTTAATAATATACATAATAAACTGAACCCTATCATGAGCAGATGTTTCCTACCGTTAATGACAATTCCAATTTGTAAGTGGCCACCCAACCAAAGTTAAGAAGATCCTTATTGTGGGTTTCTACCAAATATAAACAGAACATGTTAAGACTTGGCACACCATGATACATAAATCTAAAAGTAAGGGATGCTCTTTTGTTTGCATTTTAGTTTTTGTCTTGAACTTTTACTGATATTTTTAAACAAATATTTGTGATTACGCATTGTCAGTTAGTAATAAACAAAAGTAAAAAGATTATAACAACACAGGCAACTTCAACTGTGATGATGTTCCAAAGTGTTCTAGGTTCAAGGAAAAGTATTATTTCCTTCACTATGTCATAGGCTTTGCTCTGTTTTATTATTCCTTTGCTTTTGTGCAATAAATAACAGCACAGATAAAAAAAATCTGTGAAATATACTGTAAACTTTAGAGGAGACTTTCACTGCTCACTTTTGCTATGAATTATATATATTATCACAGCTAAAGCAAGATATAAACACAACATGAGTTTAGCCATTCTTTGACAATGACCACCTTTATTGTGAAATACCATCTGAAAGTAATCATAACTGTCCAAAGACAATAATTACTGTCTATAATTCCACTTATACTTCACCAACATGTTAAAAGCCGCAGAGCGTTATATCCTTAAATCTAGTAATGAAACATAAACTAATAACAGATTTATGTTACCACTCAATTTATTGGATTTTTGCTTTGTAGTGTCATAGATTTACAATTTGTTGCTGTGGTTTGATTTTATGTCCTACTGCAGTGCAAAAGGTCTAGTGTAGTTTTTCACCCTCTTTAACTCATAAAGATCCAGTTATACAGTAGTTGAAAGCAAAACTCAGTATTTATTAATGAATAAATAGAATATTGTTTTCTAAAATAGCGAAAAATTTAATCAATACTAAACTTAAATTCTGAAAGGGTCAATTGATTTGACATTGCTAAGCAAATGTCTAACAAAAATCCTGCTGCTGCTGCCAAATACTGTATTTCTAACAAATTCTGTATTTTAGCAAAAGAATCAGGCAATTTTGCTCTCTAATTCTAATTAATGTAAGATAATCATATTGGCAGTGCAACTGTGGACAAAACTCTTCAAGACTCAATAGACATAGGTTTTATTATGCTAACTAGTCCATACCCTTAATTTCTTGTCACAAAATTCCAACATCTATATTCATAGTACTCTATTTTTTTTAAAAACTGACAAATACTGATTATAGCAGTACGTTTTTGTAAACAGAATTAGTAGGTTAAGTAGACTTTTCACTGGCTCCTGACTCCTAATTAAATACTCAATGGTCACTCAACACCAAGCAGGTGAATCCTTTTTTTACCTTGTTGGGGAAAATAAGGTACTGTATAGCAGTAATATTATTGTGTGTGCACAATGATATCACAGAGCATACGCTCAACACCACTAAATTACAGAAAATTAAAAAACAGTTCAGGAAATGGATGATGCTCTAAAAGGCATAGTCATATAGGAACAGAAGAATGCATGTTTAGAGTAGGTGTCCCATCTCTAAAATGCTGATGCCAGTTTTTACTGTACTGTAGGTATTACTTGTATTAACAGACAGTGGTGGTCATTCCGAGTTGTTCGCTCGCAAGCTGCTTTTAGCAGCATTGCACACGCTAAGCCGCCGCCTACTGGGAGTGAATCTTAGCTTAGCAAAATTGCGAACGAATGATTCTCAAAATTGCGAATAGAAATTTCTTAGCAGTTTCTGAGTAGCTCGACACTTACTCTGCCACTGCAATCAGTTCAGTCAGTTTCGTTCCTGGTTTGACGTCACAAACACACCCAGCGTTCGCCCAGACACTCCCCCGTTTCTCCAGCCACTCCCGCGTTTTTCCCAGAAACGGCTGCGTTTTTTCACACACACCCATAAAACGGCCAGTTTCCGCCCAGAAACACCCACTTCCTTTCAATCACATTACGATCACCAGAACGAAGAAAAAACCTCGTAATGCCGTGAATAAATTACCAAACTTCTTAGCAAATTTACTTGGCGCAGTCGCAGTGCGAACATTGCGCATGCGCAATTAGTGGAAAATCGCTGCGATGCGAAGAAAATTACAGAGCGAACAACTCGGAATGAGGGCCAGTATGCCCACTACACTGTAGAAAGTAATAAAGAGCCCAAGAATGGGAGAAGCTGTAATAGAAAATATGTGTACTCCATTCTGGCTTTTTAATGCAAGATTCACCATTGTTTTAAAAAGGAGACTAATCTTGGTAAGTACTGTATACTTTCAATGACACTTGAGAAGACAAAATCACCAATTTATACCAATGCACATAAAATAAAAACATTAAAAAAAGGTAAATCCTATATTTTTTAAAACTTTTTATTGATAAATGTCAAAGGTTTGGGGATGGGGTAGAGAGGTCCATAAGAGAAAAAGAAAGTGTAAGAAGGAAAAATTAACTGCACGTTATATGCTAGATAGATTTTAGTGAATATCTGTGGAATGGGGCATGAGAAGAGAGAGGTTGCAGGGGTATCTGGTACCAATACATTAGTAATGTTGTTGAAGAATCTAGTAATTTCTTTCCACAGCAGTTTGATTATAAGGCACTTAGTACAGATGTGGAATAGTTACAGTCCTATCCATAATCACCACCTAGTTGAGAGCATCCCAGAAAAAAGGATTGAAATTATGCTGAGGGCCAAGATAATCAGAACTAAGACACTTTACATGCAGCATCAGTACTTTACACAGCAAAAGCATATTGGAGAATGCAATTGTCTGATATAACTTACTGCACTTAGGGGACAGGGCCAGTTCTAGACCTTGTGGCACCCAGGGCAAAAGTTTCCTTTGGTGCCCCCCAAACAGGTAAAAAAGGGTTCATGTGCACCGTAGGTTCACATAGAAAAATAGCGGCATGGCTTCATAGGGAAGGGGTGTGGTCACAGTTATGCCCCCTGTAGTTGTGCCCGCTGTAGCTTTGCCCCCAGTAGATTTGCCCCCTGTAGTTTTACTTCCTGTAGCTGTGCCCTCAGTAGTTGTGCCCCTATAGTTTTGCCCCTGTTGCTGTGACCTCAGTAATTGTGCCCCTGTAGTTTTGCACCCTGTTGCTGAGTCCCTGTAGTTTTGCCCCCTGTTGCTGTGCCCTCAGTAGTTGTGCCCCTGTAGTTTTGCCCCCTGTTGCTGTGCCCTCAGTAGTTGTGCCCCTGTAGTTTTGCCCCTGTTGCTGTACCGTCAGTAGTTGTGCCCCTGTTGCTGTCCCCTCAGTACTTGTGACCATGTAGTTTTGCCCCCTGTTGCTGTGCCCTCAGTAGTTGTGCCCCTGTAGTTTTGCCCCCTGTTGCTGTGCCCTCAGTAGTTGTGCCCCTGTAGTTTTGCCCCCTGTTGCTGTACCGTCAGTAGTTGTGCCCCTGTTGCTGTCCCCTCAGTAGTTGTGACCATGTAGTTTTGCCCCCTGTTGCTATGCTCTCAGTAGTTGTGCCCCTGTTGCTGTGTCCCTAGTAGCGGTGCTTAAAAAAAATACTCACCAGCCCTGCTACTGCTTCCCAGCCGCTACTGCTGTCCCCCGTCTCCGTCCGCCGCTCCTTGGATCTATGGGAGAGACGTCATGACATCTCTCCCATAGCGTTGTACGCTGCACAGACACTAGAGGTCAATTATGACCTCTAATGTCTGTGGCCACTCCCACAATGCCATGTGGTGCATGATGATGTCAGATGGCACACCGCACGGCACCAGCACACAGTAGCGAGCGGCTGTTGCCACGGCAATGGCGGTGGTACCATCAGGGCAGTGACGCATCGGGCAAAAAGCCTGCTAGCCCTTGGCAAGAGCCGCTACTGTTAGGGAACTATTTTTAATTAATATTTGTGAGATATTTACCAAAAACTTGTTTTCAGGTAGTACTTGCAAATATTATGGGGTCAATCCAATCACCCATGAGTTGTTATTGCAGCGGCATTGAAATCCCGGCAATGGCACTGTATCTTACAGCCCTCTCTCAGCTCAAATTTCCACAATTTTGCTCACTAACCCTATGGGGCTCTAGCAGTGTTATGTGAGTTCAGGATGTCATAATGTGTGGCTACAGTATTGCCGTGCTATCTTGCACCTGTAAAGACATTGCAGGTATTTGGCTTTACTCCTAAGTATCCCGATCAGGTATGTACAAGGTCCCATGTTTTCAATCACAAAGCAAGTAATTCTGGGGCTTGGTCCTGATAGCTAATACCTATAGGCTACACTCCACAGCATTACCGGCAGTTGCCTTCTGAGCATGCTTTGTCAGCAGACCGCATATAAGCAGTTGTGCTGCATGGTCAATTCACTTCTAACATGTGACAGTGATGGGCTGCTTTCAGAGGCCCTGTCCCTGCAGGTGATTTTTAACACATTCTGGCAAACAATCATTTATTATTACTATGAATAGGGGCAATAAGTAAATTTTAATTATCAAGGCTAGAACCCAATAATTAATAAACATGTCCCTAAGTCATATAGTCAGGACAAATATAACTTACTTTACTAAGCCTTTATAAGGCCCTTATTTCTACCAAGCTTTGCACAACCAAAGTTTTGATTTGTGATTTTCCGTTGTTGCTTCAAAGAGTCTTGTGTGCTTGCCCTTCATCTTGGTCAGATTTGTTCCTCATGACCCAGCTACTCAGAACTAAGTAGTTTGGAAAGTCATGGTGTGTCCCTAATAACTATCAAGCCAATAGCTTCTTTCCTGAGTTCAACCAGCAGCATGACATCTTGCTTAACTGTATGAACACAGTCCTTGATAGCACTATTCAATAAGAGTTTAACATCTTGGTTGATCAAAACTGAGAACATTAACCTTAGAAGGATATTCATTTGGATTCATGTGGCTATATCCACCCAAGAAATGAAATAAGAATTCCATTTAGCTAGGATTAAGCACAGAAACACAAGAGAAGGGGTTAATTTGTGATTTAGAGCCACATATAAGTATTTGTTAACTAGACACAAAAGTATTTCAAAGTGTATGAGTTCCATAAAGTTGAATTTGGACATTCATAATTGTTCTTTGAGTGGAAGTGCTCTGAGACAGAAAACAGCATTTGTAGAACTTTTAATGGTAATTCAATTCAGCGTGAAATGCTAATGGGGATAGCTATGAAGCCAGGCTGCAAACTTATCCTCCATGTAAAGTATTGTTGACATCTCAAGCTTTCACTCACACCTCTATTCTGGGATGGCACTTCGCATTAATGTCAGTAATGCTTTCCCCCTTTTGACCCAGAACCTTTACTTACAACAACTGTACTATATACAACAAATTGTATTTAAAATATAACTGCAGTATGCTTCAACTGCTCATAAGTCAATAAAACCCAACTAAACTAATTAATTTTAGATGTGATATGTTTAATTGTTGTGATATATAATAAAAATAGTTATCAGCCTGTCAAAATTATAGACCAACAAAACAGTAATGTCAGCGCCGGCGGCTGTACATGCCCGAATGGAGCAACACTTGAATTGCTCTGTTGTATGCCATATAGCGGCCGTCGGCGAGCAAAACATTTGAATTCCCCTGATGTTTATGTATCCATTAATTTGAGCTATAATTTATTAATATTAATTAAAATGTGTTGTAAACATGTTTTCATTCTAGAATTGCTGATTACTAAAATAGAGTTTGGTAAAAGAAGACATGATTAAATTACTGTACAGGCATTTTACTTCTATGTAAACTGCTAAACAAAATTGATATTTACAAGATTCCCCCCTATTGAGTTTAAAACAGATCATATATTTTAAAGACATTATCTTGTGGAATAAAAAAAATAGTACTCCCACATGAAATGTTCAATACTTACTGCATAACATTTAAAAAAAATGGTAGCATTTCTAAATTGGTATTTTATGTCTTTCTTTATAACAAAGGGAAAAATGTCAGTATTATTTTAAATCAGGGACTTAAAGCCCTTCCATGGGTCTACACATTTAGAGAAAACTAAAAACAAATCTTGGTTAGAAGAAGGATATACAGTATGTTTTTTTGTTAGTGTAAATTAAAATAAACATGTAAAAAATCAACAAAATTCATTTCTAAAATAGTTTGTTGGTTTAACACTACTTGAAAAATCAGCCTTCTTTTGTCTACCTTGCTTATTAACGGTACATAAAAAGTAAGACTTTCAAATCATTAGGGAGTTTCAACTGATCATAGAACACTTATGTCAAGTTCTACCAGCTGCCTTGTTACTTTACAAGCCTTGCTGATTGATAAATGAGCTCTAGAACAATAACAATAGGGAGTTTTTTAACATGTCTGCTTACCACCCAGCTGGAGATAAGCTGGTGAAGTAATAGCAGCTGTTACAATGGACTGTGATTAGCAATGTAATGGTAAGTAAATAAGTAAGGTAGATTGTCAAAGACATCAAATTAAACTAAACATGCTGTATGTAAATTAAGCTCCATAAAAATGATATGTGGTTTGACATAGAACTAAAACCATTTAAATATGTTGTATATAGTGAGTTTTTAGTTAACATATTGCCATCCTCTTGGTCATGTAGAAAGGCTAAGATATTTATTGAAAAAATTAGAAATTTATTTAACTATACCCTGCTGATACAGCCTACAGATTAAAAATATGATATTGTTATCTATATAATATTTTAATTAAATCTCCCAACTAAAAGAATGTACACTATTCATCCTAACCTAAATGTTCTTTATTTGCATAATTATATTCCTCCCAACATTGCCAAGACATAAATGGGACAAAATATAAGACACACTCATTTCACAGAATACGTATGATTCCTACCCCACACATCCACAAAGAATTTCCAATGATGCCTTGCCCCCTTTTTCATTAATTAGGGTGTTGGACTATTCTGTCTAAATTGGGACAGTTGGGAGTTTTTGCATGTTAATGTGCTTAAGACAAGTAAAAAAGACATTCGACTTTATGTATATTTTCACAAGTCACATTGTTCTTAATATAAGTTTCTGTCCTGCAGTCTTGTATTTTTATTTTATCAATGATCTCCCTGATATCCAAACACCTTGAACATCTACTGTATATTTCATGTAATCTTGTTTGACAATTTCCTATATAGTATGCATTCAACTGTAAGCACTTTAATTGCACATATACAAAGGGAAATTGTATACTATAGGAATTCTACCACTGTAGCACAGTTTTCACCAGTCACATTTTATTGACAGAGGAAATCTGCTAATAAATTATATTAATTAGTCTGATGGTGCAACAATATGTGCTACAGTACCTTGCTCCAAATGATTGCACTGTATGAATCTTTACACTTTACTATCACAAGCTTAAACATTGTTGCAGTAAATGGATAACACAAGGGGTGAATTGTTTTATCAAAGCATATCAAGAATAAGATCAGCTTGGAATACATGGTTTATTGTATTTTGCAGTTTATTTCCAGAAGAGCAATTTTCATTGCACATTTGCACATTGCACATTTACTTCAACATATGTTATTACCCCAAGAAATTTGTATATTGGTATGTTCAGCAGTTTAATTGTGCAGTGTAGTGTTCAATAATCTTGAAAAAAATAAATATAATTTATACACCAATAATCTTTAATCAGATATGTTCATTCCTGAATGTTACTATATGATAAACATTCACTGTCCTTGTTTACAAATCACCTTTATTACAAAAATATTATTTGTGTTTCTATGATTTCACATTGGGTTTTTTTCTTCAGATTTTCTGTACTTTCAGTTCTTTATGGAGGAAATTACATTTAAAAATCTTAAAAAGCAGAATTAGGGTAGAACTATAATCCTAGTCAGCCAAGTGTACACTCAGTGGACCAGCTAAAATGGACTGAAATGGGCTCCCTGTTGCGCCACACTGAAGACATTCATAACAGGAGAGTTGCAAATTTCATAATTGATTGCCCTATAAGTCCAGTCAGTGTTGTATATGAGACATCTAAGAATTGAAAAAACTAAACCACTATTGTTGGATCACAGAAGATTGAATCTTCTACAGTTCTGTTCATTAGACAATAATGAGCTTATCATTTTATTTTCAATTAATTGATTCAGAAATCTTGTATTAATCATTTAAAGAGGTCCCAAAATTGCAAGAGTATAAATCTTAATACTGTATGTCAATTCTATTTCTATTTAAAGTACATTTTATCAATTTACTTTAAAAAAAATGAACATATTAAAAGACACTTTTATTTAAATTAAATAAAATTCTCAATGAACCTTTTGTAAACTGATTACATTACCTTGAACTTTGAAATTTATAGAAACTTAAATGAGGCAAAACAATTTGCTTATCTTTTATTTCTGTTTATTAAGAGATAATCTTACCTCACACATAGATGAATAAAAACTCATTAAAGTGCAAAAACAAACGACATAAGCTTAAAGGCTGTGGAGGTAACACTATTATAGTTATTTGCTAAGGGGAATTGGTTCAGAACTGATTGTATTCAAGTAAATTGTTATGAAAAGCCCATGTTATTGCAAGTCATTGTTGGAATTTAAATGATGTATGTTTAAACACAAGTAGATGAAATTTTCTTCCAGAATAAAATTTGTATACGCAAAAACCTTTTGCTACCAGCTAGGAATAAACCTAAGCTTATAATTCACTGCATGTCTAGGTTCTGAATAAGTTAGCATGCATAACCGGGTGCCAAGAGCAGCAACAAATCTTGGGTACAGTAAAAGAAACATTAGTTGGACAGCTAATAAAGCCACCCATTCCCATGTTATGACTAGAGATGAGCAGTTTGGTTTTGCTGAAAAACAATCATGCTCAAACTTTTGTGTTTCCAAGTTGAACTGAGCCCTGGATCAAATCAATTTAGGGTTCCAAGTCTAACTGGCTTGGGTCATCTCGCCAAGTTCAGATCTCATAAATAAAAAACATGAATCTCAAGTGTTTTGGATTGCATGTAAGTCCCTCCCTCATGATTGTAGAGGACATTTCACACTGAAAATTAGATATGTGTGTCGACCCCCATTTGGATCTGTATTAACTTTGTGTTTTGAATTCAGTTTTGGTTTCGCCAAAACCACCATCACGTGTTTTGGTTTTGGATCTGAAGTTTTTCCAAAAAAATTATAAAACTGCTACAGTCACATAATTTTGGGCCTGTTTTTGTCCCTACAGTACTATTCATCTCAATAACATTAATTTCAAAACATTTCCAATCAATTTTGATCACCTCAAAGCTCACAATATTAGGGGTAATTCCAAGTTGATCGCAGCAGGAAATTTTTTAGCAGTTGGGAAAAACCATGTGCACTGCAGGGGAGGCAGATATAACATGTGCAGAGAGAGTTAGATTTGGGTGTGGTGAGTTCAATCTGCAATCTAAATTGCAGTGTAAAAATAAAGCAGCCAGTATTTACCCTGCACAGAAACAAAATAACCCACCCAAATCTAACTCTCTCTGCAAATGTTATATCTGTCCCCCCTGCAGTGCACATGGTTTTGCCCAACTGCTAAAAAATTTCCTGCTGCGATCAACTTGGAATTACCCCCATTGTTCACCAACATAGGCAAAAGGCTGTCTGGCTGGCTAAACTAAGCAGCAGAGCAGCAGCACAAACACACAGCAGTTATTTATGTTTAAGAATGTTTGGCAAATAAGTAATGTATTAGCAATAACCAATCAAACCAACTCACAAGAACTTTCAATAGAAAACAAGAAATTTACTGAGTATTGTGTGTGGAATATCATTGCACTAAAATAGTAGCACGCGCAATGTACGGGCACAATGAACGATGCAGTTTTGCACAGGGTCTAGCGATGCATTTCAGTCGCACTGGTTGCCGCAGAGTGATTGACATGAAGTGGGTGTTTCTGGGTGGCAACTGACCGTTTTAAGGAAGTGTTCCGGATTTGACGTCACACACCCGCCCAGCATGGCTGGGTGAACGCTGGGCGGGTGAGTGATGTCAAATCTGGAAATGAACAGTCTGAAGTGATCGCAAGCGCTGAGTAGGTTTTGAGCTACTCTGAAACTACACAAAAAATTTTGCAGGCGCTCTGGGATAAAAACGTTCGCACTTCTGCTAAGCTAAAATACACTCCCAGTGGGTGGTGGCATAGTGTTTGCATGGCTGCTAAAAACTGCTAGCGAGCAATCAACTCAGAATGACTCCCATGTTATGAGTAAGATGCAGCGCAGGTTTGATACGGTACAGGTTGGATACATGCAGGTTACAGTGCAGGTCGATTAAAGTGTGGGTTGGATACACCAATAGTGCACTTACTGTGACATCTGACAGGAGGGGTCCCCAATGATAAATAGACATGGTTGCGTCTGTAAGGAGTATGATGCCAGCAGTGTTGGCAGTGCAGGGGTGCTGGCTTTGTACTCTGTGCAGGTATGGCAGTGATGTCATCAGTGCGGAGTTGCCGGCGGTGTCCTCTGTGTGGGGTGCCAGTGGTGTCCTCTGTACAGGGGTGTTGGCAGTACGGGGGTGAACTCTATGTGCAAGCACTAATAATGGATGCAGCCGCTGCCACCCCTATGTCCTTCATTGTGCCTATCACTACACCTTTTGCCAGCTTGTTGCATTAGCTGGTGCAGTTATACTCAGGGTTATTTTTCAGCCGGAACGCTCTGAAATGCCGTTCCTGAAGGTGTTCTGAAAAAAACAGTGTTCCATAACATCCTGGCCGCCAGACAGTTTTTTTCTCTTTGGGAAGGCGGGTGCAGGAGTGAGGAAGTATAACAATAGCCCCAGTAGACCCTGTAGTTGCTTATGTGCACCAGGGGCTGAGGGGGGCACTTCAGTCAGTAGCAGTTTCAAAAAACCTCTAAAAATGGGCAATGCCAAGAAGCAGAGAGATTATAGAGGGTCAACTTTACCTCTAGTGTCTGTCAGTGAAAGGTGGCAATAGCATTACCCAGAAGTACCAGGAACCACGGGGAGAAGATGCAGAAATGCATCTTCTCCCATTAAACTCCTGACAATAAGCAGGAAAACCCTGACAATGAGCAGGAAACCCCTGACAACGAGCAGGAGTCCCCTGAAAATGAGCAGGAAACCCCTGGCAACAAGCATGAAACCCCTGGCAATGAGCATGAAACTCCTAGCAACGAGCATGAAATCCTTGGCAACAAACATGAGACCCTTGGCAATGACCAGGAAACACATGGCAAAATGCAGGAAACACTGGCAACTAGTATGGAACCCAGAGCATGAAACCCCCTCGGCAATAAGCAGTAAACGCCTTTCAACAAGCAGGAAACCCCTGGCAATGAAACCCCTGGCAATGAGTATTACTGTGTTGAATAATGTGTAATGGGCATGGTATCCGGTCTCTAGGTCGACAAGACTTAGGTGGACAGTGTCTAGGTTGACCACTATTGGTCAACAGTAAGTAGGCCAACATGGTTTCTAGGTCGTCAGGGACTCTAGGTCGACATGTTCTAGGTCAACATGACAAAAAGTTGACATGAGTTGTTCACATTTGAACTTTTTCACACTTTACGATCCACGTGGACTACAATTGGGAACAGTAACCTGTGCCAAGTGCAGCGGTAGCGGAGTGAGGCACCTTGCCCAAGTTTGCTCACCTTGCGAGGGGACACGGTGCACTAATTGGGGTTCCCGGTCACTTTATGGAGAAAATGACACCAAAAAAAGTGAAAAAACTCATGTCAACCTTATGTCATGTAAACCTAGTACATGTTGACCAACAGTCCCTGTCCACCTATAACCCATGTCGACCTACTTACTGTCGACCAATAGTGGTCAACCTAGACACTGTTGACCTAACTCTTGTCGACCCTCCATACCACACCCAATGGGCATTACGGTGTGTGGCATATTGTGTAGGGGCATTAGTATAAGGAGGAAAAAATGACAAATAATGTGAGGGGCATAAATCAGGATTTTTTTTTCTGTGGTGGAGGTAGTCTTATGGTGCACACAAATTCTTTATAATTTATTTTATTCTTTATAAAATTATTTATTTTTACAAAGGTGCCCCCCCACTGTAGCTCCTTCCGCATTACTCACCGCTGCCCCCCCCCCCCACCTTCCCACCCATACTTCCTGAACCTATTTTTCTAGAAAATAGCACTGGTTATACTATTATTACTGGCTCAGGCATTGGGCTCTACTGGGAGCCTATTTGTCCCTCAAACGTATACCATAGCAGAGTGATCCATTGTACTATAGCAGAGTTAGATGGTGTCTCTCAAGAATCAGCTCTTACAAGCTGCAGGCATTGCTACTCTGTCAGTCACTAAAGCTTCCATTGGCACTGTTGGGTCTGCTCCTATTTGTGCAGCATTGCCTTCCTCTACCCCCCTTGGATTGTAGGCTTGGCAATGTTGTGACTCAACAATGAAATGTGTTTGCTGAAGGAACTTGCTAATATAGATGAGTTGCAGGGCTCTTCTGGTGATTTTACTCCATTGATAGACTTAAATAGTGAAATGGATAATCATATTTTGTCAATGCCCTTCATTGATTCATTATTTTTCAGTAGTTGGGCAACTAAACATTTGTAGCTCAACAGGAGAAATCACTGTTGTAGTTCAAGTAAATCCCACTTTTCTAGTTCTACAGTTCTGGCTCAGCTTTGATCACTACCGGTGGTGTTTTTCAATGTAACAACATGGTTAATGTGAGCTGCATCCCCATATGTGCATTTACATTAACAAGGGCAACTTTAATGTACATCAAAATCTAAAGCAGAGCTAGAGGCGGCTAAGCAAGAGGGAGACAATGGCGAAGAGACCTACCGGTCTTACCATAACTGGCTTGTCGGCAGGGGTGTATCTAGAGAGGAGGAGGCCCAAGTGCAAGCTCCGTCTGGGCCCCCTCCTCTCTAGCCGTCAGTGCTGTAGCTCTGGGCACTAGGCTTCCTAGGGGACCCTAGTGCTGTCCCAGTTCCTAGAGCACATGCGCAGATCACTGGGAAAATAGTGTAGTGGCCATTTTCCCAGTGATTTTCCTATTGTGCATGCATGAAACACAGTGATTTATGTGACCGTACACATTTCACCCATTATAAATACACCAGTGCTTGTGGGTAAGTATGTGTTCTCCCCACACTATGCAGACATGTGGCCTTTGGAACATCTGAATTATTATTATTATTATTTGCACATAATACATGGGCTGTTTCATTTGATAGCTGATTCATGTGGTGCTCCTATGATAAGGAGTTCCAGTACAGAGTCTGGTGTCACCATTCTATATTTCAGTTGCAAAGATGTGGAAGTGTGACTGGAGGTGACTGAGTCATTTTTGGCTGCTAACCAATGTTTTTGACAAGGAGGGCTACTTTCTCCCCTTTATAATATGTGGTCCTTATGAATCTCTTGTATACTTCTATTCAACCCCAACACATTATGATGCCACTTTCAATGTGTTTGTCTATTAGAGTAAATTAATGAATACATGTGACCTTTTATATACGGTTCATTTTCAGCACACTGTCACAACTGAGGGTTTAAGCTGACGGGAGGAAGCCTCAGTTGTAGGGGCTGGAATGAAGTGAAACTTAGATGGTTTAATCAGACCCCTGGACATGTAAGTGTGGAAGGAAACCCGAAGGTGTGACCATGACAAGCAAGTTAAAAGTCAAATGAAAGTTTATTAAACAGACTCCGTATAATCACAACAGTGTTCACAGTCAGAATTAGCAGTGGCAGATAATACAGTTCCTGGATCACTAAACCATAGAAGGTATAACAGGGCACTGGTAGGTTGCAGAACAGATGTTATAGTCCTTGGGTAGAATAACCTTACCAGGCCAGGCTGTAGTAGTGGAGACAACCGAGGAACACGCCAGTAGGTGTATAAGATGATGCTGGTAACTGGAATGCACTGAAGGAGTCACTGGACGGAACCAGCCAGATGGTGGAGATACGGAGTTAAAACTGAAAGATGCTAGGGTGCGTGGAAACAGATGAAATGAAGAGTGGTTACCGGTGGTAGTGGATACTGCTGGTAAGTAGAAATCCGCTGGGATAACACCGGCTCTTTAAGGAGGTTGAATTCTGTTGGAAGCAGGTTGCTGGAAACAGATGGGTTAATAGCTGAAAGCTTGGAAGCTGGAAGCAAACGAAGTAATAGCTGAAAGCTGGAGCAGTCACAGAGGATTGCAGAGTCAGGCTGCACCGCAGGATGGAAAGCAGGTGCGGGTCTCTTTGTGGATGCTGGAAACAGGAGCTGGAACCTGGAGAAACAAACCACAGGAGAGAGAGACTGGAACAAGGTATGACATTCAAAGCACTGACATCTATCTGGCCCAGACACAGGATACTTATACCTGCTGCTATGCAGGCATTGGCTGGGCAATTATGCAGATTCCAGAGACGGTGGATTGGAGGAATTGGAGCATGTGATCAAATCCAACATGGCTGCGCCCATGCTGGAACCTGGAGGGAAAACTGGTTTGAAATGAAATGTGCAAACATAATGATAATGGCGGCGCCGGCCACGGAGGACAGGAGACGCCAGATGACTGTTATATGCTGAGACACTTGGAGGGCAGCAGAGGCCGCGGCAGGCATGATACATGATTCTGAGAACCTGCAGCAATAACACAGTAACGGCGGCGGAGGCCGCGGAGGACGGGAGACGCCATGTTGGATTCAAACATGGCGCCGCTGTGGTAGTGTCTCAGAATGACAGGAGGGATGTGCAGAGTGTTGACACAGATAAGATACGGATTTGGAACGCTGGGCCAGTCTCAGAAGACACCTAAACGGCAGGTAATGGCGTCCAGATACCCGGATCGTGACAGCACCCCCCCCTTTAGGAGTGGCCCCAGGACACTTCTTAGGCTTAAAAGGAAACTTTGCGTGGAAATTTCGGACCAAGGCAGGAGCATGGACGTCTGAAGCATTGGTCCAAGAGCGTTCTTCAGGACCATAGCCCTTCCAGTCAATGAGGTATTGTAACTGACCGTAACGGAAACGTGAGTCCAAAATCTTGGCCACCTCGTACTCGACTCCCCGTTGAGTCTGAACTTTGGGAGCTGGAGGAAGTACGGAATGAAACCGATTCAGGATCAGCGGTTTCAACAAAGAAACATGAAATGTCCTGGGTATTTTCAAGAAGGGTGGTAACTGTAATCTGTAGGCAACAGGATTGATGACTTGTTCAATCTTGAAGGGTCCGATGTAGCGAGGTGCAAATTTCATGCTGGGAATTTTCAACCTCAAATTCTTCGTGGACAACCACACACGATCACCCACCTTGAGAGCAGGAACCGCTCTACGCTTCCTATCGGCAAACTTCTTATACCTGGATGAGGCTTTAAGCAGGGCTGGGCGGACGTTCCTCCAGTTATTTGAAAACTGACGCAAGGTGACATCCACTGCTGGAACAGAAGTTGCGGGAAGCGGTTGGAATTCTGGGACTTTAGGGTGGAATCCATAATTAATGAAGAATGGTGTAGAAGAAGATGAGGAATGGTATTGATTGTTGTGGCTGAACTCGGCCCAAGGAAGGAGTTGAACCCAGTCATCTTGAGAGGAAGACACATATATACGGAGGAAGGCCTCCAAGTCCTGATTCACCCTCTCGGTTTGACCATTGGTCTGAGGATGGTAAGCCGTGGAAAACTTTAACTTGACTTGGAGGGCTTGACACAAACTTCACCAAAATTTGGCTACAAATTGTACTCCACGATCCGAGATGATCTCTTCAGGAAGACCGTGAAGTTGGAAGATATCTTGTATAAATACTTGAGCCAACTTGGAAGCTGACGGAAGACCGGTGAGAGGGATGAAATGTGCCATCTTGGTGAACCGGTCAACTACCACCCAGATGGTATTAAACTTGTTGCAGATAGGTAGATCGGAAACAAAGTCCATCGACAAATGGGTCCATAGCCGACGGGGAACAGATAATGGAACCAGTTGCCCCGCAGGCGACTGGTGGGAGACTTTGTGTTGGGCACACTTTGGGCAGGAGGCAATAAATTCCATAACGTCCTTCTTCAGAGTTGGCCACCAGTAGGACCTAGAAATAAATTCAAGGGTTTTCTGAATGCCTGTATGTCCAGCAAAACGGGAAGCATGGGCCCAATGCATGAGCTTCTTCCTTAGAACTGGCTTAACAAAACTTTTCCCTGGTGGAGGCGTAGAGTCCATCCCTACCGTGGAGAATGCCAACGGATTAATAATAGGATGCTTGTCTGCAGACTCGGACTCATTTTCTTGCTCCCATGAGTGGGAAAGGGCATCGGCCTTACGATTCTGAGAACCCGGACAGAACTGGAGTTTAAAGTCAAACCTAGAAAAGAAAAGTGCCCATCTGGCCTGACGAGGATTCAGACATTGTGCGCCTTTGAGATATAAAAGATTTTTGTGGTCGGTAAGTATGGTGATTGAGTGGGAAGCTCCCTCCAACAGGTATCTCCACTCCTCCAGAGCGAGCTTGATGGCCAGCAACTCCTGATCGCCAATGGCATAGTTGCGCTCAGCTGGGGAGAACTTCCGGGAGAAGAAACTGCAAGGATGTAGATGTCCATCTTTGGCCCTCTGGGATAACACCGCTCCTACTGCAACGGAGGAAGCATCTACCTCTAAGATAAAAGGAGAGTCGGTGTCGGGCTGTTTCAGAACTGGTGCAGAGATGAACCGTTGCTTCAGAAGGTGAAAGGCCTGCGTAGCTTCCTCGGACCACTTGGACGGATTAGCACCTTTCTTGGTTAATGCAGTGATAGGCGCCACAATGGTGGAAAAGTCTCGTATAAATTTTCTATAATAATTGGCGAAGCCTAAGAACCTCTGGACCCCCTTGAGGGTTAAGGGTATAGGCCAATTCTTGATTGCTTGGAGTTTCTCAGGATCCATCTCTAGTCCGGAACCGGACACAATGTAACCTTGAAACGGAATGGTTTTAACTTCAAACACACACTTCTCCAATTTACAATAGAGGTGATTGACACGGAGACGGGAAAGAACCTCTTTTACCCAGAAATGATGATCTTCGAGATTATTAGCAAAGATGAGGATGTCATCTAGATAAACCACGACATGGCGGTACAAGATGTCCCTGAAGATCTCATTCACGAAGTGCTGGAAGACTGCTGGAGTGTTGCTCAATCCGAAGGGCATGACGAGGTACTCATAATGTCCGTCACGGGTGTTAAAGGCGGTCTTCCACTCGTCACCCTCACGGATTCGGATGAGATTGTAGGCACCCCTCAAGTCCAGCTTTGTAAAAATGGTTGCACCACTAACTCTATCAAAGAGCTCGGTAATCAGGGGTAAAGGGTATCGGTTCTTGACGGTAATGTCGTTCAGACCTCTGTAGTCGATGCACGGACGCAGACCACCGTCTTTCTTCTTGACGAAGAAGAAGCCTGCGCCGGCTGGAGAAGAAGATGGTCGGATGAAACCCTTCGCCAGGTTCTCTTTGATGTACTCTTCCATGGAGTGTGTCTCAGGCAGAGACAACGGATAAGTTCGGCCTCGCGGTGGAACCTTCCCTGGAATGAGGTTGATTGGGCAGTCCCATTCTCTATGAGGAGGAAGGATATCAGCAGAGGCTTTACTGAACACGTCCGTGAAGTCTTGATATGGAGGAGGCGGAACATCAGATGACCTGGGGAAGGAAGAACAAACAGGAAGAACTTTGGCTAAACAAGTCTCAGCACAGGAGGGACCCCATGCCAGTATTTGCGTAGTCGTCCAGTCAATCGATGGGTTGTGGAGACGGAGCCATGGAAGGCCTAAAACCACTGGATGTGTGGCTCTTGGAATCACTAGAAAAGAAATATACTCAGAATGAAGAACTCCCACTCTCAGACGAACTGGAAGAGTCCTTAAGGAAATGACTGCATCAAAAATCTTGCTGCCATCCACGGCAGTCAAAGAGATGGACGAGGACAGTCTCTCGGTGGGTAGGGACCACCGTTTAACATAAGCTTCGGTTATGAAATTCCCAGCTGCTCCGGAATCAAGGAGGGCAATGACGTTCCTGTAACGTTGAGCAATTTGGAGCGACACTGGGAGGTTACAATCATGAGGAGATGGAGAGGAGATCATTACTCCTAGCCGGCCCTCTCCTTGGCGAGCTAGGATCTGGAGTCCCGAACGTTTGGGACAGGCGTTGATAGTGTGCGACGGAGCTGCACAGTAGAGACATAGAGACTCGGAGAGGCGTCTTCGGCGCTCAGCGGGAGATAGACGGGAACGACCAATTTGCATAGGCTCATCCTTGGATGGAGATGGTTGACGAGGAGGAGGAGCAAAACATTTAGGAACGGATGATCTTCCTCGCTCGGTTGCTCTCTCTCTGAACCGTAGATCAACCTTCGTGCATAGTGAAATTAGCTCATCCAACTTAGAAGGCAAGTCTCTGGTAGCTAACTCGTCTTTAATGCGTTCTGACAAGCCATGCCAGAATGCAGCATACAGGGCCTCGTCGTTCCAGGCCAGTTCAGATGCCAGGATTTTGAACTGTATAAGATACTGTCCCACAGTACGTGTTCCCTGGCGTAGACGGAGAATCTCAGATGAAGCAGAGGAAACCCGGCCCGGCTCGTCGAAGATGCGCCTGAATGATGCTACAAAGTCAGTATAGGAGGACAGCAGGGGATCAGACTTCTCCCATAACGGTGATGCCCAATCAAGGGCTGAGCCACCGAGGAGAGAAATAATATAAGCAACTTTGGTACGGTCACTGGGGAAGTTGCCAGATTGAAGCTCAAAATGGATTTCGCATTGGTTGAGAAATCCCCTGCAGAACCTTGGAGATCCGTCAAATTTTGCTGGCGATGGAAGATGAAGACGTGGTATGGAAATGGGCAAGGTGGGTGGGGTTACAGCTGGAGTCACTGTGGTGGACGCACCAGACGTGCCAGGTCCACGGAGGGTCGTCTGAATCCCATCCAGCCGAGTAGAGAGATCCTGGAGACAGCGGATGATGTGACCTTGTGCAGCCTCCTGATGTTCGAGTCTGGCTGCCAGTTCTTGCATAGGTCTAGCCGCTTGATCCTGGTCTCCGGCTGGATTCATATGGTCAGTGCTTACTGTCACAACTGAGGGTTTAAGCTGACGGGAGGAAGCCTCAGTTGTAGGGGCTGGAATGAAGTGAAACTTAGATGGTTTAATCAGACCCCTGGACATGTAAGTGTGGAAGGAAACCCGAAGGTGTGACCATGACAAGCAAGTTAAAAGTCAAATGAAAGTTTATTAAACAGACTCCGTATAATCACAACAGTGTTCACAGTCAGAATTAGCAGTGGCAGATAATACAGTTCCTGGATCACTAAACCATAGAAGGTATAACAGGGCACTGGTAGGTTGCAGAACAGATGTTATAGTCCTTGGGTAGAATAACCTTACCAGGCCAGGCTGTAGTAGTGGAGACAACCGAGGAACACGCCAGTAGGTGTATAAGATGATGCTGGTAACTGGAATGCACTGAAGGAGTCACTGGACGGAACCAGCCAGATGGTGGAGATACGGAGTTAAAACTGAAAGATGCTAGGGTGCGTGGAAACAGATGAAATGAAGAGTGGTTACCGGTGGTAGTGGATACTGCTGGTAAGTAGAAATCCGCTGGGAGAACACCGGCTCTTTAAGGAGGTTGAATTCTGTTGGAAGCAGGTTGCTGGAAACAGATGGGTTAATAGCTGAAAGCTTGGAAGCTGGAAGCAAACGAAGTAATAGCTGAAAGCTGGAGCAGTCACAGAGGATTGCAGAGTCAGGCTGCACCGCAGGATGGAAAGCAGGTGCGGGTCTCTTTGTGGATGCTGGAGACAGGAGCTGGAACCTGGAGAAACAAACCACAGGAGAGAGAGACTGGAACAAGGTATGACATTCAAAGCACTGACATCTATCTGGCCCAGACACAGGATACTTATACCTGTGCTATGCAGGCATTGGCTGGGCAATTATGCAGATTCCAGAGACGGTGGATTGGAGGAATTGGAGCATGTGATCAAATCCAACATGGCTGCGCCCATGCTGGAACCTGGAGGGAAAACTGGTTTGAAATGAAATGTGCAAACATAATGATAATGGCGGCGCCGGCCACGGAGGACAGGAGACGCCAGATGACTGTTATATGCTGAGACACTTGGAGGGCAGCAGAGGCCGCGGCAGGCATGATACATGATTCTGAGAACCTGCAGCAATAACACAGTAACGGCGGCGGAGGCCGCGGAGGACGGGAGACGCCATGTTGGATTCAAACATGGCGCCGCTGTGGTAGTGTCTCAGAATGACAGGAGGGATGTGCAGAGTGTTGACACAGATGAGATACGGATTTGGAACGCTGGGCCAGTCTCAGAAGACACCTAAACGGCAGGTAATGGCGTCCAGATACCCGGATCGTGACACACACTTTTGTTTTTGTTTATTAAACCTCCTACACCCTACTATTCATCAAGATAACAGCTATTTTATTAAACATAAGTGTTATCATTGCTTTTTATAGATACATAACAGTACTCATTCAGCTTCAATAAACATGATGTATAATAGTTTCATTCAACTTCCATCAATGTAATGTGTCTCTGTCAGAAGAATACTAGATGAGTAAGTAGCTATGGTGTTTAATCAAATACATGGAATGTAAAATTAGACACTCAGAGGTCAATGGAGATTTGAATGTAAATTAGTTTGGGAACGTATCTTGCATTTTTTGGAATTGTGCATGATCCCTAGCCAAGTTCTAGGGCAAATTATATGATCTAATGGCAAATTAGAGATGTATGTAACTCAGCTGCATCTCCACTTAAAGCTCAATGAGTGTCAATGGGGAATAACAGGGCAATTGCACATAGGTGACAAGGGCCCTCATTCCGAGTTGTTCGCTCGGTAAAAATCTTCGCATCGCAGCGATTTTCCGCTTAATGCGCATGCGCAATGTCCGCACTGCGACTGCGCCAAGTAAATTTGCTATGCACTTAGTAATTTTACTCACGGCTTTTTCATCGGTCTGGCGATCGTAATGTGATTGACAGGAAATGGGTGTTACTGGGCGGAAACAGGCCGTTTTATGGGCGTGTGGGAAAAAACGCTATCGTTTCCGGAAAAAACGCAGGAGTGGCCGGAGAAACGGAGGAGTGTCTGGGCGAACGCTGGGAGTGTTTGTGACGTCAAACCAGGAACGACAAGCACTGAACTGATCGCAGATGCCGAGTAAGTCTGAAGCTACTCAGAAACTGCTACGAGGTGTGTAATCGCAATATTGCGAATACTTCGTTCGCAATTTTAGGATGCTAAGATTTACTCCCAGTAGGCGGCGGCTTAGCGTGAGCAACTCTGCTAAAATCGCCTTGCGAGCGAACAACTCGGAATGACCTCCAAGGTACCACAATTAGCAAGGGAACCCTGAGATGAAGGGGGGAGGGGGGGGGAGCGTAGGCTATGCACCTATCTTCAGAGGAATTGCTAGCATTAAGAATAAGGCTGGTTCAATTGCGCACTAATAATGATGAGGATTCTGAAAACAAGCATATATATTTTTTATATATATATATACACAGTATATATACACAAATGGTCACATATTTGCATTATATCTATGCACGCAATGCTAATGTAATTACTGCCAATGTGTGTTCAAATCTGCTTCTGCCTCTCAGCCTTCAATCAATTTTTTTCTCTTACGTCCTAGAGGAGGGTGGTCTTCTGTTTGACAGCGGGCTGGCTCCCAATGACCAGTATACTGGCACCGAAATCCCGACCGCCGGCATACTGACATCTTTTCTCCCTCTTGGGGGTCCACGACCCCCCTGGAGGGAAAATAGATACGCGTGCCACCGTGCCTACAAGGGGCTCATTTGCGCTCATCCAGCTGTCGGTATGCCGGCAGTCGGGATTCCGGCGCCAGTACGCTGGTCGTCGGGAGGCCGGCCACCGGCATACACTACTACACTCCCTAGAGGATGCTGGGGTCCACATTAGTGCCCTGGGGTATAGACGGGTCCACTAGAAGCCACTGGCACTTTAAGAGTTTAATAGTGTGGGCTAGCTCCTCCCTCTATGCCCCTCCTAGCAGACTCATGTTTAGAAAATGTGCCCGATGGAGTGGGTCACAGCTAGGGGAGCTCCGTAGGACTTTTTCTAGTTTTCTAATTTTTCTTAGAGTTAAGCACAGGGAGGCTGATGGCAACAGCCTCCCTGCTTTGTGGGACTTAGGGGGGGAGTAGTGTCCAACCCTGAGAGGTTAATGGCCACTATCTCTGCTGACAGGACATTTAGCTCTTGAGGGTGATGATACTTTGCCACCCGAGTCGTCCGCTCACTCCCGCAGCATGCCGCCACCCCCTAACAGAGCCAGAAGATTCCAGTGGCGAGTGTGTCACCGGCGACCCGACAAGAGGGGAACTGGTGTATATGGCAGCAACAGGGTAGGAGCGCAGTAAAAACTGCACTCCGGAGAGCTCATCAGTACATAGTGCAGCACTATGAGGGGCACCCTGAGCCAGCGCAAAAACCCTACACTGGTCACTCAAGGCTATCAGGGACCTCGGTAATGCTGCTAGCAAAATCCTCAGGCAAGTATAAACATTTGAAAGTGCAGGAAGAAGTGCCATGTCCAGAGGGTGGGACTTCTCCTGAGAGCGGACCCAGCAGCGTTCAGCGCCATTTTCTCCCTGCAGATACAGCTACAGAGACACTGACATGGAGTGCTGTCCCTCCACACGACTTCAGCTATCCTCTGTGGTACCAGGGGGTTGTAGAAGGGGGGGAGGCTGTGTATTACTGTGTAGTCTATTAAGGGTACACAGTCAGTGCCAGGTTGGTTTTACCTACCTAATTGAGCGCTGTGTGTGCGCTGGCTCCAAGCTCTGTGTTCTCTCTGAAGGTACTTGGGGGGGGGGGGAACTGTGTCTCTGTGTCTGACATTTTCCTGTGTGTGTGTGGGTATAGGTTTTCTCACATAGCCATGTCCAGGGACTCTGTGTCTTATGCTGCAGAGGATGTTTCTTCTCCAGAGGAATCCATTCCTTGTACACAGGAATGTAATGTCTTGTCTCAAATTCCTATTACTGAGCCAAAATGGCTGACTTCTATTAAGGGAATGATCTCTCAGATCTCTACTAGGGTAGCTCATACTGAGAATGAAACTCAGGTTTTAAAGAATTCTATGGCAGTTTGGTCAGGTTCTCTTCCTATTCCTTCTAAATCCCCTAGCATATACCCAAAGTTACGTGCACTTGCCCAGATTATGCAAGCTGACACGGATACCAACTCTGACATGGCAGATGGTGATGGGGATGTGCTGAGGGGGGCGGAATCTCTGGCAAAGCGGGTGCAGCTCATGATTGAGGCCATTAGGGATGTGTTACAAATTACTGACACACCACCTGAACAGATTGAGGATGCTTACTTCACAGATAATAAGAAAACCTCGCTAACCTTCCCTGCATCTAAAGAATTAAACGCTACATTTGAAAAATCCTGGAAAAACCCGGAGAAAAAATTCCAGATCCCAAAAAGGGTTCTGCTTGCTTTTCCCTACCCTGAGGAGGATAGAAAAAATGGAAAAACCCATCCATAGTTGACGCATCGGTCTCCAGACTGTCAAAAAAGGTGGTTTTACCTGTTGCTGGATCTATCGCATTAAAAGAACTGGCTGATCGTAAAGTTGACACTATGCTCAAATCCATGTACACTGCGTCAGGAGTGGTGCTATGGCCCACTATTGCCTGTGCATATATTTCTAAAGCCATAGTAAAGTTTTCAGGCACATTACTAGATGAATTAGATTCTATGGATAGAAGTGACATTGAATTGCTTTTACGTAACACATAGGATTCTGTGGGATTCATGGTGGAGGCCATGAAGGACCTGGGTACTCTGAATGCAAGGATATCTTCCATGGCTGTCTCGGCATGCAGGGGGCTCTGGCTTTGCCACTGGTCTGCAGATGCGGAATCCAGGAGAAGTGTGGAGAACCTACCCTTTACAAATCAGGCTCTATTTGTGGAAGCGTTGGATGCATGGATTTCCATGGCATCCTTTCTTCCCTCAGCTGCTCCTTCTACGAAGAAACCATTTTCTTCATCCACGCCGCAGTTCTTTCGGTCCGCTAAGACAAAAAAGTCAAAACCTCCTACCACCTTCTTTAGAGGTGGACAGGCAAAATCCAAGAAACCTGCACCTGCAAGTTCCCAGGACCAGAAGCCTCCTTCTGGTTCCTCAAAATCCTCAGCATGACAGTGGTCCGCACAGCATGGAAAACAGAAAGGTGGGGGCGAGACTCCGACATTTCAGCAACGTCTGGGTGTCGTCCGGCCTGGATCCCTGGGTACAGGATATTGTGTCCCAGGTGTAAAGACTGGAGTTTCAAGAACTCCCTCCTCACCTCTTCAAATCAGGCTTGCCAGCTTTACTGACAGACAGGGCTATCCTACAGGAAGCCATACAAAAATTGGAAAAGTCAGAGGTCATTGTCCCAGTTCCACCTCATATGCAAACAAGGGCTACTATTCAAACCTTTTCATGGTGCCGAAACCGGATGGTTCGGTCAGACCGATTTTGAACTTGAAATCGTTATACTCTTTCCTGAGGGAATTCAAATTCAAAATGGAATCCCTGAAAGCGGTGATCTCCGGTCTGGAGGAGGGAGAGTTTCTGGTATCTCTAGATATCAAGGATGCATACCTCCACATTCCGATTTGGCTGCCGTGTCAGGCCTATCTCAGATTCGCACTGTTAGACTGTCACTATCAGTTCCAGGCACTGCCATTCGGTTTCTCCACTGCACCGAGGGTGTTTACCAAGGTGATGCAGAGATGATGGTTCTTCTCCGCAGGCAGGGGGTGAACATAATTCCATATCTGGATGATCTGCTGATAAAGGCATTGTCCAGGGAGAAGATGTTGCAGTCCATTGCTCTCATGACTCATCTGCTCAGAGAACATGGTAGGATCCTGAACCTTCCAAAGTCACATTTGGAGCCGACAAGGAGATTGTCTTTCCTGGGATGATCCTCGACACGGAAGTGCAGAGGGTGTTTCTATGGTGGAGAAAGCGTTAGTGATACATTTAATGGTCTGGGATGTCTTGAAACCTGCCCGGGTATCAGTTTAGCAGTGCATTCACCTTCTGGGGAAGATGGTTGCCTCCTACAAGGCTCTACAGTACAGAAGATTTCACGCACAGTCCTTCCAACTGGATCTCCTATACAAGTGGTTGGTATCTCACCTACACATACACCAGAGGATACGTCTGTTGCCGAAAGCAAGGATTTCACTCCTCTGGTGGCTGCAAATGCCTAACCTGCTGGAGGGGCGCAGGTTCGGGGTTTAAAACGTGATCCTTCAAACCACGGATGCAAGCCTCAGGGGTTGGGGCGCAGTCACTCAAAGTTTCCAAGGAAGATGGTCAAGTCTGGAATCCATTCTTCTAATAAACATTCTGGAACTATGAGCCATTTACAACGGTCTTCTCCAAGTGGCGCATCTTGTATGAAATCATGCCATTCAGGTGCAGTCGGACAATGTAACGACAGTGGCCTACATAAACCGACAGGGAGGAACAAAGAGCAGAGCTGCTATGTCAGAGGTAACAAGAATTCTTCTCTGGGCGGAAAAGCATGCAGTGGTGTTGTCAGCAATATTCCTTCCAGGAGTGGACAACTGGGAAGCGGACTTTCTCAGCAGGCACAATCTCCATCCAGGAGAATGGAGCCTTCATCCTGAGGTGTTCATAGACGTGAACAGTCATTGGGGCGTGCCTCAAAAAGACATGATGGCCTCACATCTGAACAAGAAACATCAGAGATACTGTTCCAGGACAAGAGACCCACAAGCGGTGGCAGTGGATGCCCTGGTAACTCCATGGGTGTTCAAGTATGTGTATGACTATGTATTCCCTCCACTTCCATTTATTCCAAGAATTCTAAAGCTCATAAAGAGAACAAGGGTTCAGGCAATTCTCATTGCTCCGGACTGGCCAAGGAGAGCTTGGTACGCAGATCTTCTGGACTTACTGCTGGAAGATCCAAGGCCTCTTCCTCTTCACAAGGATCTTCTGCAACAGGGGCCATTCATTTATTATTTATTATTTATTTATTAACAGTTTCTTATATAGCATAGCATATTCCATTGCACTTTACAATGAGAACAACAGTAATAGAAGAAAACTGGGTAAAAACAGACAGACATAGAGGTAGGAAGGCCCTGCTCGCAAGCTTACAATCTATAGGGAAATAGGCATAGATACACAAGGATAGATACTATCTATTGCATAATGGTCCACCAGATTGCTAGTATTTTTAATGGGTTGTATGATGATACCCCGCAATGTTGGCCAAGTGTCAGGAGGGTGTGAGAGTAAAGAAAGACAAGATATGGGATGCTATGTATACTGTACAGAGAGGATGTAATTAGATATGGAAGCACTGAAGGTTATGTGGGTGGGTCTGGAATTTGATAGGCTTGTCTGAAGAGGTGAGTTTTCAGGGAACGTTTAAAGGTTTGGAGACTAGAGGCGAGTCTTATTGTGCGTGGGAGGGCATTCCAGAGAGTGGGTGAAGCCCAGATAAAGTCCTGTAATTTTGGGTGTGAACAAGTAATGCGTGTGTATGAGAGACGTAGATATTGTGCAAAGCAGAGAAGTCGGGTAGGGAGATATTTTGAGATGAGTGAAAGAGATGTATGTTGGTGCAGTTTGGTTAATAGCCTTGTATGTCAGTAAAAGTATTTTATATTTATTACGGTAGAATACCGGTAACCAATGGAGGGACTGACAGAGCGGATCTGCAGACGATGAATGTCTAGCAAGGAAGTTTAGCCTTTCAACTGCATTCAAAATTGATTGTAGTGGTGAGAGCCTATGTTTGGGAAGACCGGTCTGGAGACTATTACAATAAACAATGCAGGCGATAATGAGAGCATGGATTAGAGTTTTTGCTGTGTCTTGTGTAAGATATGGTTGTATTTTGGATATGTTTCTTAGATGTATGTAACATGATTTTGAGATAGATTGAATGTGGGGAACAAAGGACAGTTCAGAGTCAAGAATGACACCTAGGCAGCGACCTTGTGGGGTAGGGATGATTGCCGAGTTCTCAACAGTGATAGAGATATCAGGATGGAAACTACTATTGGCCGGTGGAAATACAATTAATTCTGTTTTGGAAATATTAAATTTGAGGTGGCGAGATGTCATCCAAGATGAAATGGCAGAAGGGCATTCAGTGACATATCCCAATACAGATGGTGACAAATCAGGGGCCCGCATATAGATGGTACTGAAATCCGAACGAGTTGATTAGTTTGCCAAGAGATGTGATATAGATAGAGAAAAGTAGAGGACCTAAGACTGAGCCTTGTGGTACCCCAACTGAGATAGGTAGCGAAGAGGAGGTGGAATCAGAGAAACTAACACTGAAGGAGCGATTAGATAAGTAGGATGAGAACCAAGAAAGGGCTCTGTCCTGAATACCCAGGGATTGTAGTATTTTTATGAGAAGAGAGTGGTCAACAATGTCAAAAGCAGCAGAGAGATCAAGGAGAATAAGTAGAGAGTAATGTCCTTTAGATTTAGCAGTGACCAATCATTCACTACCTTAGTCAGTCAGTGCTGTCTCTGTGGAGTGTTGGGCATGAAATCCTGACTGAAGTGGGTCCTGTAGGCTGTGTGAGTTAAGAAAGTGTGTGAGGCGAGTGTAGGCAAGTCTCTCAAGTAGCTTGGAGGGGCATGGGAGCTGAGAGATGGGACGGTAGTTTGAGAGAGAGTTCGGGTCAGAGTTTTGTTTTTTCAGAATGGGAGTAATCACTGCATGCTTGTATAGAGAAGGAAAGATACCAGTAGACGGAGAGAGATTACAGATTTTCGTTACAGTTGGGATGAGCACAGCAGACTGAGCTTTACTAATTTGTGAGGGTATAGAGTCAAGGGGAGAGGTTTTAGAGTAGGCAGATGAAAAGAGTGCAGATACTTCATCTTCATTTGTAGGATCAAAGGAAGAGAAGGTGTTAGAGGGTTCAGGCAGGGAATTGAGCAGGTCACTTGTTGTGGAAGAGCATACCATTTCATTTTGGATCTTGTCAATCTTGTCCTTGAAATAGGAAGCAAGATCGTGCGCACTGACAGTGGCTGGTGGGTTGGGTGAGGGAGGGACAAGAAGCGATTGAAATGTATTAAAAAGTCGCTTGGGGTTAGAGGCTTGAGCATAGATGAGAGATTAAAAATATGTTTGTTTTGAAGTGTCCAGAGCATTACGATAAGAGTGGTAGGTGGTCTTATATGTGAGAAAGTCACTTGAACTACAAGATTTACGCCTCTGGCGTTCTACTTTACGTCAGAGTTTTTGTAAGTGTCTAGTGTATTTAGAGTGCCACGGTTGACATCTAAGTCTACGTGGAGTGTGATGGGTAGCTGGAGCCACTTCATCAAGTGCTGTTTCTAGAGTTTGGTTAAGGTATGACAAAGCAGTCTCAGGAGAGGTGAATGTAGAAATTGGTGAGAGCAGTGGTTGCAGAGAGGTAGATAGGTGTTGAAAATTAATAGCGTTAATATTTCTGCAGGTTAGACGCGTCTTTGTAGACTTTAGGGACATTGAGTTTGAAGTAATGGAGGAGAGCATGCAGGTGATAAGGTTGTGATCTGAGAGAGGGAAAGGAGTGTTGTGAGTTCAGAAAAAGAGCATAATCTGGTGAATACAAGATCAAGGCAGTGGCCTTCCTGATGAGTAGGGGAGTCAGTACATTGGGAGAGGCCAAGAGTGGAGGTTAGAGAGAGTAGTTTAGAGGCATGGGGAGATTGTGGACTGTCAATATAGAGATTGAAATCACCCATAATGTTGGTGGAGATGTCAGAGGACAGAAAGTGAGGGAGCCAAGCAGAAAAATATTCCAGAAACTTTTTGGGTTGCCCAGGTGGGCGATAGATAGCTGCAACACGCTGAGAGAAAGGGGTGAAAATACTAATAGAGTGTACTTCAAAACTTACCGCAGCTACATTTGACGGCATGGAGGTTGAACGCCAGATCTTAGCCCGGAAGGGTATTCCGAGCAAGGTTATTCCTACCCTGATAGAGGCTAGGAAACGAGTAATGTCTAAACATTACCATCGCATTTGGAAAAAATTGTGTCTTGGTGTGAATCCAAGAGGTTTCCTATGGTGGAGATTCAACTTGGACAGTTTCTCCTCTTCCTGCAAGCAGGTATGGATATGGGCCTGCACTTGGGATCCATAAAGGTACAGATTTCGGCTTTATCCATTTTCTTCCAGAAACAATTGGCTGTTCTCCCTGAGGTTCAGACTTTCTAGAAATGGGTTCTGCACATCCAGCCTCACTTTGTGGCTCTGACGGCACCCAGGGATCTTAACGTGGTGTTGCATTTTCTGCAATCGGATTGGTTTGAGCCTTTACAGGAGGCTGAGGTCAAGTTTCTCACGTGGAAAGCTGTCACTTTGTTGGCCTTAGCTTCTGCTCGACGTGTGTTGGAATTGGGGGCTTTGTCCTGTAAAAGCCCCTACTTAATCTTCCATGAAGATAGTGCTGAGCTCAGGACACGTCAGCAGTTCCTTCCAAAGATTGTATCGGTTTTTCATATCAACCAACCTATTGTGGTGCCAGTGGTTACTGACTCCTCAATTACATCAAAGTCCTTGGATATTGTGAGGGCTTTGAAGATCTATGTGAAGAGGACTGCTCGTCACAGAAAATCGGACTCTCTGTTTGTCCTGTATGATCCCAAGAAAATTGGATGCCTTGCTTCTAAGCAGTCGATTTCTCGCTGGATCAGGTTCACTATTCAGCATGCATATTCTACGGCAGGATTGCCATGCCCAAAATCTGTTAAGGCCCACTCTACTCGTAAGGTGGGATCTTCCTGGCTGGCTGCCCGGGGGGTATCAGCTTTACAACTTTGCCGAGCGGCTACTTGGTCAGAATCGAACACTTTTGCTACGTTCTACAAGTTCGATACTTTGGCCTCTGAGGACCTGACGTTTGGTCAATCAGTTCTGCAGGAACCTTCGCGTTCTCCCTCCCGTTCTGGGAGCTTTGGTACATCCCCATGGTACTAATGTGGAGCCCAGCATCCTCTAGGACATAAGAGAAAATAGGATTTTAATTACCTACCAGTACATCCTTTTCTCGTAGTCCGTAGAGGATGCTGGGCGCCCACCCAGAGCTTTGTGATCCTGCAGTGGTTACTTAATTCAGTACTGCTTTGTTCTTGGATAAGTACTGTTTTTCTTACTTGGTTAAGTAATATTGGGGGTCATTCCGACCCATTCGCACGCAGCGCATGTGTGGCGGGCGCAGGGCGCGTGCGCGATGTTGCCCGGCGACAGTGGTTGCTGGGTTACGTTGCGGCTTCCGACGGGAGCGATAGCAGCGGCGACTGCTAAGAAGATTGACAGCAAGGAGGCGTGGACAGGTGGATCCGGACCGTTGGAGAGTGTTTTCGGGGAGTGGTGAGTAAAACACAGGTGTGTCCAGTACAACGGAGGGCAGAGGAGTGACTTCAAAGCCGGGCCCATCATCGCTGGATCAATCGCACAGGGTAAGTATGTCCAGGGATACTCTTCTTCTGCTTGAATTTTATTTCAGCTTAGCAGGGCTGCACAAGCGATCGCAGCCCAGCTAAGCTAAAATACACTCCCCCATAGGCATGGACTATTGATCGCAGCAGCAGCTAAAAGTTGCTAGCTTCGATCAACTCGAAATAACCACCTTTTTTCAGCCGTTGCTGAGTTTTAAAGCTGTTTAGCTTGGTTTGTCTTGTATTGGTGAGCTGGTGTGAATCTCGCCACTATCTGTGTAAAATCCTTCTCTCGAAATTTGTCCATCTCATCGGGCACAATTTCTAGACTGAGTCTGGTAGGAGGGGCATAGAGGGAGGAGCCAGCCCACACTATTAAACTCTTAAAGTGCCAGTGGCACCTAGTGGACCTGTCTATACCGCATGGTACTAATTTTGACCCCAGCATCCTCTACGGACTACGAGAAAAGGATTTACCGGTAGGTAATTAAAATCCTATTTTAAGAATTACTGTATTAAGTTTAGCTTTTCATATATACTGTAGTAAGGGCTCTTTTTACAGAAATTAAGAGAAATTACTCTTCTGATATTGATGCTTTTCGCATCCTATCAGAAAAACAATTCTGCCATATTTATGGATTTATTAGTGGTGGGACAGACTGAGTGGTATCAGTCTGTCCTGGCAAAATGAAAGGGGTGTCGTACGGTATGCCGGCGCTCGTGCTCCCGGCGCCAGCATACCGGCGCCGGGAGCCCGACCGCCGGCATACTGACAGCGTGGAGAGCGCAAAGGAGCCCCTTTCGGGCTCGCTGCCCTCGCCACGCTGCGGGCACGGTGGAGCGCTACGCGCGCCACACTATTTTATTCTCCCTCCAGGGGGGTCTTGGACCCCCACGAGGGAGAATAGTTGTCGGTATGCCGGGTGTCGGGATTCCGGCGCCGGTATACTGTGCGCCGGGATCCCGACATTCGGCATACAGAAGACCACCCAATGAAAGGAGATGTCTTTTTAATAGATAGGGAGTCAGTAATAGCGTGTGTACACAGTGTGTACTTGTGCCAGAGACTTCCACCTGACTCAGGACCCTTTTCAG
This sequence comes from Pseudophryne corroboree, assembly GCF_028390025.1. NCBI lineage: Eukaryota > Metazoa > Chordata > Amphibia > Anura > Myobatrachidae > Pseudophryne > Pseudophryne corroboree. Next base: position 638,997,036 of record NC_086446.1, read on the forward strand.
CATACTGAGATGTGATTGCTTCTCGAAGAATATATGCTAAGTGCTCACATACAGGGCCCGCACTGTGCGTGCACGGGCAAAGAGATGCGTTGGCATCTAAATAATGTGAATGCCTCTGCCTGATTTATAAGCAAAAGAGTTTGCTGGGTGGTCTGGGGCGGTGACACAGCATTGACCGCGGGAGAGGAGTCAGCTCAAATGGGGGCAGGCCAGCGCCATTTTTAGAGTGGTCATATGATGTCACACGCAGCCGCTGCAACGGAAAACGTGGCCGCACTACACATGCCTTCGCATCCAGGCTGTGCAGGCAGGGAGGCATCCCAAATTCAGCGATTGCTTCAGTGTAATTGCGATCACATCGCTGGCAGGCATTTGTACTGGCCACCCCCAGCATGTAATTGCAAGCAGTTGCAATTTTGCTAAATTAGCAAAACTGCAACAGATGCTGAATAAGGTCCTAAGGTGTCTATTCATGAAGCAGTGAAAAGAGTGGAGAAGTGAGCCACTGGAGAAGTTGCCCATGGCAACCAATCAGCTACTTTGTATAATTATATAGTATGTAAATTATAAATGTTACTTCAATGCTGATTGGTTCTTCTCCACTAGCTCATTCCTCCACAGTTTTCACTGCTTCATGAATAGACCCGTATGTCTGTGTGTACTGATGCATGCTTATTGACTGTGGAATGCAAGCCGGTGTTGGTGGAATGTAAGACAGATGTCTGCATCACGCGACTTTTGCCCTGACACTGCAGAATTGTTTAAATAATTTGAACCTATAGACCAATAATTTCAACCTATCTCCCCCACGTCTATCCAATGTCACATGTTCAAGTCCTATAAATCTCATTAGATGTGGATTCCCCTTTTGACACACTTAAAAAATGCCTGGGAACACTATGATTTTCTAAGTTATTGTTGATGTTTCTATAGTGTTCTAGTTTTAACTATATATTTTTTACCGTGACCACATATTACTAAAATTATGTATTTTGGAACACTGTAGAAACATCAAAAATAAATAGGACTTGAACATGTGACATTGGATAGACGTGGGAGAGATAGGTTGAAATTATTGGCAAAAAGGGAGACGTTTTGGATAGTGACCTTGAATACATTATACCCTTCTGGTTTAAACGAAGGGTTTGAAATTACCCTGTTTCTCAATTATTAAGATGGTTTTGAGTTTTCATGGGGGAAAAAATCCTGTTACAATTAACCTCTAAATTACATTCAGATTGTGTAATTATTTGCTTGGAATTCTTTGGAAGAATAAATTGAGGAATACTTTTTAGCGAAAATAGTAGTTCAGATATGGACTAATGGAGACAGTATATCTCTATGTACCTGTTCCTGTTTTTTATTGTTGTATATGTATGTACTATTCATTGTTCTGTGTATTTTTTATGTATATAACTATGTATCATTGAATATGCAGTGGAGGAACGCTAGTATGGATACATTGTAAAGGCCACTGTTAGCCAATTGGTGGAGAGAGTTTTTTAATGAGAGTCTGTGATATGCTAGACCAGCCCTCTGACGAAGTCCAGTGTGACGAAACGTGTTGGGGCGTGGCCTGGCGTGAAGGAGTGAGTAGTGGTATTTCAGCTGCTCGTTGATGTTTGTGGACGTGATCCATATAAATCTATTTTAAAATGCTGATACTTACAGTTGTTGGAACCGCCACCTAGGGTACGTTATTTTATCTATATTGTCTGTGGAAACTGTAAGAATAAAATCTTTTAAAAAATTCATGCACTATCAGATGTCCTTTTCCTATTTGACTTTTAGACTCGTGGATGCGGGATTAAAAGGAGATGATGTTCTAAAGGATCTGTGCACTAACGGACAGCTAATTCACAAGTGGTGATCTGTGAACTTTTGCAGCTGGTGCTGGGACTTTTTGTTTCATGGAAAAGAACTGTGAGGTGGACATTTTTTTTTGCGCACAAATTTGCAATATATTATATATAGAGATATATATATATATATATATATATACATACATACATAATACAATTTTATGTGAAGTCTTTTGTATGGATGCCACTTTCTCCAAGGAGCATCCTTTGCCAGTAAAGAGAAGGAAAATTCTACAGAAAAAAGGTCTGAGGAGCGGCAAATCACAGTGGTGCCTGTTCTCTTCAAAATTAAACCTTAATTTGAACATTTATAATAATGTGGATGAAGATGAATTCCCCGTCTCCTTCTCTCAACAGGGGCAAGCTCGTTGATGGCTCGTTGGACCCATTTCCTCAGGAGTGTTCAGTTCTTATGTGTGATTTTCCAATAATACATCAATTAGAAATCTCAACATGTTTTGCCCTACCTTATGGACTTGAGGAAGTTCATAAGACAGGATGAAACACATTGCATGTGGGACTGACTGCACACCCATGACTTGCACACAAGTTCCAAATAACCACTAATGTGACAGTTTCGACAATAACACTTCATAGGGAGGCCCATGTACTTGGATATTATGGATGAACAGCAACCCATAACCCTCTAATTACAAAGGATAATGCTGCCCAGTGCTTATGATGGTGTAAAGAGCTAAAAAACTGGACAGTAGAACAATAGCGGTGAGTGTTATGGAGTGGCAAATCATGATTTACACTTTTCAGATCAGATGTTTGGCAATTGCCAGGAGATTACCTGATGTTAGAGAGTACAGTACCTACAGTAAAGCATGGAGGTGGTAGTGTTATGCTGTTGTGCTGCAAGGCCTATGCAGCGAAACGCGTCAGGTTTTTACCCTTTGGAGCAGGACATCTCCTCAATTGGATCCGGACCAGCCCTCATCAATTTTCCAGCTATCCAGAGGAGTCCCAGAGAGGCACCATCCAATTACCGCATTGCATGAGGTACCCACTGTACACGGGACATTGCATTCCAATCCAATCCTCCAGCGGCATATGGAATTTATAAAGGACTCTCATAACAACATCTAACAGGGACTCTACACAGTGGATTACAACTGGACTTTCAGTATTCTAGGGCAATACTTGGAACGGATCCTACTGAGTTCATATGATATCTATCCTGAACCAATACTCTGGGTAAAAAATCATTCCCTTTTTTTTGTATGCACATGGCACATTTAATTTTATGAAAATTGCTGCTTTTTAATAAGTTAGTGTTTTTAATAAATTATAAAACTGTACACATTTAGTGGATTAGTGTTCTTTTCCTCCTGAAGCGCAGCCTCCCTTCTTTCCCCTTTTCAGTGTAAATATATTGGGAGTGACTTCCCTCTTAAATTTGTCTGCTGCTTAGCAGAGCACCTCGCCTCACAGCGCCCGAATACTCTTGGGTATCTATTACCTTTCTTGCAATGCTGGACTGATACACATAAAATATGATAACCCAGATGGACTAAACCCTATTGAGAACCTCTGGGGTGAATTTGAGTCAAGGGCGCATTATAGGCCAATTCAACCTTCCTCCATGTCACAGTCGGTCACTGTACTTAAGGCAAAATGGCAAAATATACTGTCTGCTGTTGTCCAATAACCACGGCACGTGGTGGACCTACAAAGTACAGACATCAATAAAATCTTATTAATCTATTTGCTGTCAGTGTCCAATCACGTTTGCTACATAATGTATATTCAAATGTAAAATTCCATAAAAATCAAAATCCAAATACATTAGTTGCTATCAGTAGAACACGTCAATATCGTACTGCAACAGTGAGCTGGGTCACAATTGTAAAATACTGGTAGAATACTGAAATAGTGTACACAATGCTCAGGGTCTGCATTTATATGTATTTTTCATGCAATTTCAACTCAGTATATCTTTTTCAAAATTGAAATATGCATATGTCTTAATCAGCATAATTGCCATTTAGGGTTACCCTACTTGCAAGCAGACTTGTGTCTGTGAAATGCATAAGGCAGAGGTGAGATTTTTTTTTTTAACATGTTTTTTTATGTGTTGGATATTTTTTTTAAATGGTGACTTAAACCCTTGTGCATTTAAAATGTGTTTGCAAAAAACTGCTAAAGAAATATCTAATTATTTTTGACATAAAAAAGACTATTCTGATTGAGAAAACTAAAAAAAATCAATGTTTCAGAGACATTTATCTCATATGTGCTATATGAGCAATTTATCTTTTCATCAGACAATGAACCAACACAAATCAGACCGTACTGTCCATTATTAGATGTTTCTTTTATTCTGTATATCAAGTGCAGCATCTGAAGAATACATGCTATCTGCCAGACAGTACCGCAAGATAAATCTGCATCACTTAATTTTAGATAAGTAATTAACTAATTTCACATAAATGTGATTATGATTCATTGAGTGTACAGTACAATATTGGATATTTCCTTTTGCTTCACACACGGTATACTTTATATCTAATCTAAGAATTTCTGATTTCATCATGAACAAACTACACTGTGAATTTGCACTTGTTCTTTAAAGCACCAGAACCACTTACATTTAAATGAGTGCATTTGTACTTGTGACTGTTCCCATCTTCAAGACAGAATGTGCTGTCTTGATATTTTTCATTTTTGGGGACTGATCTAAAATGAAGATGAACAAAAAAGAAGGACATACTGTATAAATATATTCACAAAGCATACCTTCATTTGTTTCTATTTGCACTGAACTATAACCATCTTTACCATAATCATAGAAATATGTTTGGGAGCCTCCTTTTTAGCCCTGGCTGCTATCTGCGGGACCATACCACTATAATTCACCAGGCACTGATTACTTTGTACATACAGTATACAGTAAATGGTGCTCCATGACACTTCACAGAATTATAATTCACTAGCTGGAGTACCCGGCGTTGCCCGGGAATTTAAGAATGTTTGTTTACAAAAATGTATTTAAATATTAAACACACAGTATAAATAACATAGTATAAAAAAATGTAAAATGTTATACACATTAATAAAATGAAAGCCCAATTTAAAAATAGCACAGTACATTATGTATCTCCTGATATACTCTGTGCTGCTGGGGGACCATGCTACTTCCACTATATAACTCTCAGTGTGTGAGTTTGTGCTACCTCCATTCCCCTCCTCACATCATGTCACTGGCCCTGTCACATGCAGCCCTGTCATCACTGACATATCATGCATGTCCTGATATAGTCTGTGCTACTGGCCCACACCTAGGGGTGTTAGTGGTGTGTTATCCCCACAGTGATTGTTCCCAAAGTGTAAGTAATATGTGTAGCAAGTTTGGTGTAAATTGCTCCAGACATTCCAGAGTTATGCTGTCTGCTGAAAAACTCTGTGCTGCCTCAACCCTAAGGGTGCTAGGGGTGTATTCCTCCCACAGTGTTTGTTGCCAGATTGTAAGGCATATGTGTACCAATTTCTGAGTAAATTGCTCCAGGAATTCCGGAGTTATGCTGTCTCCTGATATACTCTGTGCTGCAATCTGCCCCCCTAGGGGTGCTAGCGATTTCAAATTGTTTTAGTTGCCTCTGCCATGTTTCAATACGCTTGTATGTAAAATTTCACGATCTTCGCTTGGAAACTGTGGATTTGTATAGAAAGACAGAAGGACAGAAGGTCAAATTTTCATTTTTATATATTAGATTAAAAGCAGCCTGAAGAATAAAAACAAGAAAAGTGGTAAATATTGATATTCTTCTTTTAGAAGAGCGGTTTATGGTAAAAAAATAAAAAATAAAAAGACACCTCTTGTTTTCATGGGATTGCTGCTTAAATATATTTTTATTTTATTGGAATAGTATAGAGCAATACAGACAAAATTAGTAAAATTCCCCTTTATCATTGATTTTTTCCCCCTTAGGTATGGTTATGCAAATAATTATATTCTGTTGTTAAAAGGGCCAGGGACAAGTATTTGTGTTAATTTGCATGTGCTGGTCCAATTTGCTGGTAGCTAATACTGGACTTCTTGTGAATTTTTTATTTTTATTTTATATAAATAACTTGCATGAACTTATTGCAAATGATATAACAGGGAGGAGGTGCCTAGATGTTTAATGTACAGTGGGGCAAAAAAGTATTTAGACAGCCACTGATTGTGCAAGTTGACCCACTTAAAAAGATGAGAGAAGTCTGTAATTTAGGTACACTTCAACTGTGAGAGACAGACTCTGGAAAAAAAAAACCTAGGAAATCACATTGTATGATTTTTAAACAATTTATTTGTATATTCTTGCAAAAAATAAATAGTTGGACAATCACAAAGTTTAACTCAATACTTTGTAATATAACCTCGGTTGGCAATTACAGAGGTCAAACGTTTCCAGTAGTTCTTGACCAGGTTTGCACACACTGTAGCAGGTATTTTGGCCCACTCTTCCATGCAGATCTTCTCTAGATCTGTCATGTTTTGGTGCTGTCGTCAGGCAACATGGACTTTCAACTCCCTCCACAGATTTTCTGTTGGGTTGAGGTCTGGAGACTGGCTAGGCCACTCCAGGACCTCGAAATGCTTCTTACGGAGCCACTCCTTAGTTGCCCGGGCAGTGTGTTTGGGGTCATTGTCATGCTGGAAGACCCAGCTACATTCCACCTTCAATGCTCTTACTGAGGGAAGGAGGTTTTTGCCCAAAATCTCATGATACATGGCCCCATTCATCCTCTCCTTAATACGGATCAGTCGTCCTGTCCCCTTTGCAGAAAAGCAGCACCAAAGCATGATGTTTCCACCCCCATGCTTCACAGTGGGTATGGTGTTCTTGGGATGCCATTCATCATTCTTCTCCCTCCGGCGAGTGGCGTTTATTCAAAAAAGTTTGATTTTGCTCTCATCTGACCACATTACATTCTCCCAATCCTCCTCTGGATCATCCAGTTGGTCACTGACAAACTTTAGACAGGCCTGGACATGTGCTGGCTTAAATAGGGGGACCTTTCGGGCACTGAAGGATTTCAATCCATGCAAACGTAGTGTGTTACTAATGGTAACCTTTTGACTGTGGTCCCAGCTCTCTTGAGGTCATTGACCAGGTCCCCCCGTGCAGTTCTGGGCTGATTCCTCACCATTCTCAAGATCATTGATACCCCACAAGGTGAGATCTTGCATTGAGCCCCAGGTCGAGGGAGATTGTCAGTGATCTTGTATTTCTTCCATTTTTTAATAATTGCACCAACAGTTGATCTCTTCTCACCAAGCTGCTTGCCTATTGTCGAGTAGCTCATCCCAGCCTTCTGCAGCTCTACAATTTTGTCCCTGGTGTCCTCAGACAGCTCTCTGGTCTTGGCCATGGTGGAGAGGTAGCAGTCTGACTGTTTGAGGGTGTGGACAGGTGTCTTTTTATACAGATAACCAGTTCAAACAGGTGCCATTAATACAGGTAACGAGTGGAGGATAGAAGATCTTCTCAAAGAAAAAGTAACAGGTCTGTGAGAGCCAGAAATCTTGCTGCTTGGTAGGAGTCCAAACATTTATTTGCCACAAGAATATACAAGTAAATTTCTGGGGGGGGGGGGGTTCAGATTCTGTCTCTCACAGTTTAAGTGTACCTATGATGGAAATTACAGACCCCTCTAATCTTTTTAAGTGGGTCAACTTGCACAATCGGTGGCTGTCCAAGTACTTTTTTGCCCCACTGTACCTACCTCTACTAACTTTGGCCTCAGAAATGGTACAGATGCCTTCAGAAATGTTGTCAGGATTTGGGTAAATATACAGTAATTCCACAAACAAGAGGTGGCTTTTTGGTCTCATGCCCAAGCATGATGACAGACTTATTATCACAAGCAATAACTGTTGTTACTGGTGGATGACTTACTTTGACACAAACAACATCCTTATTAGTGTCAGATAGTGCACACATATCTTCTTATCCTGTTGCACTTCTTCCACACTAGCATCCTCAATATCTACAGTATGTCACCATCTTTGCTTGTATTGCTCATCCCCATATTTGCAGAGGGAAAACGTGAGCCTGGATATGCAAAATTCAGGTGGTCTTTGTTTTCAGAAAACTGAACCTGCACATCTCTAATAATATTAAACTCAACAATGTTGGTGTCAGGAGATATTCATACATGACTACATGACTACTTTTAATTACCTCTTCCATATAAAACAATTACTGAGTTTTCTAGTAATTTCCCTGAAATGAATGCAGAAGTGCTCAGATATTTACACATTTTGAAAACATTGGTCACAATTTGAGACTACCTGTTGTATGACTGTCTACAATTGTCCTGAAAGTATTATTTTCTCCTTTGGAAAATTTTACATGGTATAATTTCAGATACAGGGGAGTTTTCAGATGCCCACAATCTCCTTTTCCCTTTGCCCAGCCAGTTGTTTGAATTATAACCACAATAGCAGTAGTAGATAATATGATTTTATTAGAACTGACTATGCTACAGTACATGCAGTATAAAGGATGGAATGGAGCTTCTGTGCACTGCTCACTGCCCCAGATTTGAGGGGGGCACCAAAATTGTTGCAGACAAAATGCAGGAAACCCGTGATGAGTCAGAAGCATACTGTTGTGAGGGTAGGCTTCAGAGGGTAGGTCAGGTTCGGATCACCCGGCATAATAAAGTTTATTTTCCCTATCTGCACTGCGCACTTGGTGTCATGACATCACGCGCACTGAAGAACAATGTGTGATGAGCCTGCCGTAGCTGCTGAGGAACAAGGAGAAGATCCAGTTAAGTGGTGATAAAGGGAGGGTGAAACACAAACACATATATAACACAAACTGCAGAGATATAGGGAGTCGGTACACAGACTGCTGCAGTGATACAGGAAGGGGGGACACAGACTGCTTAGAGACACTGGACACACACACACTACTGCAGAGAATGGGGGCATTGACAGATTACTGCCTTGCCCTGCATTACAATAATCCTAGTTTCTGCCTTGGCATTGTAGCACCTCTTCCCTTAGCAAAATTGTTGTGTCTGTATGTGAGTACTCAATTAGTGTGTTGAACCAGAGAGTAGATGCAAGTAAGATGAGACAGGTTTATGCATAGCCTCCCTTATTCTACTGGAGACTCCCTGAAATAGCAGCAATCTCCCTGACTCCCTGAACAGTCCAGCAATCGCCCTGATTGCACCTTACCCCCATTATAAATCAGAGATACATACATTCAAATGGGATCACCAGTGCCATTTCAATGCATTGGTTATAAGCACAGTAATCCCTGTGGCTACATGCATTTTAAATAAGGTTTCTCGTGGCCATTTCCAGTATATGGAACCTCTTGTAAAACACAATATCCGAGTCCGGATCAGATTCCGGCTTGGGTTTTCCCGCCAGACTCGGAAACCAGAATGAGGCAAAATGTCATCATCCTGCTGTCGGATTCTCACGGGATTTGGATTCCATATAAGGAGCCGCACGTCGGCGCCAATTTCACTCAAGTCCTGGAGAGTGTAGAGAGAGGATGATCATGTGTCTCCTCAGTGTCTGTGCAGGAAAGTGGTGTGGCACGTGGGGTGGTGACAAGCTCTTTTTTATCAATCCAGTGGTGCTGTCTTGTGCTGAATCAGTCCAGTGGTGGTGTCTTGTGCTGCATCAGTCCAGTCACAGTGGTGGTGTCCTGTGCTGCCATAAGTCCAGTGGTGCTGTATAAGCCCAGTCCAGCGGTGCTGTCTTGTGCTGCATCAGTCCAGTGGTGGTGTCCTGTGCTGCCATAAATCCAGTGGTGGTGTCCTGTGCTGCCATAAGTCCAGTGCTGCTGTATTAGTCCATTACAGAGGTGCTGTAATGTACTGGATCAGTCCAATGGTGGTGTCCTGTGCTGTCATAAGTCCAGTGGTGTCCTGTGCTGCCATAAGTCCAGAGGTGCTGTATAAGTCCAGTCCAGTGGTACTGTCTTGTGCTGCATCAGTACAGTGGTGGTGTCTTGTGTTGCATCAGTACTGTCACTCCAGTGGTGGTGTCCTGTGCTGCCATAAATCCAGTGATGCTGCCGTATAAGTCCAGTCCAGTGGTGCTGCCGTATAACTCCAGTCCAGTGGTGCTGCCGTATAAGTTTAGTGCAGTGGTGCAGCTGTATAAGTCCAGCGGTACTGCCATATAAGTCCAGTGGTACTGCCGTTTAAATACAGCTGTACTGCTGTATAAGTTCAGTGGTACTGCCGTATAAGTCCAGTCCAGTGGTGCTGCCATATAAGTCCAGTGGTACTGCCATATAAGTCCATGTGTACTGCCATATAAGTCCAGCGGTAAAGCCATATAAGTCCAGAGGTAATGCTGTATAAGTCCAGGGGTACTGCCATATAAGTCCAGTGGTGCTGTCTTGTGCTACATCAGTCCAGTGGTGGTGTCTTGTGCTGCATCAATCCAGTCACTCCAGTGGTGGTGTCCTGTGCTGCCATATGTCCAGTGGTGCGGCTGTTTAAGTCCAGTCCAGCGGTGCTCCCATATAAGTCCAGTCCAGTAGTGATACCATATACTGTAAGTCCAGTCCAGTGGTGCTCCTGTATAAGTCCAGTCCAGTTGTGCTGCTGTATAAGTCCAGTGGTACTGCCGTATAAGTCCAGTCCATTGGTGCTGCTATATAAGTCCAGCGTTACTGCCGTATAAGTCCAGGGGTACTGCCATATACGTCCAGTGGTAAAGCTGTATAAGTCCAGCGGTACTGCCATATAAGTCCAGGGGTACTGCCATATAAGTCCAGTGGTGCTGTATAAGTCCAGTCCAGTGGTGCTGTCTTGAGCTGCATCAGTCCAGTGGTGGTGTCTTGTGCTGCATCAGTCCAGTCACTCCAGTGGTGGTGTCCTGTGCTGCCATAAGTCCAGTGGTGCTGCTGTAGAAGTCCAGTCCAGTGGTGCTACTAAATAAGTCCAGATTAGTAGTGCTGCCGTATAAGTCCAGCGGTACTGCCATATAAGTTCAGCGGTAATGCCATATAAATCCAGCCATAAAGCTATATAAGTTCAGTGGTACTGCTGTATAAGAACAGTCCAGTGGTGCTGCCATATAAGTCCAGCGGTACTTCCATATAAGTCCAGGGGTACTGCCGTATAAGTCCAGTGTTACAGCAGTAAAAGTCCAGGGGTACTGCCGTATAAGTCCAGTGGTGCTGTCTTTTGCTGCATAAGTCCAGTGGTGGTGTCTTGTGCTGCATCAGTTCAGTCACTCCAGTGATGGTGTCCTGTGCTGCCATAGGTCCTGTGGTGGTGTGCTGTGCTGCCATAAGTCCAGTGGTGCTGTATAAGTCCAGTCCAGTGGTGCCGTCTTGTGCTGCATTTCTCCATTAGTGGTGTCTTGTGCTGCATCAATCCAGTCACTCCAGTGGTGGTGTACTGTGCTGCCATAAGTCCAGTGGTGCTGCTGTATAAGTCCAGTCCAGTGGTGCTCCTGTATAAGTCCAGTCCGGTGGTGCTGCCATATAAGTCCAGTCCAGTGGTGCTGCCGTATAAGTCCAGTCCGGTGGTGCTGCCGTATAAGTCCAGTCCAGTGGTGCTGCCATAAAAGTCTAGTGGTACTGCCATATAAGTCTAGTGGTAAAGCTGTATAAGTCCAGCGGTACTGCCATATAAGTCCAGGGGTACTGCCATATAAGTCCAGTGGTGCTGTATAAGTCCAGTCCAGTGGTGCTGTCTTTAGCTGCATCAGTCCAGTGGTGGAGTCTTGAGCTGCATCAGTCCAGTCACTCCATTGGTGGTGTCCTGTGCTGCCATAAGTCCCGTGCTGCTGAATAAGTCCAGTTTAATGGTGCTGTCTTGTGCTACATCAGTCCAGTGGTGATGTATTGTGATGCATCAGTCCAGTCACTCCAGTGGTGGTGTCCTGTGCTGCCATAAGTCCACTGGTGCTGCTGTATAAGTCCAGTCCAGTACTGCTGTCTTGTGCTGCATCAGTCCAGTGGTGGTGTTCTGTTCTGCCATAAGTCCACTTGTGCTGCTGTATATGTCCAGTCCAGTGGTGCTGCCGTATAAGTCCAGTCCAGTGGTGCTGCTGTATAAGTCCAGTGGTACTGCCAAATAAGTCCTGCAGTACTGCCATATAAGTCCAGCGGTACAGCCGTATAATTTTGGTGTAGGGGTACACCCTGTGTTATGTAGGAGTACGCTTTCCTGTGCTGCATATTAATATAATAACTCCAAATAAAAGGGTTATTATCCAAATAATTTTTACAGGTTTTGCTGTGTGTGTGGTTTAGGGGTACGCTCTCCTGTGCTGCATATTATTATAATAACTCCAAATAAAAAGGGTTATTATTATCCAAATAATTGTTGCAGGGTTTGCCCTGTGTGGTGTAGCAGTACGCTCTCCTGTGCCGCATATTGTTATATAACTCCTGAAAAATAATGTTGAACAAAAATTTGGGGGATAAAATAGGGAAAGATCAAGAACCACTTCCTCCAAGTGCTGAAGCTACTGCCACTAGTCATGACATAGACAATGAAATGCCATCAACGTCATCTGCCAAGGCCGATGCCCAATGTCATAGTAGAGGACATGTAAAATCCAAAAAGCCAAATTTCAGTAAACTGACAACCCCAAAAAATATTTAAATCGTCTGAGGAGAAACATAAACTTGCCAATATGCTATTTATGACACGGAGTGGCAAGGAACGGCTAAGGCCCTGGCCTATGTTCATGACTAGTGGTCCAGCTTCACATGACGATGGAAGCACTCATCCTCCCGCTAGAAAAATTAAAAGAGTGAAGTACACCAGGATGAGGATATGGGTGTTGCTGGCACTGGTGATGTGGTTTGTTTGAATAAGGCACCAGTGGAGACAGTTGTTGTCCGTGGGATGAGAAATCCCATTGTCATGCCTGGGCAAAATACAAAAAAAAGCCACCTCTTCGGTGTGGAATTATTTCTCCACAATCTGGACAACAGGTGTCAAGCCGTGTGTTGCCTTTGTCAATCTGTAATAAGTAGGGGTAAGGACAATAACCACCTAGGAACATCCTCCCCTATACGTTACATGCAGCACATTCATCAGAAGTCATTGTGAAGTGACAAATTAAATTAAAGTGAAGTACATTGTCAAGTATGTGCTGTGTTGGGCCTAGTTTTTAAAACTGCCATCCAGTCTGCCACTGCAGTGCCACTCCTAGATGGGTCAGGTGTTTGTGCCACAGACTTGTGTCGCTTAGCTTAGTCACCCAGAGAACTCGGTGCACCTCTTTTGTTTTTTACATTATGTGCTCTTTGGTGCCTAATTTTTATAACTGCCATTCAGTCTGTCACTGCAGTGCCATTCCTAGATGGGACAGGTGTTTGTGTCGCACACTTGTGTCAATTAGCTTAGTCACCCAGCGACCTCGGTGCACCTCTTTTTTTCCTTTGCATTATGTGCTCTTTGGGGCCAAGTTTTTAAAACTGCCATCCTGTTTGCCACTGCAGTGCCACTCCTAGATGGGCCAGGTGTTTGTTCCACACACTTGTGTCGCTTAGCTTAGTCACCCAGCGACCTCGGTGCACCTCTTTTTTTTCTTTGCATTATGTGTTGTTTGGGGCCTAGTTTTTAAAACTGCCATCCTGTCTGCCACTGCAGTGCCACTCCTAGATGGGCCAGGTGATTGTGCCGCACACTTGTGTTGCTTAGCTTAGTCACACAGCGACCACGGTGCACCTCTGTTTTTCTTTGCATGATGTGCTCTTTGGGGCCTAGTTTTTAAAACTGCCATCCTGGCTGCCACTGCAGTACCACTCCTAGATGGGCCAGGTGTTTGTGCCACAGACTTGTGTCGCTTAGCTTAGTCACCCAGCGACCTTGGCGCACCTCTTTTTTTATTTGCTTGATGTGCTCTTTGGGGCCTATTTTTTTAAAACTGCCATCCTGTCTGCCACTGCAGTGCCACTCCTAGATGGGCCAGTTGTTTCTGCCACAGACTTGTGTCACTTAGCTTAGTCACCCAGAGAACTTGGTGCACCTCTTTTTTCTTTACATTATGTGCTCTTTGGTGGCTAATTTTTATAACTGCCATCCAGTCTGCCACTGCAGTGCCACTCCTAGATGGGCCAGGTGTTTGTGCCACACACTTGTGTCGCTTAGCTTAGTCACCCAGCGACCTCGGTGCACCTCTTTTTTTTCTTTGCATTATGTGTTGTTTGAGGCCTAGTTTTTAAAACTGCCATCCTGTCTGCCACTGCAGTGCCACTCCTAGATGGGCCAGGTGTTTGTGCCGCACACTTGTGTCGCTTAGCTTAGTCACACAGCGACCACGGTGCACCTCTGTTTTTCTTTGCATGATGTGCTCTTTGGGGCCTAGTTTTTAAAACGGCCATCCTGGCTGCCACTGCAGTACCACTCCTAGATTGGCCAGGTGTTTGTGCCACAGACTTGTGTCGCTTAGCTTAGTCACCCAGCGACCTTGGCGCACCTCTTTTTTTCTTTGCATAATGTGCTCTTTGGCGCCTATATTTTAAAACTGCCATCCTGTCTGCCACTGCAGTGCCACTCCTAGATGGGCCAGGTGTTTGTGCCGCCGACTTGTATCACTAAGCTTAGTCACTCAGCGACCTTGGTGCAACGTTTTGGCCTAACAACAATATTGTGAGGTGTGAGGTATTCAGAATAGACTGGAAATGAGTGGAAATTAATGTTATTGAGGTTAATAATACAGTAGGATCAAAATTACCCCCAAATTATGTGATTTTAGCTTTTTTTATGTTTTTTCAAAAATCATCCAGATCTAAAACCAAAACGAAAACCTGAAAGGGTGGTTTTGGCAAAACCAATCCAGATCCAAAACACGAGCGGGGATCCAGATCTAAAACCACAACACAAAACACGAAAAAGTGTCCACCCCACATCTCGTTTGGCATTTGCCAGAGAACACCAAGATTGGAAAATTCGCCACTGGCGCACTGTGCTCTTTACAGATGAAAGCAGGTTCTCACTGAGCACATGTGACAGAGTCTGGAGACGCCAAGGAGAATGTTCTGCTGCCTGCAACATCCTCCAGCATGACCGGTTTGGCAGTGGGTCAGTAATGGTGTGGGTTGGCATTTCTTTGGGGGGCTGCACAGCCCTCCATGTGCTTGCCAGAGGTAGCCTGACTGCCATTAGGTACCGAGATGAGATCCTCAGACCCCTTGTGAGACCATATGCTGGTGCGGTTGGCCCTGGGTTCCTCCTAATGCAAGCAAATGCTAGACCTCATGTGGCTGGAGTGTGTCAGCAGTTCCTGCAAGATGAAGGCATTGATGCTATGGACTGGCCCGCCCGTTCCCCAGACCGGAATTCAATTGAGGACATCTGGGACATCATGTCTCGCTCCATCCACCAACGCCACGTTGCACCACAGACTGTCCAGCAGTTGGCGGATGCTTTAGTCCAGGTCTAGGAGGAGATCCCTCAGGAGACCATCCACCACCTCATCAGGAGCATGCCCAGGCATTGTAGGGAGGTCATACAGGCACGTGGAGGCCACACACACTACTGAGACTCATTTTGACTTGTTTTAAGGACATTACATCAAAGTTGGATCAGCCTGTAGTGTGTTTTTCCACTTTAATTTTGAGGGTGACTCCAAATCCAGACCTCCATGGGTTAATAAATTTGATTTCCATTAATAATGTTTGTGTGATTTTGTTGTCAGCACATTCAACTATGTAAAGAACAAAGTATTTAATAAGAATATTTCATTAATTCAGATCTAGGATGTGTCATTTTAGTGTTCCCTTTATTTTTATGAGCAGTGTATATATATATATATATATATATACAAACAAACACCTTATGCTGTTTGTGACACAGATCTTTGGTACTGCTGGTTGCAATCATAACAAGACTCTTTACAGAGGTTGCATTAGTCCTATAAGTCCGGCAAATAGATTTAAGGTGAGATCTGTTTTGTCACAGAGTATCTTTCCTCCTAACAACTGTGAATCTACTGACTGTGTATGGACAGGTAGTGGTTGTCCTCTTTTCTCTCTCTCTATCACTAGTGATACAGTATGTATGTGTAGTTTCCTTGATAGAGATTGAATTAGTTACCTCTCCCTCTCCTTTGCTAGTAGCTCTCACTCGAGGGGATCTGTTAAGGCACTTTACAAAAGTTCCAATATGCATATAACAAACAGCTCCATTTGTAGACACTAGCTGGGGCTGGTGTACCTTATAATAGTCCTGTATGTCCATAAATGAATGCAGTAGTGACATAAACTATCCCCAAGATAGGTAGTTCAATCTCAGCTTTGTTATAATGGATAAGGCTATTTTAGAATACACCTTGCAGAACCACCAAATCCCTTTGTCCAACTCCAAATTGTTAATGGGTACTCTGGTTCCTCTATCACCAGTGGGTGCTGTAAAATTAGCTGTATGTGAGATAGCAGAGGGGTGCAGGAGAGAGAAGAGAGGTTGTTTTGCAGGAGAGTTGAGTTGGGTGTGCTGTCACTGTGTTAGGGTTCTGCTTAGTAGCATACTGTGGCTGTGGATAGGACCAGGTGTTCTCTGTTTATATGGACTGTGTACTGCCATACCTTAGTGCTATATATCCTCTGTGTGTGATCCAAAGCAAAAAAATATATTTCTATTGGTGCGTCACTCTGACTGCTAGTACTGCCTCTGCCGTAAACTACTGCTATATATTTGTGGGTGATCCAAAAGAAAATATATATTTCCATTGGTGCATCACTCTGGTTAATAGTACTGCGGCTGTCGAACACTACTGCTATATATCTGTGTGATCCAAAGTAAAAAATATATTTCTGTTGGTGCATCACTACTAGTAGTACGGCTGCCATACACTACTGCTATATATCTGTATGTGATCCAAAGCAAAAAATATATTTCTATTGATGTGTCAGTGACAACTACTAGTACTGCCATACACTACTGCTTTATATCTGTGTGTGATCCAGAGCAAAAAATATATTTCTATTGGTGGGTCACTGAATGACGTCTACTAGTACTGCCATACACTACTGCATTATGGGGGTAATTCCAAGTTGATCGCAGCAGGAAATTTTTTAGCAGTTGGGCAAAACCATGTGCACTGCAGGGGGG
Organism: Pseudophryne corroboree; assembly: GCF_028390025.1. Classification (NCBI taxonomy): domain Eukaryota; kingdom Metazoa; phylum Chordata; class Amphibia; order Anura; family Myobatrachidae; genus Pseudophryne; species Pseudophryne corroboree. The sequence continues at coordinate 639,013,946 of NC_086446.1, forward strand.
GCAGATGTAACATGTGCAGAGAGAGTTAGATTTGTGTGTGGTGAGTTCAATCTGCAATCTAAATTGCAGTGTAAAATAAAGCAGCCAGTATTTACCCTGCACAGAAACAAAATAACCCACCCAAATCTAACTCTCTCTGCACATGTTATATCTGCCTCCCTGCAGTGCACATGGTTTTGCCCAACTGCTAAAAAATATCCTGCTGCGATCAACTTGGAATTACCCCCTATATCCTCTGTGTGTGATCCAGAGCAAAAAATATATTTCTATTTGTGTGTCAGTGACTACGGCGGCTGCTATACACTACTGCTATATATGATATATCCTCTGTGTGTTATCCAGAGCAAAAATATATATTTCTGACTCATTTGTGTGACACTGTTGCTGTACCATATGAAGCATATGTATGCTGTCACCATTCAAAGAATGGTTGCTGATTATTTCAGTGATAGCATTCAAATAGGCATGTCAGACAGTCCGTTTCAATACTGGCAGGAAAAAAGGCAATGTGGGGGCCCTTGCACAAACTTGTCTTGTTTTACTTAAGTTGCCCACACTCCAGTGTGCACTCAGAAAAAGTATTTAGTGCATCCGGGAACCTTGTCAGTGATCGGCATAGGAGGTTACTTCCCCAAAATGTGGACAAGATGATGTTCCATATTACAAATTACATGAGGAAGACCTACTGTATACCAGAAATTACCTCCAAAAAGTACAGAGGGACCTGTGATGGTGGATTCCAGCGGGGACGAATTTATATTCTGTGAATAAGAGGATGTACACACTGATGAGGGTGAGGATTCTTATTCTTATGACGACATCATGCCTATTTAACCGTACAACTCGTGATATTATACCCAGTTAACAGTATGACAACAACGGAGCCTCTGCACAGATGGCTCTCAACAATAACCCTTTTGTTAACAATAACTATGTACAAGTATTGCAGACAATCCGCACTTGGGATGGGCGCCCAGCATCCACTACGGACTACGAGAAATAGATTTACCGGTGAGTAAAATCTTATTTTCTCTGACGTCCTAAGTGGATGCTGGGACTCCGTAAGGACCATGGGGATTATATCAAAGCTCCCAAACGGGCGGGAGAGTGCGGATGACTCTGCAGCACCGACTGAGCGAACTCCAGGTCCTCCTCAGCCAGGGTGTCAAACTTGTAAAATCTTGCAAATGTGTTTGACCCCGACCAAGTAGCAGCTCGGCAAAGTTGTAAAGCAGAGACCCCTCGGGCAGCCGCCCAAGAAGAGCCCACCTTCCTCGTGGAATGGGCTTTTACTGATCTAGAATGCGGCAGTCCCGCCGCAGAATGTGCAAGCTGAATTGTGCTACATATCCAGCGAGCAATAGTCTGCTTTGAAGCAGGCGCACCCATCTTGTTTGGTGCGTAGAGGATAAACAGCGAGTCAGTTTTCCTGACTCCAGCCATTCTGGAAACATAAATTTTCAGGGCCCTGACTACATCCAGCAACTTGGAATCCTCCAAGTTCCGAGTAGCCGCAGGCAACACAATAGGTTGGTTCAAATGAATCGCTGAAACCACCTTAGGCAGAAATTGGGGACGAGTCCTCAATTCCGCCCTATCCATATGGAAAATCACATAAGGGCTTTTACATGACAAAGCCGCCAACTCTGACACACGCCTGGCCGAAGCCAGGACCAATAGCATGACCACTTTCGATGTGAGATATTTTAACTCCACGGTTTTAAGTGGCTCAAACCAATGTGATTTAAGGAAATCCAACACCACGTTGAGATCCCAAGGTGCCACTGGAGGCACAAAAGGAGGCTGAATATGCAGCATTCCTTTAACAAAAGTCTGAACTTCCGGCAGGAAAGCCAGTTCTTTTTGGAAGAAAATCGACAGAGCCGAAATCTGGACTTAATGGACCCCAATTTGAGGCCCATATTCACCCCTGACTGTAGGAAGTGCAGGAATCGACCCAGTTGAAATTCCTCCGTTGGGGCCTTCCTGTCCTCACACCAAGCAACATATTTTCGCCATATGCGGTGATAATGTTTTGCGGTCACGTCCTTCCTGGCTTTGATCAGCGTAGGAATGACTTCCTCCGGAATGCCCTTTTCCTTCAGGATCCGGTGTTCAACCGCCATGCCGTCAAACGCAGCCGCGGTAAGTCTTGGAACAGACAAGGCCCCTGCTGCAGCAGGTCTTGTCTGAGCGGTAGAGGCCATGGGTCCTCCGAGATCATTTCTTGAAGTTCTGGGTACCAAGCTCTTCTTGGCCAATCCGGAATAATGAGTATAGTTCTTACTCTTCTCCTTATTATCCTCAGCACCCTTGGTATGAGAGGAAGAGGAGGAAACACAAACCGACCGGTACACCCACGGTGTCACTAGAGCGTCCACCGCTATCGCCTGAGGGTCCCTTGACCTGGCGCAATAGTTTTCTAGCTTTTTGTTGAGGCTGGACGCCATCATGTCTACCTGTGGCCATTCCCATCGGTTTGTAATCAGCCGGAAGACTTCTGGATGAAGTCCCCACTCTCCCGGGTGGAGGTCATGTCTGCTGAGGAAGTCTGCTTCCCAGTTGTCCACTCCCGGAATAAACACTGCCGACAGTGCTAACACGTGATTTTCCGCCCATCGGAGAATCTTCGTGGCTTCTGGTGCCGCCCTGTCGGTTTACATGGGCGACCGCCGTGATGTTGTCTGACTGAATCAGTACTGGCTGACTTTGAAGCAGGGGTCTTGCCTGACTTAGGGCATTGTAAATAGCTCTTAGTTCCAGAATATTTATGTGTAGGGACATTTCCTGGCTTGACCATAGTCCCTGGAAATTTCTTCCCTGTGTGACTGCTCCCCAGCCTCGAAGGCTGGCGTCCGTGGTTTCCAGGACCCAGTCCTGTATGCCGAATCTGCGGCCCTCCAGAAGATGAGCACTCTGCAGCCACCACAGTAGAGACACCCTGGTCCTTGCAGACAGGGTTATCCTCTGATGCATCTGAAGATGCGATCCGGACCACTTGTCCAACAGATCCCACTGAAAGATCCGTGCATGGAACCTTCCGAACGGAATTGCTTCGTAAGAAGCTACCATCTTTCCCAGGACTCGCGTGCAGTGGTGCACCGACACCTGTTTTGGTCTTAGGAGGTCTCTGACTAGCGATGACAACTCCTTGGCCTTCTCCTCCGGGAGAAACACCCTTTTCTGTTCTGTGTCCAGAACCATCCCCAGGAACAATAGACGTGTTGCAGGAACCAGCTGCGACTTTGGAATATTCAGGATCCAGCCGTGCTGTTGTAGCACCTGCCGAGCAAGTGCTACTCCGATCAACAACTGTTCCTTGGACCTCGCCTTTATCAGGAGATCGTCCAAGTACGGGATAATTATAACTCCCTTTTTTCGCAGGAGTATCATCATCTCGGCCATTACCTTGGTAAACACCCTTGGTGCCGTGGACAGACCAAACGGCAGCGTCTGGAATTGGTAATGACAGTCCTGTACCACAAATATGAGGTACTCCTGGTGAGGAGAGTAAATGGGGACATGCAGGTAAGCATCCTTGATGTCCAGTGATACCATGTAATCCCCTTCCTCCAGGCTTGAGATAACCGCCCTGAGCGATTCCATCTTGAACTTGAACCGTTTTATATACGTGTTCAAAGATTTAAAATTTAAAATGGGTCTCACCGAACCGTCCGGTTTCGGCACCACAAACATTGTGGAATAGTAACCCCTTCCTTGTTGAAGGAGGGGTACCTTGACTATCACCTGCTGCGAATACAGCTTGTGAATTTGCCTCTATCACAGCCTCCCTGTCCAAGGGAGATGTTGGCAAGGCAGATTTTAGGAAACGGCGAGGGGGAGACGTCTCGAATTCCAGCTTGTATCCCTGAGACACTACTTGTAGAATCCAGGGATCCACCTGTGAGCAAGCCCACTGATCGCTGAAGCACTTGAGACGGGCCCCCACCGCACCTGGCTCCACCAGTGGAGCCCCAGCGTCATGCTGTGGACTTAGCGGAAGCGGGGGAGGACTTTTGTTCCTGGGAACTGGCTGTATATATATATGCACACACACACACTCATGTATATACATGCATATACATGTATACACAAATACACGTATGTACATGTTTATGTATGTATAATACACTGATAGAGTACATTATATTTATGAATTAATTGCTTCCAGATTCTGCAGCAGCATCATCAGCACCATCAGTGTTACTCACAGTCACTTCACACTGACTGCTGCACAACACATCACTTAATTTCCGGGCCGCCCGCCACCTGGTGAAGAGACATGGGAGATGAAGGACAAGCAGTGCCACGTTGAGCGGAAGTATTGTGAATTAGTTACCCACACACTCCTTGTGACACCTGCTCCCCGTCTGCCCTCCCACCCGCCGCCTGCCGTCCGGAACCCGCACTGACAAGTAAGTCTCAGCAGAATGTGTCTGCCGGCGGCTCCCAGTCCCCCCTAGAGGAACACTGCCAGTGGTGTGGCAGCCGCGGCACACTAGGACTGAGAGACCGCAGCGGGAGGAAAGCACGGGTGGGCGGGAGGAGAGCATAGGCGGACATCACCACATCACATTGCAAGGTGACACCAGTCCCCCCAGTGAGGCCGCCGACGAATGCACTCAGCATAGTATTAGCAGCAGGCAGAGGTGGGGGGCGGGCGCAGCGGTGGTGGGAGGTACGGAAATGAGCTACAGGCTAGGCTCCACCGATCACACACTCAGCGATCACTGTGCTACAGCAAGCGTGGCGTGCAGCGGTGCTGGACATTAGGGAGTGCCTGTGCACACCAGGCACCCCCTGTACGCACGCCTATGCGCTACCACCCCCCATATGCCACACTACATCACTATGCTATAGCCCTCCCATATGCTGCACTTCAAAGTTACACTATACCCCCCATACAACATACTACATCACCACACTACACTACTCACAATAAAATTAAAACATCCCAGTTCCTCATTCTTAATGAGCTCACGTGAGTTCTCTCCCCAACGGAGCTCCAGACCAAGTAACAATGAAGACACCAGCAGCGTGTAGGGGGCAGGCCTGGTCCACTTGTCAGGAGAGAGCAGTCACTGGAGGGTAAGAAGGGGGCGGGGCCTAGTCATACAGACGGGAGAGAGCACAGACAGGAGAGAGCAAGGTACAGGGGTAGAAGGGGACGGCTGATGTGAAGAAGGGGCGGGGCCTATTCTTGCAGGCTTTCAAAATTCGACTTTTTAAAATTCGACATTTGACAAATTCGACTTTTCTGCAATGGTACAAATGCGGCAATTCAACAAAAGTATATTCAATTGAAGTTTGTAAATTCAACAACAGTGCTTTTAAACAGTAAATTCATCATTTTCAATCCGCCACACTTTGCAGGCGGAATCTAATAAAAAAAATGTAAAACATGTTTTTTTTGGGGTACTAGCATATCTATTTATATTAGAAGGGATTAGGTACTTGGTTTGTCTTTTTTGGAGGCACAAGTATTATTTATATATTTTTTAAAAGATTATTATTATTTTTTTTAAATGGAATGTGAAAAACCCGGAAAAAAAAATTGCGTGGGGTCCCCCCTCCAAAGCATAACCAGACTCGGGCTCTTCGAGCCGGTCCTGGTTCTAAAAATCTGGGGGGAAAACGGACAGGGGATCCCCTGTATTTTTAAAACCAGCACCGGGCTCTGCGCCTGGTGCTGGTGCAACAAATACGGGGGACAAAAAAAAATGGGTCCCCGATATTTTTTACACCAGCATCGGGCTCCACTAGCTGGACAGATAATGCCACAGCCGGGGGTCACTTTTATACAGTGCCCTGCGGCCGTGGCATTAAATATCCAACTAGTCACCCCTGGCCGGGGTACCTTGGGGGAGTGGGGACCCCTTCAATCAAGGTGTCCCCCCCAGCCACCCAAGGGCCAGGGGTGAAGCCCGAGGCTGTCCCCCCCATCCAAGGGCTGCGGATGGGAGGCTGATAGCCTTGAGAAAATTGAAAGAATATTGTTTTTTCCAGTAGTACTACAAGTCCCAGCAAGCCTCCCCCGCAAGCTGGTACTTTGAGAACCACAAGTACCAGCATGCGGGAGAAAAACGGGCCCGCTGGTACCTGTAGTTCTACTGAGGAAAAAATACCCAAATAAAAACAGGACACAGACACCGTGAAAGTATAACTTTATTTCACACCTGCCGACACACACATACTTACCTATGTTGACACGAAGCAGTCGGTCCTCTTCTCCAAGTAGAATCCACGGGTACCTGAAAATAAAAGATAATTATACTCCCCTGATCCAGGTTCCAGATTAAATCCACGTACTTGGCAAAACAACAAACCGAACACCCGGACCAGACGGACTGAAAGGGGTCCCATGTTTACACATGGGACCCCTTTCCACGAATGCAGACATCCGAATCTCGCGGGAATCCGACAGCGGGATGATGACGTTCGGGCGCGCTCGGGTTAGCCGAGCAAGGCGGGAAGGTTCGAACCTGCCTCGGACCCATGTAAAATGGGTGAAGTTCGGGGGGTCCGGATTCCGACGAACCGAACCCACTCATCACTAGTATGTACGTGTGTGTCAGGTGCCGTGCGCATGTGTCAGGTGTCGTGCGTGTACGTGTGTGTGTGTCAGGTGGCGCGTACCTACATGTGTGTATGTCAGGTGCTGTGCATGTGTGTACGTACACGCGTGTATGTGTCAGGTGCCGCGCGTGTACGTGTGTGTGTGTGTGCCAGTGTGCCAGGAGCCGCGCGTGTACATGCGTGAGGGTGTCAGGAGCCGCGCGTATACGTACATACGTGTAGGTGTCAGGTGCCGCACGTATACATACGTGTGTGTGTCAGGAGCCGAGCGTGTACGTACATGTGTGTGTGTGTCAGGAGCAACGCGCGTGTGTGTCAGGAGCCACGCGTGTGCATACGTGTGTGTGTCAGGTGCCACACGTGTACGTACGTACGTGTGTGTGTGTGTGTGTGTGTGTGTCAGGTGCCGCGCGTGTACGTGTGTGTGTCAAGTGCCGCGTGTGTACGTACGTATGTGTGTGCCTGGAGCTGCGCGTGTACATACATGTGTGTGTGTGTGTATCTCAGGTGCTGTACGTGTATGTGTGTGTCTCAGGTGCTGCACATGTATATGTGTGTATTTCAGGTGCTGCATTTGTATGCGTCAGCTGCCACGTGGGTGTCAGGTGTTGAGCGTGTATGTGTTTGTGTCAGCTGTCGCATCTGTATGTGTGTGACTGTCAGGTGCTGCGCGTGTATGTGTGTGTCAGGTGCTGCATGTATATATGTGTGTGTTAGGTGCTGTTCATGTATGTGGGAGTGGCAGGTGCTGCATGTGTATATATGTGTGAGTGGCAGGTGCTGCGTGTGTATACGAGTGTGTGTGAGGTGCTGCGAGTGTATGTGTGTGTTAGGTGCTCTGAGTGTATATGATTGTGTGTCAGGTGTTGTGCGTGTGTGCGTTAAATGCCACATGTATATGTGTGTGTCAGGTGCTGCGTGTGTGTGTGTGTGTGTGTGTCAGGTGCTGCATGTCTGTGTGTGTGTGTGTGTGTCAGGTGCTGCATGTCTGTATGTGTGTGTGTGTGTGTGTGTGTGTGTGTGTGTGTGTCAGGCGCTGCATGTCTGTGTGTGTGTGTGTCAGGTGTTGCATGTCTGTATGTGTGTGTGGGTGTGTCAGGTGCTGCATGTCTGTGTGTGGGTGTGTCATGTGCTGCATGTCTGTGTCAGGTGCTGCGTGTGTATGTGTCAGGTGCTGCGTGTGTGTGTGTCAGGTGCTGCGTGTGTGTGTGTGTGTGTGTGTGTGTCAGGTGCTGCATGTGTGTGTGTGTGTCAGGTGCTGCGTGTCTGTCAGGTGCTGCGTGTCTGTCAGGTGCTGCGTGTCTGTCAGGCGCTGCGTGTCTGTCAGGCGCTGCGTGTCTGTCAGGCGCTGCGTGTGTGTCAGGCGCTGCGTGTCTGCGTGTGTGTCAGGCGCTGCGTGTGTGTCAGGCGCTGCGTGTCTGCGTGTGTGTCAGGCGCTGCGTGTCTGCGTGTGTGTCAGGCGCTGCGTGTCTGCGTGTGTGTCAGGCGCTGCGTGTCTGCGTGTTTGTGTGTCAGGTGCTGCGTGTGTGTGTCAGGTGCTGCGTGTGTGTGTGTCAGATGCTGCGTGTCTGCGTGTGTGTCAGGTGCTGCGTGTGAGTATATCAGGTGCTGCGTGTGAGTGCGTGTGTCAGGTGCGTGTGAGTGTCAGGTGCGTGTGTGTGTCAGGTGCGTGTGTGTGTCAGGCGCTGCGTGTGTGTCAGGCGCTGCGTGTGCGGGTGTCAGGCGCTGCCTGTGCATGTGTGTCAGGCGCTGCGTGTGCGTCAGGCGCTGTGTGTCTGCGTGTGTCAGGCGCTGCGTGTCTGTGTGTGTCAGGCGCTGCGTGTGTCAGGCGCTGCCTGTGCATGTGTGTCAGGCGCTGCCTGTGCGTGTGTGTCAGGCGCTGCCTGTGCGTGTGTGTCAGGCGCTGCCTGTGCGTGTGTGTCAGGCGCCGCGTGTGCGTCAGGCGCCGCGTGTCTGTGTGCGTCAGGCGCCGCGTGTCTGTGTGTGTCAGGTGCTGCGTGTGAGTGTGTGTCAGGTGCTGCGTGCGAGTGTGTGCGTGTGTGTCAGGTCCGTATGAGTGTCAGGTGCTGCGTCTGTGTGTGCGTGTGTCAGGTGCTGCGTGTGTGCGTGTGTCAGGTGCTGCGTGTGAGTGTGTGCGTGTGTGTCAGATCCGTGTGAGTGTCAGGTGCTGTGTGTGTGTGTGTGTGTGTGTGTGTGTCAGGTGCTGTGTGTGTGTGTGCGTGTGTCAGGTGCTGTGTGTGTGTGTCAGGTGCTGCATATGCGTATGCGTGTGCGTGTCAGGCGTTGCATGTCTGTGTGTGTCAGGCGCTGCGTTTCTGGGGGGGGTGGCCGGACACACAGCAGAGAGGGGGGGGGTGGCTGGACACACAGCAGAGAGGGGAGGGTGACCGGACACACAGAGGGGAGGGGAGGGGGTGGCCGAACACAGCGGGAAGAGGGGGGAGTTGCCGAACACACAGCAGGGGAGGGGAGGGTGGCCGGAGAAACAGCAGGGAGGGGGGGGGGGAGGGAAGGCCGGACACACAGCAGGTGAGGGGTGGTGGTGGCTGGACACACAGCAGGGAGGGGGGGTAGGCAGGACACACAGCAGGGGAGGGGAGGGTGGCCGGACACACAGCAGGGATGGGGGGGTAGGCTGGACACACAGCAGGGGAGGGGAGGGGGTGGTGGCTGGACACACAGCAGGGGAGGGGGGGTGGACACACAGCTGGTGAGGGGGGGGGCTGGACACACAGCAGGTGAGGGGGGGGGTAGGCCGGACACACAGCAGGGAGGGGGGGGTAGGCCGGACACACAGCAGGGGAGGGTGGCCGGACACACAGCAGGGGAGGGGAGGGTGGCCGGACAAACAGCAGGGAGGGGGGGGTAGGCCGGACACACAGCAGGGGAGGAGGGGGGGGCTGGACACACAGCAGGTGAGGGGGGAGGGCTGGACACACAGCAGGTGACGGGGGGGTAGGCCGGACACACAGCAGGTAGGGGGGGGTAGTAGGCCGGACACACAGCAGGGGAGTGGAGGGTGGCCGGACAAACAGCAGGGAGGGGGGGGTAGGCCGGACACACAGCAGGTGAGGGGGGGGTGGCTGGACACACAGCAGGTGAGGGGGGGGCTGGACACACAGCGGGGAGGGGGGGGTAGGCCGGACACACAGCAGGGGGGGGTTAGCCGGACACACAGCAGGGAGGGGGGGGGGCTGGACACACAGCAGGGGGGGGGGGGGGGTAGGCCGGACACACAGCAGGTGAGGGGGTTGGTGGCTGGACACACAGCAGGGAGGGGGGGGGGTAGGCCGGACACACAGCAGGTGAGGGGGGGGGCTGGACACACAGCGGGTGAGGGGGGGGGGGCTGGACACACAGCAGGTGAGGGGGGGCTGGACACACAGCGGGGAGGGGGGGGTAGGCCGGACACACGGCAGGGGGGGGTTAGCCGGACACACAGCAGGGAGGGGGGGGGGCTGGACACACAGCAGGGGGGGGGGTAGGCCGGACACACAGCAGGTGAGGGGGTTGGTGGCTGGACACACAGCAGGGAGGGGGGGGGTAGGCCGGACACACAGCAGGTGGGGGGGGGCTGGACACACAGCAGGTGAGGGGGGGGGGCTGGACACACAGCAGGTGAGGGGGGGGGCTGGACACACAGCAGGTGAGGGGGGGGGGGTAGGCCGGACACACAGCAGGTGAGGGGGGGGTGGACACACAGCAGGGAGGGAAGGGGGTAGGGGGGTGGCCTTATTATAATAACCGTGTGGGGGAGGAGTCTGCGGCGGTGGGTGAATGAGATGTGGGGGCAGGCTGCCAAAGTTGCAGGGAAGGAGCCGGGGGAATCTGAACATGGGCCCTCATTCCGAGTTGTTCGCTCGGTAAAAATCTTCGCATCGCAGCGATTTTCCGCTTAATGCGCATGCGCAATGTTCGCACTGCAACTGCGCCAAGTAAATTTGCTATGCACTTAGTAATTTTACTCACGGCTTTTTCATCGTTCTGGCGATCGTAATGTGATTGACAGGAAATGGGTGTTACTGGGCGGAAACAGGCCGTTTTATGGGCGTGTGGGGAAAAACGCTACCGTTTCCGGAAAAAACGCAGGAGTGGCCGGAGAAACGGAGGAGTGTCTGGGCGAACGCTGGGTGTGTTTGTGACGTCAAACCAGGAACGACAAGCAGTGAAATGATCGCAGATGCCGAGTAAGTCTGGAGCTACTCAGAAACTGCTACGAGGTGTGTAATCGCAATATTGCGAATACATCGTTCGCAATTTTAAGATGCTAAGATTCACTCCCAGTAGGCGGCGGCTTAGCATGAGCAAATCTGCTAAAATCCGCTTGCGAGCGAACAACTCGGAATGACCTCCATGAGCCGCACGTCCCGCTGCCGGTAACTACCGCAGAGTATGTATGCTCCGATGCCACTGCTACTGTTGCCAGTCTTCCTCCCCAGGATGGAATACATGGTGGGGGCAGGCTGCTAAGGGTGCAGGGGAGGAGGGGAAGGGAGCCGGATGGATCTGAATGTGAGCCGCACGTAAGGGACCATACTGATCCTCCCCATCTCAGCCCGCTGGTGCTGCCGCTGCTGCCTGAATTCTTCCGTGCAGCACATCTGTCTACTCCGGCTGCCGCTCCCGCACCCGCTTCAGGTGTGGGGGTACCACACCGCTCAGTAGGCAGGCGCTGTCAGTGAGGAGTCAGCGCTGCGCCGGATGTCTCTTCTGGATGTACTCTGACTTTCTCCTGCGGCGCAGCTCCAGCTATTCCTCCCGCTGCGGCTCCCACTTCGGGTAAGGGGACCATATTGCTCAGTAGTGAGCACTTTCGGTAAGCCTGCGGCTGCTATGCCGCTACCCCTCTCCTCCACAGTCCTAATGGGTCGCTGCAGTCTGTAAGGGACCGCAAGTGCACACACCCAGGAACCGCTGTACTCCTCCCGCCGCCAGCAGTTACTTTTATAACCTCAGCCTGCACGAGACCCCTTCCCTCACTCACTCTCGCTCTCCTGGCGGCCACTGCGCAGCCGCAACAAATTGAAAAGCCCTATCTCTATAATGGGGCATATTTCTCTTAATTAAAAAAACCCTATAACTTTCTGAAAAACCACAACCCCAAAAGGCACTACCCTGGGGCATACTCTATCTAGTAAAACAAACCCCAAGTCTTAATTCGTCCTCTATCCGGAGTTATGGCTTCCCAAAAAATATCTCATTCACTCTATAGGAAAACGGTGTCAAAAAGCCACAAAGGAAGTCACAGAAAAAAACTGACAGTTGGAAATTTAGGTTACTCCCAATTCCTCATTTTTTAATATTTTGCCCTGAAATTTGGCATGCAGCACCGGGTGACGATTCTACGCGCCCATGCCAAATTTCAGCTCAGTACATCCAATCAGTTTTGAGGTGTAGCCCCTCAAACACCATGCCCCCATCTCAGAAGTTCCCTATGGGAGAATTCCGTTTGTTCGATTCAGCCTTAATATAAGGGCACGACCGTGCCCTTATAATATACACAAATGGTCACATATTTGCATTTATATCTATGCACGCAATCAGGCTTGGACTGGCCCACAGGGGTACAGGGGAAACCACCGATAGGCCCCACTGCCTGGGGGGCCCTCCTCCTCTACGGATCAGGTTCTAGACTGTGCACTTGAATTATATATTATACATATGTTACCTTATACTACACAGGATTATTATGTATTCTCTGCAGTACATTGCTGTCATTAATCTGGCACATTATCATGCATGCACTAGAATTAATAATTACTATATAAATTATCAAGGAGTCCAGACCAGGTACTCTATAATGGTTAGCCAAACCTCTGTGGTGGCTGGCCACACCCCTTTGGAGGCTGGCCACACCTCTGATCATACCCCCCGGTGGGCCCTTCAGGCTCCAGTCCGACACTGCACGCAATGCTAATGTAATTACTGCCAATATGTGTTCAAATCTGCTTTTGCCTCTCAGCCTTCAATCAATTTTTTTCTCTTACGTCCTAGAGGAGGGTGGTCTTCTGTTTGACAGCGGGCTGGCTCCCAACGACCAGTATACTGGCACCGAAATCCCAACCGCCAGCATACCGACATCTTTTCTCCTTCTTGGGGGTCCACGACCCCCCTGGAGGGAAAATAGATAGGCGTGCCACCATGCCTACAAGGGGCTCATTTGCGCTCATCCAGCTGTCGGTATGCCGGCAGTCGGGATTCCGTCGCCGGTACGCTGGTCGCCGGGAGGCCGGCCACCGGCATACACTACTACACTCCCTAGAGGATGCTGGGGTCCACATTAGTGCCCTGGGGTATAGACAGGTCCACTAGGAGCCACTGGCACTTTAAGAGTTTAATAGTGTGGGCTAGCTCCTCCCTCTATGCCCCTCCTAGCAGACTCATGTTTAGAAAATGTGCCCAATGGAGCGGGTCACAGCTAGGGTAGCTCCATAGGACTTTTTCTGGTTTTCATATTTTTCTTAGAGTTTAGCACAGGGAGGCTGCTGGCAACAGCCTCCCTGCTTTGTGGGACTTAGGGGGGGAGTAGTGTCCAACCCTGAGAGGTTAATGGCCACTATCTCTGCTGACAGGACACTTAGCTCTTGAGGGTGATGATCGTTAGCCACCCGAGTCGACCGCTCACTCCAGCAGCATGCCGCCACCCCCTAACAGAGACAGAAGATTCCAGTGGCGAGTGTGTCACCGGCGACCCGACAAGCGGGGAACTGGTGTGTATGGCAGCAACAGGGTAGCAGCGCAGTAAAAACTGCACTCCGGAGAGCTCATCGGTACATAGTGCAGCACTATGAGGGGCACCCTGAGCCAGCGCAAATACCCTACACTGGTCACTCAAGGCTATCAGGGACCTCGGTAATGCTGCTAGCAAAATCCTCAGGGAAGTATAAACATTTAAAAGTGCAGGAAGACGTGCCATGTCCAGGGGGTGGGACTTCTCCTGAGAGCGGACCCATCAGCGTTCAGCGCCATTTTCTCCCTGCAGATACAGCTACAGAGACACTGACATGGAGTGCTGTCCCTCCACACGACTCCAGCTATCCTGTGTGGTACCAGGGGGTTGTAGAAGGGGGGGAGGCTGTGTATTACTGTGTAGTCTATTAAGGGTACACAGTCAGTGCCAGGTTGGTTTTACCTACCTAATTGAGCGCTGTGTGTGTGCTGGCTACAAGTTCTGTGTTCTCTCTGAAGGTACTTGGGGGGGGGGGAACTGTGTCTGACATTTTTCTGTGTGTGTGTGGGTATAGGTTTTCTCACATAGCCATGTCCAGGGACTCTGTGTCTTATGCTGCAGAGGATGTTTCTTCTCCAGAGGAATCCATTCCTTGTACACAGGAATGTAATGTCTTGTCTCAAATTCCTATTACTGAGCCAAAATGTCTGACTTCTATTAAGGGAATGATCTCTCAGATCTCTACTAGGGTAGCTCATACTGAGACTGAAACTCAGGTTTTAAAGAATTCTATGACAGTTTGGTCAGGTTCTCTTCCTATTCCTTCTAAATCCCCTAGCATATACCCAAAGTTACGTGCACTTGCCCAGATTATGCAAGCTGACACGGATACCAACTCTGACATGGCAGACGGTGATGGGGATGTGCTGAGGGGGGCGGAATCTCTGGTAAAGGGGGTGCAGCTCATGATTGAGGTCATTAGGGATGTGTTAAAAATTACTGACACACCACCTGAACAGATTGAGGTTGCTTACTTCACAGATAATAAGAAAGCCTCGTTAACCTTCCCTGCATCTAAAGAATTAAACGCTACATTTGAAAAATCCTGGAAAAACCCGGAGAAAAAATTCCAGATCCCAAAAAGGGTTCTGGTTGCTTTTTCCTACCCTGAGGAGGATAGAAAAAATGGAAAAACCCATCCATAGCTGACGCATCTGTCTCCAGACTGTCAAAAAAGGTGGTTTTACCTGTTGCTGGATCTACCGCATTAAAAGAACTGGCTGATCGTAAAGTCGACACTATGCTCAAATCCATGTACACTGTGTCAGGAGTGGTGCTATGGCCCACTATTGCCTGTGCATATATTTCTAAAGCCATAGTAAAGTTTTCAGGCACATTACTAGATGAGTTAGATTCTATGGATAGAAGTGACATTGAATTGCTTTTACGTAACATATAGGATTCTGCGGGTTTCATGGTGGAGGCCATGAAGGACCTGGGTACTCTGAATGCAAGGATATCTTCCATGGCTGTCTCGGCACGCAGGGGGCTCTGGCTTTGCCACTGGTCTGCAGATGCGGAATCCAGGAGAAGTGTGGAGAACCTACCCTTCACAAATCAGGCTCTATTTGTGGAAGCGTTGGATGCGTGGATTTCCACGGCATCCTTTCTTCCCACAGCTGCTCCTTCTACGAAGAAACCATTTTCTTCATCCACGCCGCAGTTCTTTCGGTCCGCTAAGACAAAAAAGTCCAAACCTCCTGCCACCTTCTTTAGAGGTGGACAGGCAAAATCCAAGAAACCTGCACCTGCAAGTTCCCAGGACCAGAAGCCTCCTTCTGGTTCCTCAAAATCCTCAACATGACAGTGGTCCGCACAGCATTGAAAACAGAAAGGTGGGGGCGAGACTCCGACATTTCAGCAACGTCTGGGTGTTGTTTGGCCTGGATCCCTGGGTACAGGATATTGTGTCCCAGGTGTAAAGACTGGAGTTTCAAGAACTCCCGCCTCACCAATTCTTCAAATCAGGCTTGCCAGCATTACTGACAGACAGGGCTAACCTACAGGAAGCCATACAAAAATTGGAAAAGTCAGAGGTCATTGTCCCAGTTCCACCTCATATGCAAACAAGGGCTACTATTCAAACCTTTTCATGGTGCCGAAACCGGATGGTTCGGTCAGACTGATTTTGAACTTGAAATCGTTATACTCTTTCCTGAGGGAATTCAAATTCAAAATGGAATCCCTGAAAGCGGTGATCTCCGGTCTGGAGGAGGGAGAGTTTCTGGTATTCCTAGATATCAAGGATGCGTACCTCCACATTCCGATTTGGCTGCGGTGTCAGGCCTATCTCAGATTCGCACTGTTAGAAAGTCACTATCAGTTCCAGGCACTGCCATTCGGTTTCTCCACTGCACCGAGGGTGTTTACCAAGGTGATGCAGAGATGATGGTTCTTCTCCGCAGGCAGGGAGTGAACATAATTCCATATCTGGATGATCTGCTGATAAAGGCATTGTCCAGGGAGAAGATGTTGCAGTCCATTGCTCTCATGACTCATCTGCTCAGAGAACATGGTTGGATCCTGAACCTTCCAAAGTCACATTTGGAGCCGACAAGGAGATTGTCTTTCCTGGGGATGATCCTCGACACGGAAGTGCAGAGGGTGTTTCTATGGTGGAGAAAGTGTTAGTGATACAATCAATGGTCAGGGATGTCTTGAAACCTGCCCGGGTATCCGTTTACCAGTGCATTCACCTTCTGGGGAAGATGGTTGCCTCCTACGAGGCTCTACAGTACAGAAGATTTCACGCACAGTCCTTCCAACTGGATCTCCTATACAAGTGGCTGGGATCTCACCTACACATGTACCAGAGGATACGTCTGTTGCCGAAAGCAAGGATTGCAAATGCCTAACCTGCTGGAGGGGCGCAGGTTCGGGGTTTAAAACTGGATCCTTCAAACCACGGATGCAAGCCTCAGGGGTTGGGGCGCAGTCACTCAAAGTTTCCAAGGAAGATGGTCAAGTCTGGAATCCATTCTTCTAATAAACATTCTGGAACTATGAGCCATTTACAACAGTCTTCTCCAAGCGGCGCATCTTGTATGAAATCAGGCCATTCAGGTGCAGTCGGAAAATGTAATGACAGTGGCCTACATAAACCGACAGGGAGGAACAAAGAGCAGAGCTGCTATGTCAGAGGTAACAAGAATTCTTCTCTGGGCGGAAAAGCACGCAGTGGTGTTGTCAGCAGTATTCCTTCCAGGAGTGGACAACTGGGAAGCGGACTTTCTCAGCAGGCACAATCTCCATCCAGGAGAATGGAGCCTTCATCCGTAGGTGTTCATAGACGTGAACAGTCATTGGGGCGTGCCTCAAATAGACATGATGGCCTCACGTCTCAAAAAGAAACATCAGATATACTGTTCCAGGTCAAGAGACCCACAAGCAGTGGCAGTGGATGCCCTGGTAACTCTGTGGGTGTTCAAGTCTGTGTATGACTATGTATTCCCTCCACTTCCACTTATTCCAAGAATTCTAAAGCTCATAAATAGAACAAGGGTTCAGGCAATTCTCATTGCTCCGGACTAGCCAAGGAGAGCTTGGTACGCAGATCTTCTGGACTTACTGCTGGAAGATCCAAGGCCTCTTCCTCTTCACAAGGATCTTCTGCAACAGGGGCCATTCATTTATTATTTATTATTTATTTAATAACAGTTTCTTATATAGCGCAGCATATTCCATTGCACTTTACAATGAGAACAACAGTAATAGAACAAAACTTGGTAAAAACAGACAGACATAGAGGTAGGAAAGCCCTGCTCGCAAGCTTACAATCTATATTGAAATAGGCATAGATACACAAGGATAGATGCTATCTATAGCATAATGGTCCACCAGATTGCTAGGTTCTTAATGAGTTGTATGATGATACCCCGCAATGTTGGCCAAGTGTCAGGAGGGTGTGAGAGTAATGAAAGACAAGATATGGGATGCTATGTATACTGTACAGAGAGGATGTAATTAGATAGGGAAGCACTGAAGGTTATGTGGGTGGGTCTGGAATTTGATAGGCTTGTCTGAAGAGGTGAGTTTTCAGGGAACATTTAAAGGTTTGGAGACTAGAGGCGAGTCTTATTGTGCGTGGGAGGGCATTCCACAGAGTGGGTGAAGCCCAGATAAAGTCCTGTAATTTTGGGTGTGAACAAGTAATGCGTGTGTATGAGAGATGTAGATCTTGTGCAGAGCAGAGAGGTCGGGTAGGGAGATATTTTGAGATGAGTGAAAGAGATGTATGTTGGTGCAGTTTGGTTAATAGCCTTGTATGTCAGTAAAAGTATTTTATATTTAATACGGTAGAATACCGGTAACCAATGGAGGGACTGACAGAGCGGATCTGCAGACGATGAATGTCTAGCGAGGAAGATTAGCCTTTCAGCTGCATTCAAAATTGATTGTAGTGGTTAGAGCCTATGTTTGGGAAGACCGGTCAGGAGACTATTACAATAAACAATGCAGGCGATAATGAGAGCATGGATTAGAGTTTTTGCTGTGTCTTGTGTAAGATATGGTTGTATTCTGGATATGTTTCTTAGATGTATGTAACATGATCTTGAGATAGATTGAATGTGGGGAACAAAGGACAGTTCAGAGTCAAGAATGACACCTAGGCAGCGAGCTTGCGGGGTAGGGATGATTGCCGAGTTCTCAACAGTGATAGAGATATCAGGATGGAAACTACTGTTGGCCGGTGGAAATATAATTAATTCTGTTTTGGAAATATTAAATTTGAGGTGGCGAGATGTCATCCAATATAAAATGGCAGAAAGGCATTCAGTGACACAGCCCAATACCGATGGTGACAAATCAGGGGCCCGCATATAGATGGTACTGAAATCCGAACAAGTTGATTAGTTTGCCAAGAGATGTGATATAGATAGAGAAAAGTAGAGGACCTAAGACTGAGCCTTGCGGTACTCCAACTGAGATAGGTAGCGAAGAGGAGGTGGAATCAGAGAAATGAACACTGAAGGAGCGATTAGATAGGTAGGATGAGAACCAAGAAAGGGCTCTGTCCTGAATACCTAGGGATTGTAGTGTTTGTATGAGAAGAGAGTGGTCAACAGTGTCAAAAGCAGCAGAGAGATCAAGAAGAATAAGTAGAGAGTAATGTCCTTTAGATTTAGCAGTGACCATTCATTCACTACCTTAGTCAGTCAGTGCTGTCTCTGTGGAGTGTTGGGCACTAAATCCTGACTGAAGTGGGTCCAGTTGGCTGCGTGAGTTAAGAAAGTGTGTGAGGCGAGTGTAGGCAAGTCTCTCAAGTAGCTTGGAGAGGCATGGGAGGTGAGAGATGGGACGGTAGTTTGAGAGAGAGAGTTCGGGTCAGAGTTTTGTTTTTTCAGAATGGGAGTAATCACTGCATGCTTGTATAGAGAAGGAAAGATACCAGTAGACGGAGAGAGATTACAGATTTTCGTTACAGTTGGGATGAGCACAGCAGACTGAGCTTTACTAATTTGTGAGGGTATAGAGTCAAGGGGAGAGGTTTTAGAGTAGGCAGATGAAAAGAGTGCAGATACTTCATCTTCATTTGTAGGATCAAAGGAAGAGAAGGTGTTAGAGGGTTCAGGCAGGGAATTGAGCAGGTCACTTGTTGTGGAAGAGCATACCATTTCATTTTGGATCTTGTCAATCTTGTCCTTGAAATAGGAAGCAAGATCGTGCGCACTGACAGTGGCTGGTGGGTTGGGTGAGGGAGGGACAAGAAGCGATTGAAATGTATTAAAAAGTCGCTTGGGGTTAGAGGCTTGAGCATAGATGAGAGATTAAAAATATGTTTGTTTTGAAGTGTCCAGAGCATTACGATAAGAGTGGTAGGTGGTCTTATATGTGAGAAAGTCACTTGAACTACAAGATTTACGCCACTGGCGTTCTACTTTACGTCAGAGTTTTTGTAAGTGTCTAGTGTATTTAGAGTGCCACGGTTGACATCTAAGTCTACGTGGAGTGTGATGGGTAGCTGGAGCCACTTCATCAAGTGCTGTTTCTAGAGTTTGGTTAAGGTATGACACAGTAGTCTCAGGAGACGTGAATGTAGAAATTGGTGAGAGCAGTGGTTGCAGAGAGGTAGATAGTTGTTGAAAATTAATAGCGTTAATATTTCTGCAGGTTAGATGCGTCTTTGTAGATTTAAGGGACATTGAGTTTGAAGTAATGGAGGAGAGCATGCAGGTGATAAGGTTGTGATCTGAGAGAGAGAAAGGAGTGTTGTGAGTTCAGAAACAGAGCATAATCTGGTGAATACAAGATCAAGGCAGTGGCCTTCCTGATGAGTAGGGGAGTCAGTACATTGGGAGAGGCCAAGAGTGGAGGTTAGAGAGAGTAGTTTAGAGGCATGGGGAGATTGTGGACTGTCAATAGAGAGATTGAAATCATCCATAATGATGGTGGAGATGTCAGAGGATAGAAAGTGAGGGAGCCAAGCAGAAAAATCTTCCAGAAACTCTTTGGGTTGCCCAGGTGGGCGATAGATAGCTGCAACACGCAGAGAGAAAGGGGTGAAAATACTAATAGAGTGTACTTCAAAACTTACCGCGGCTACGTTTGACGGCATGGAGGTTGAACGCCAGATCTTAGCCCGGAAGGGTATTCCGAGCAAGGTTATTCCTACCCTGATACAGGCTAGTAAACGAGTAATGTCTAAACATTACCATCGCATTTGGAAATAAATTGTGTCTTGGTGTGAATCCAAGAGGTTTCCTATGGTGGAGATTCAACTTGGACAGTTTCTCCTCTTCCTGCAAGCAGGTATGGATATGGGCCTGCACTTGGGATCCATAAAGGTACAGATTTCGGCTTTATCCATTTTCTTCCAGAAACAATTGGCTGTTCTCCCTGAGGTTCAGACTTTCTTGAAATGGGTTCTGCACATCCAGCCTCACTTTGTGGCGCTGACGGCACCCAGGGATCTTAACGTGGTGTTGCATTTTCTGCAATCGGATTGGTTTGAGCCTTTACAGGAGGCTGAGGTCAAGTTTCTCACGTGGAAAGCTGTCACTTTGTTGGCCTTAGCTTCTGCTCGACGTGTGTTGGAATTGGGGGCTTTGTCCTGTAAAAGCCCCTACTTAATCTTCCATGAAGATAGTGCTGAGCTCAGGACACGTCAGCAGTTCCTTCCAAAGGTTGTATTGGCTTTTCATATCAACCAACCTATTGTGGTGCCAGTGGCTACTGACTCCTCAATTACATCAAAGTCCTTGGATATTGTGAGGGCTTTGAAGATCTATGTGAAGAGGACTGCTCGTCACAGAAAATCGGACTCTCTGCTTCTAAGCAGTCGATTTCTCACTGGATCAGGTTCACTATTCAGCATGCATATTCTACGGCAGGATTGCCATGCCCAAAATCTGTTAAGGCCCACTCTACTCGTAAGGTGGGATCTTCCTGGCTGGCTGCCCGGGGGGTATCGGCTTTACAACTTTGCCGAGCGGCTACTTGGTCAGAATCGAACACTTTTGCTAAGTTCTACAAGTTCGATACTTTGGCCTCTGAGGACCTGAAGTTTGGTCAATCAGTTCTGCAGGAACCTTCGCGTTCTCCCTACCGTTCTGGGAGCTTTCGTACATCCCCATGGTACTAATGTGGACCCCAGCATCCTCTAGGACATAAGAGAAAATAGGATTTTAATTACCTACCAGTACATCCTTTTCTCGTAGTCCGTAGCGGATGCTGGGCGCCCACCCAGAGCTTTGTGATCCTGCAGTGGTTACTTAATTCAGTACTGCCTTGTTCTTGGATAAGTACTGTTTTTCTTACTTGGTTAAGTAATATTGGGGGTCATTCCGACCCATTCGCACGCAGCGTTTTTTTGCTGCTGTGCGAACGGTTGCGGAATGCGCATGCGTGGCGGGTGCAGGGCGCTAGTGCGATGTTGCCCGGCGACAGGGGTTCCTGAGTTACGTTGCGGCTTCCGACGGGAGAGGTAGCAGCGGCGACTGCTAAGAAGATTGACAGCAAGGAGGCATGGACGGGTGGATCTGGACCGTTGGAGAGTGTTTTCGGGGAGTGGTGAGTAAAGCACAGGCGTGTCCAGTACAATGGAGGGCAGAGGAGTGACTTCAAAGCCGGGCCCATCATCGCTGGATCCATCGCACAGGGTAAGTATGTCCAGGGATACTCTTCTTCTGCTTGAATTTTTTTTCAGCTTATCAGGGCTGCAAAAGCGATCGCAGCCCTGCTAAGCTAAAATACACTCCCCCATAGGCATGGACTATTGATCGCAGCAGCAGCTAAAAGTTGCTAGCTGCGATCAACTCGAAATAACCCCCTTTGTTCAGCCATTGCTGAGTTTTCAAGCTGGTTAGCTTGGTTTGTCTTGTATGTGTGAGCTGGTGTGAATCTCGCCACTATCTGTGTAAAATCCTTCCCTCGAAGTTGTTTATCTCATCGGGCACAATTTCTAGACTGAGTCTGGTAGGAGGGGCATAGAGGGAGGAGCCAGCCCACACTATTAAACTCTTAAAGTGCCAGTGGCTCCTAGTGGACCTGTCTATACCGCATGGTACTAATGTTGACCCCAGCATCCTCTACGGACTAAGAGAAAAGGATTTACCGGTAGGTAATTAAAATCCTATTTTAAGAATTACTATATTAAGTTTAGCTTTTCATATATACTGTAGTAAGGGCTCTTTTTACAGAACTTAAGAGAAATTACTCTTCTGATATTGATGCTTTTTGCATCCTATCAGAAAAACAATTCTGCCATATTTAAGGATTTATTAGTGGTTGGACAGACTGAGTGGTATCAGTCTGTACTGGCAAAATGAAAGGAGATGTCTTTTTAATAGATAGGGAGTCAGTAATAGCGTGTGTACACAGTGTGTACTTGTGCCAGAGACTTCCACCTGACTCAGGACCCTTTTCAGCATACTGAGATGTGATTGCTTCTCGAAGAATATATGCTAAGTGCTCACATACAGGGCCCGCACTGTGCGTGCACGGGCAAAGAGATGCGATGGCATCTAAATAATGTGAATGCCTCTGCCTGATTTATAAGCAAAAGAGTTTGCTGGGTGGTCTGGGGGCGGTGATACGGCATTGACCGCGGGAGAGGAGTCAGCTCAAATGGGGGCAGGCCGGCGCCATTTTCAGAGCGGTCATATGATGTCACACGCAGCCGCTGCAACGGAAAACGTGGCCGCACTACACATGCCTTCGCATCCAGGCTGTGCAGGCAGGGAGGCATCCCAAATTCAGCGATTGCTTCAGTGTAATTGCGATCACATCGCTGGCAGGCATTTGTACTGGCCACCCCCAGCATGTAATTGCAAGCAGTTGCAATTTTGCTAAATTAGCAAAACTGCAACAGATGCTGAATAAGGTCCTAAGGTGTCTATTCATGAAGCAGTGAAAAGAGTGGAGAAGTGAGCCACTGGAGAAGTTGCCCATGGCAACCAATCAGCTAATTATATAGTATGTAAATTATAAATGTTACTTCAATGCTGATTGGTTCTTTTCCACTAGCTCATTCCTCTACAGTTTTCACTGCTTCATGAATAGACCCCTATGTCTGTGTGTACTGATGCATGCTTATTGACTGTGGAATGCAAGCCGGTGTTGGTGGAATGTAAGACAGATGTCTGCATCACGCGACTTTTGCCCTGACACTGCAGAATTGTTTAAATAATTTGAACCTATAGACCAATAATTTCAACCTCTCTCCCCCACGTCTATCCAATGTCACATGTTCAAGTCCTATAAATCTCATTAGATGTGGATTACCCTTTTGACACACTTTAAAATGCCTGGGAACACTATGATTTTCTAAGTTATTGTTGATGTTTCTATAGTGTTCTAAAATACGTAATTTTAGTACCCTTCTAGTTTTAACTATATATTTTTTACCGCGACCACATATTACTAAAATTATGTATTTTGGAACACTGTAGAAACATCAAAAATAAATAGGACTTGAACATGTGACATTGGATAGACGTGGGAGAGATAGGTTGAAATTATTGGCAAAAAGGGAGACATTTTGGATAGTGACCTTGAATACATTATACCCTTCTGGTTTAAACGAAGGGTTTGAAATTACCCTGTTTCTCAATTATTAAGATGGTTTTGAGTTTTCATGGGGGGAAAAATCCTGTTACAATTAACCTCTAAATTACATTCAGATTGTGTAATTATTTGCTTGGAATTCTTTGGAAGATTAAATTGAGGAATACTTTTTAGCGAAAATAGTAGTTCAGATATGGACTAATGGAGACATTATATCTCTATGTACCTGTTCCTGTTTTTTATTGTTGTATATGTATGTACTATTCATTGTTCTGTGTATTTTTTATGTATATAACTATGTATCATTGAATATGCAGTGGAGGAACGCTAGTATGGATACATTGTAAAGGCCACTGTTAGCCAATTGGTGGAGAGAGTTTTTTAATGAGAGTCTGTGCTATGCTAGACCAGCCCTCTGACGAAGTCCGGTGTGACGAAATGTGTTGGGGCGTGGCCTTGCGTGAAGGAGTGAGTAGTCGTATTTCAGCTGCTCATTGATGTTTGTGGACGTGATCCATATAAATCTATTTTAAAACGCTGATACTTACAGTTGTTGGAACCGCCACCTAGGGTACGTTATTTTATCTATATTGTCTGTGGAAACTGTAAGAATAAAATCTTTAAAAAAAATCATGCACTATCAGATGTCCTTTTCCTATTTGACTTTTAGACTCGTGGATGCGAGATTAAAAGGAGATGATGTTCTAAAGGATCTGTGCACTAACGGACAGCTAATTCACAAGTGGTGATCTGTGAACTTTTGCAGCTGGTGCTGGGACTTTTTGTTTCATGGAAAAGAACTGTGAGGTGGACATATTTTTTTTTGCGCACAAATTTGCAATATATTATATATATATATATATATATATATACATACATAACACAATTTTATGTGAAGTCTTTTGTATGGATGCCACTTTCTCCAAGGAGCATCCTTTGCCAGTAAAGAGAAGGAAAATTCTACAGAAAAAAGGTCTGAGGAGCGGCAAATCACAGTGGTGCCTGTTCTCTTCAAAATTAAACCTTAATTTGAACATTTATAATAATGTGGATGAAGATGAATTCCCCGTCTCCTTCTCTCAACAGGGGCAAGCTCGTTGATGGCTCGTTGGACCCATTTCCTCAGGAGTGTTCAGTTCTTATGTGTGATTTTCCAATAATACATCAATTAGAAATCTCAACATGTTTTGCCCTACCTTATGGACTTGAGGAAGTTCATAAGACAGGATGAAACACATTGCATGTGGGACTGACTGCACACCCATGACTTGCACACAAGTTCCAAATAACCACTAATGTGACAGTTTCGACAATAACACTTCATAGGGAGGCCCATGTACTTGGATATTATGGATGAACAGCAACCCATAACCCTCTAATTACAAAGGATAATGCTGCCCAGTGCTTATGATGGTGTAAAGAGCTAAAAAACTGGACAGTAGAACAATAGCGGTGAGTGTTATGGAGTGGCAAATCATGATTTACACTTTTCAGATCAGATGTTTGGCAATTGCCAGGAGATCACCTGATGTTAGAGAGTACAGTACCTACAGTAAAGCATGGAGGTGGTAGTGTTATGCTGTTGGGCTGTTTCAGCTGGTTTCGCAAGGGTCCACTTGTAATGAATGGTCACATTAACTCTGAGAAGTAAAGAGATGTTCTAGATAACTCTGTGCTCCCTACATTGTAGCAAAGAACAAATATTTTTATCAGGATGATCATGCCACCTGTCATGGGTCCAGGGCAATGCTGGACTGATACACATAAAATGTGATAACCCAGATGGACTAAACCCTATTGAGAACCTCTGGGGTGAATTTGAGTCAAGGGCGCATTATAGGCCAACTCAACCTTCCTCCGTGTCACAGTCGGTCACTGTACTTAAGGCAAAATGGCAAAATATACTGTCTGCTATTGTCCAGAAACTTGTGGACAGTTTGCAAAGAAGGGTGTCTGCAATAACCACGGCACGTGGTGGACCTACAAAGTACAGACATCAATAAAATCTTATTAATCTATTTGCTGTCAGTGTCCAATCACGTTTGCTACATAATGTATATTCAAATGTAAAATTCCATAAAAATCAAAATCCAAATACATTAGTTGCTATCAGTAGAACACGTCAATATCGTACTGCAACAGTGAGCTGGGTCACAATTGTAAAATACTGGTAGAATACTGAAATAGTGTACACAATGCTCAGGGTCTGCATTTATATGTATTTTTCATGCAATTTCAACTCAGTATATCTGTTTCAAAATTGAAATATGCATATGTCTTAATCAGCATAATTACCATTTAGGGTTACCCTACTTGCAAGCAGACTTGTGTCTGTGAAATGCATAACGCTTTTTTTTTTAACATGTTTTTTTATGTGTTGGATAATTTTTTAAAATGGTGACTTAAACCCTTGTGCATTTAAAATGTGTTTCCAAAAAACTGCTAAAGAAATATCTAATTATTTTTGACATAAAAAAGACTATTCTGATTGAGAAAACTAAAAAAAAATCAATGTTTCAGAGACATTTATCTCATATGTGCTATATGAGCAATTTATCTTTTCATCAGACAATGAACCAACACAAATCAGACCGTACTGTCCATTATTAGATGTTTCTTTTATTCTGTATATCAAGTGCAGCATCTGAAGAATACATGCTATCTGCCAGACAGTACCGCAAGATAAATCGGCATCACTTAATTTTAGATAAGTAATTAACTAATTTCACATAAATGTGATTATGATTCATTGAGTGTACAGTACAATATTGGATATTTCCTTTTGCTTCACACACGGTATACTTTATATCTAATCTAAGAATTTCTGATTTCATCATGAACAAACTACACTGTGAATTTGCACTTGTTCTTTAAAGCACCAGAACCACTTACATTTAAATGAGTGCATTTGTACTTGTGACTGTTCCCATCTTCAAGACAGAATGTGCTGTCTTGATATTTTTCATTTTTGGGGACTGATCTAAAATGAAGATGAACAAAAAAGAAGGACATACTGTATAAATATATTCACAAAGCATACCTTCATTTGTTTCTATTTGCACTGAACTATAACCATCTTTAAAATAATCATAGAAATATGTTTGGGAGCCTCCTTTTTAGCCCTGGCTGCTGTCTGCGGGACCATACCACTATAATTCACCAGGCACTGATTACTTTGTACATACAGTATACAGTAAATGGTACTCCATGACACTGCACAGAATTATAATTCACTAGCTGGAGTACCCGGCGTTGCCCGGAATTTTAAGAATCTTTGTTTACAAAAATGTATTTAAATATTAAACACACAGTTTAAATAACATAGTATAAAAAAACATCTAAAATGTTATACACATTAATA
Source organism: Pseudophryne corroboree (assembly GCF_028390025.1). Classification (NCBI taxonomy): domain Eukaryota; kingdom Metazoa; phylum Chordata; class Amphibia; order Anura; family Myobatrachidae; genus Pseudophryne; species Pseudophryne corroboree. The sequence goes on from NC_086446.1 coordinate 639,040,618, forward strand.
AAATGAAAGCCCAATTTAAAAATAGCACAGTACATTATGTATCTCCTGATATACTCTGTGCTGCTGGGGGACCATGCTACTTCCACTATATAACTCTCAGTGTGTGAGTTCGTGCTACCTCCATTCCCCTCCTCACATCATGTCACTGGCCCTGTCACATGCAGCCCTGTCATCACTGACATATCATGCATGTCCTGATATAGTCTGTGCTACTGTCCCACACCTAGGGGTGTTAGTGGTGTGTTATCCCCACAGTGTTTGTTCCCAGAGTGTAAGTAATATGTGTAGCAAGTTTGGTGTAAATTGCTTCAGGCATTCCAGAGTTATGCTGTCTGCTGAAAAACTCTGTGCTGCCTCAACCCTAAGGGTGCTAGGGGTGTATTCCTCCCACAGTGTTTGTTGCCAGATTGTAAGGCATATGTGTACCAATTTCTGAGTAAATTGCTCCAGGAATTCCGGAGTTATGCTGTCTCCTGATATACTCTGTGCTGCAATCTGCCCCCCTAGGGGTGCTAGCGATTTCAAATTGTTTTAGTTGCCTCTGCCATGTTTCAATCCGCTTGTATGTAAAATTTCACGATCTTCGCTTGGAAACTGTGGATTTGTATAGAAAGACTGAAGGACAATTTTTCATTTTTATATATTAGATTAAAAGCAGCCTGAAGAATAAAAACAAGAAAAGTGGTAAATATTGATATTCTTCTTTTAGAAGAGCGGTTTATGTTAAAAAATAAAAAATAAAAAGACACCTCTTGTTTTCATGGGATTGCTGCTTAAATATATTTTTATTTTATTGGAATAGTATAGAGCAATACAGACAAAATTAGGAAAATTCCCCTTTATCATTTATTTTTTTCCCCTTAGGTATGGTTATGCAAATAATTCTATTCTGTTGTTAAAAGGGCCAGGGACAAGTATTTGTGTTAATTTGCATGTGCTGGTCCAATTTGCTGGTAGCTAATACTGGTCTTCTTGTGAATTTTTTATTTTTATTTTATATAAATAACTTGCATGAACTTATTGCAAATGATATAACAGGGAGGAGGTGCCTAGATGTTTAATGTACAGAGGGGCAAAAAAGTATTTGGACAGCCACTGATTGTGCAAGTTGACCCACTTAAAAAGATGAGAGAAGTCTGTAATTTAGGTACACTTCAACTGTGAGAGACAGACTCTGGAAAAAAAAACCTAGGAAATCACATTGTATGATTTTTAAACAATTTATTTGTATATTCTTGCAAAAAATAAATAGTTGGACAATCACAAAGTTTAACTCAATACTTTGTAATATAACCTCGGTTGGCAATTACAGAGGTCAAACGTTTCCAGTAGTTCTTGACCAGGTTTGCACACACTGTAAATGAGAAAACAAATTAAAACACCATGCGCTGCCAATATTGTGTGTGCAGCCGACCACTAACACTGGAACCTTTCACAAAAAATTCCACAAATAATTGATGCACAAGGAAATTGGAAAGTGATAGGCGCAAAACACATATAGATGAGTCCTTACATCTGATATGGATGAATGTAAGGGAGTCCCCTTGTAATCCCTTTAGAGAGTGTTTGAAGGTGTCCTCTGTAACGTCTTTCAAAATGTAGTCTCTTATCAATGTTAGGATGTATTTGAGAGTAGATCTACACAATGACATTTATAATGGTCATGGATTCTGATAGGAAACTCTATGATCTGTTTTGATATCTTATCTCTAAACGTAAATTATAGGTGAATTACTCCATGTCAGAAATCGCTGTAGGCTTGATCTCCACTCAGACATTTCTAGTACTAGGGAATAGTCAGTTTCCATCCACAGATATAGTAATGTTGTCTTGTAGACACTGTGTCAGAATCTGTCTTTCTAGCATGCAGCATTTGCTAGAAAGACAGATTCTGACACAGTGTCTACACTAGACACAGTGTCTAGTACTAGAAATGTCTGAGTGGAGATCAAGCCTACAGCGATTTCTGACATGGAGTAATTCACCTATAATTTACGTTTAGAGATTAGACATCAAAACGGATCATAGAGTTTCCTATCAGAATCCCCGACCATTATAAATGTCATTGTGTAGATCTACTCTCAAATACATCCTAACATTGATAAGAGACTACATTTTGGAGGACGTTACAGAGGACACCTACAAACACTTTCTAAAGGGATTACAAGGGGACTCCCTTACATTCATCCATATCAGATGTAAGGACTCATCTATATGTGTTTTGCGCCTTGCACACACTGTAGCAGGTATTTTGGCCCACTCTTCCATGCAGATCTTCTCTAGATCTGTCATGTTTTGGGGCTGTCGTCAGGCAACATGGACTTTCAACTCCCTCCACAGATTTTCTGTTGGGTTGAGGTCTGGAGACTGGCTAGGCCACTCCAGGACCTTGAAATGCTTCTTACAGAGCCACTCCTTAGTTGCCCGGGCAGTGTGTTTGGGGTCATTGTCATGCTGGAAGACCCAGCTACATTCCACCTTCAATGCTCTTACTGAGGGAAGGAGGTTTTTGCCCAAAATCTCATGATACATGGCCCCATTCATCCTCTCCTTAATACGGATCAGTCGTCCTGTCCCCTTTGCAGAAAAGCAGCCCCAAAGCATGATGTTTCCACCCCCATGCTTCACAGTGGGTATGGTGTTCTTGGGATGCCATTCATCATTCTTCTCCCTCCGGCGAGTGGCGTTTATTCAAAAAAGTTTGATTTTGCTCTCATCTGACCACATTACATTCTCCCAATCCTCATCTGGATCATCCAGTTGGTCACTGACAAACTTTAGACAGGCCTGGACATGTGCTGGCTTAAGTAGGGGGACCTTTCGGGCACTGAAGAATTTCAATCCATGCGAACGTAGTGTGTTACTAATGGTAACCTTTTTGACTGTGGTCCCAGCTCTCTTGAGGTCATTGACCAGGTCCCCCGTGCAGTTCTGGGCTGATTCCTCACCATTCTCAAGATCATTGATACCCCACAAGGTGAGATCTTGCATTGAGCCCCAGGTCGAGGGAGATTGTCAGTGATCTTGTATTTCTTCCATTTTTTAATAATTGCACCAACAGTTGATCTCTTCTCACCAAGCTGCTTGCCTATTGTCGAGTAGCTCATCCCAGCCTTGTGCAGCTCTACAATTTTGTCCCTGGTGTCCTCAGACAGCTCTCTGGTCTTGGCCATGGTGGAGAGGTAGCAGTCTGACTGTTTGAGGGTGTGGACAGGTGTCTTTTTAATACAGATAATCAGTTCAAACAGGTGCCATTAATACAGGTAACGAGTGGAGGATAGAAGATCTTCTCAAAGAAGAAGTAACAGGTCTGTGAGAGCCAGGAATCTTGCTGCTTGGTAGGAGTCCAAATATTTATTTGCCACAAGAATATACAAGTAAATTTCTGGGGGGGGGGGGTTCAGATTCTGTCTCTCACAGTTTAAGTGTACCTATGATGGAATTTACAGACCCCTCTAATCTTTTTAAGTTGGTCAACTTGCACAATCGGTGGGTGTCCAAGTACTTTTTTGCCCCACTGTACCTACCTCTACTAACTTTGGCCTCAGAAATGGTACAGATGCCTTCAGAAATGTTGTCAGGATTTGGGTAAATATACAGTAATTCCACAAACAAGAGGTGGCTTTTTGGTCTCATGCCCAAGCATGATGACAGACTTATTATCACAAGCAATAACTGTTGTTACTGGTGGATGACTTACTTTGACACAAACAACATCCTCATTAGTGTCAGATAGTGCACACATATCTTCTTATCCTTTACACTTCTTCCACACTAGCATCCTCAATATCTACAGTATGTCTCCATCTTTGCTTGTATTGCTCATCCCCATATTTGCAGAGGGAAAACGTGAGCCTGTATATGCAAAATTCAGGTGGTCTTTGTTTTCAGAAAACTGAACCTGCACATCTCTAATAATATTAAACTCAACAATGTTGGTGTCAGGGGATATTCATACATGACTACAACTACACTTTTAATTACCTCTTCCATATAAAACAATTACTGAGTTTCCTAGTAATTTCCCTGAAATTAATGCAGAAGTGCTCAGATATTTACAGATTTTGAAAACATTGGTCACAATTTGAGACTACCTGTTGTATGACTGTCTACAATTGTCCTGAAAGTATTATTTTCTCCTTTGGAAAATTTTACATGGTATAATTTCAGATACAGGGGAGTTTTCAGATGCCCACAATCTCCTTTTCCCTTTGCCCAGCCAGTTGTTTGAATTATAACCACAATAGCAGTAGTAGATAATATGATTTTATTAGAACTGACTATGCTACAGTACATGCAGTATAAAGGATGGAATGGAGCTTCTGTGCACTGCTCACTGCCCCAGATTTGAGGGGGGCACCAAAATTGTTGCAGACAAAATGCAGGAAACCCGTGATGAGTCAGAAGCATACTGTTGTGAGGGTAGGCTTCAGAGGATAGGTCAGGTTCGGATCACCCGGCATAATAAAGTTTATTTTCCCTATCTGCACTGCGCACTTGGTGTCATGACATCATGCGCACTGAAGAACAATGTGTGATGAGCCTGCCATAGCTGCTGAGGAACAAGGAGAAGATCCAGTTAATTGGTGATAAAGGGAGGGTGAAACACAAACACATATATAACACAAACTGCAGAGATATAGGGAGTCGGTACACAGACTGCTGCAGTGATACAGGAAGGGGGGACACAGACTGCTTAGAGACACTGGACACACACACACTACTGCAGAGAATGGGGGCATTGACAGATTACTGCCTTGCCCTGCATTACAATAATCCTAGTTTCTGCCTTGGCATTGTAGCACCTCTTCCCTTAGCAAAATTGTTGTGTCTGTATGTGAGTACTCAATTAGTGTGTTGAACCAGAGAGTAGATGCAAGTAAGATGAGACAGGTTTATGCATAGCCTCCCTTATTCTACTGGAGACTCCCTGAAATAGCAGCAAACTCCCTGACTCCCTGAATAGTCCAGCAATCGCCCTGATTGCACCTTACCCCCATTATAAATCAGAGATACATACATTCAAATGGGATCATCAGTGCCATTTTAATGCATTGGTTATAAGCACAGTAATCCCTGTGGCTACATGCATTTTAAATAAGGTTTCTCGTGGCCATTTCCAGTATATGGAACCTCTTTTAAAACACAATATCCGAGTCCGGATCAGATTCCGGCTTGGGTTTTCCCGCCAGACTCGGAAACCAGAATGAGGCAAAATATCATCCTGCTGTCGGATTCTCGCGGGTTTTGGATTCCATATAAGGAGCCGCACGTCGGCGCCAATTTCACTCAAGTCCTGGAGAGTGTAGAGAGAGGATGATCATGTGTCCCCTCAGTGTCTGTGCAGGAAAGTGGTGTGGCGCGTGGGGTGGTGACAAGCTCTTTTGTATCATTCCAGTGGTGCTGTCTTGTGCTGAATCAGTCCAGTGGTGGTGTCTTGTGCTGCATCAGTCCAGTCACAGTGGTGGTGTCCTGTGCTGCCATAAATCCAGTGGTGCTGTATAAGCCCAGTCCAGCGGTGCTGTCTTGTGCTGCATCAGTCCAGTGGTGGTGTTCTGTGCTGCCATAAATCCAGTGGTGGTGTCCTGTGCTGCCATAAGTCCAGTGCTGCTGTATTAGTCCATTCCAGAGGTGCTGTCATGTACTGCATCAGTCCAATGGTGGTGTCCTGTGCTGTCATAAGTCCAGTGGTGTCCTGTGCTGCCATAAGTCCAGAGGTGCTGTATAAGTCCAGTCCAGTGGTACTGCCTTGTGCTGCATCAGTACAGTGGTGGTGTCTTGTGTTGCATCATTCCAGTCACTCCAGTGGTGGTGTCCTGTGCTGCCATAAATCCAGTGGTGCTGCCGTATAAGTCCAGTCCAGTGGTGCTGCCGTATAAGTTTAGTGCAGTGGTGCAGCTGTATAAGTCCAGCGGTACTGCCATATAAGTCCAGTGGTACTGCCGTTTAAATCCAGCTGTACTGCTGTATAAGTTCAGTGGTACTACCGTATAAGTCCAGTCCAGTGGTGCTGTCATATAAGTCCAGCAGTACTGCCATATAAGTCCAGGTGTACTGCCATATAAGTCCAGCGGTAAAGCCATATAAGTCTCGAGGTAATGCTGTATAAGTCCAGGGGTACTGCCGTATAAGTCCAGTGGTGCTGTCTTGTGCTACATCAGTCCAGTGGTGGTGTCTTGTGCTGCATCAATCCAGTCACTCCAGTGGTGGTGTCCTGTGCTGCCATATGTCCAGTGGTGCGGCTGTTTAAGTCCAGTCCAGTGGTGCTCCCATATAAGTCCAGTCTAGTAGTGATACCATATACTGTAAGTCCAGTCCAGTGGTGCTCATGTATAAGTCCAGTCCAGTTGTGCTGCTGTATAAGTCCAGTGGTACTGCCGTATATGTCCAGTCCAGTGGTGCTGCCATATAAGTCCAGCATTACTGCCGTATAAGTCCAGGGGTACTGCCATATACGTCCAGTGGTAAAGCTGTATAAGTCCAGCGGTACTGCCATATAAGTCCAGGGGTACTGCCATATAAGTCCAGTGGTGCTGTATAAGTCCAGTCCAGTGGTGCTGTATTGAGCTGCATCAGTCCAGTGGTGGTGTCTTGTGCTGCATCAGTCCAGTCACTCCAGTGGTGGTGTCCTGTGCTGCCATAAGTCCAGTGGTGCTGCTGTAGAAGTCCAGTCCAGTGGTGCTACTAAATAAGTCCAGATTAGTAGTGCTGCCGTATAAGTCCAGCGGTACTGCCATATAAATTCAGCTGTAATGCCATATAAATCCAGCCATAAAGCTATATAAGTTCAGTGGTACTGCTGTATAAGAACAGTCCAGTGGTGCTGCCATATAAGTCCAGCGGTACTTCCATATAAGTCATGGGGTACTGCCATATAAGTCCAGTGTTACAGCAGTAAAAGTCCAGGGGTACTGCTGTATAAGTCCAGTGGTGCTGTCTTTTGCTGCATAAGTCCAGTGGTGGTGTCTTGTGCTGCATCAGTTCAGTCACTCCAGTGATGGTGTCCTGTGCTGCCATAGGTCCTGTGGTGGTGTGCTGTGCTGCCATAAGTCCAGTGGTGCTGTATAAGTCCAGTCCAGTGGTGCCGTCTTGTGCTGCATTTCTCCATTAGTGGTGTCTTGTGCTGCATCAATCCAGTCACTCCAGTGGTGGTGTACTGTGCTGCCATAAGTCCAGTGGTGCTGCTGTATAAGTCCAGTCCAGTGGTGCTCCTGTATAAGTCCAGTCCGGTGGTGCTGCCATATAAGTCCAGTCCAGTGGTGCTGCCGTATAAGTCCAGTCCGGTGGTGCTGCCGTATAAGTCCAGTCCAGTGGTGCTGCCATAAAAGTCTAGCGGTACTGCCATATAAGTCTAGTGGTAAAGCTGTATAAGTCCAGCAGTACTGCCATATAAGTCCAGGGGTACTGCCATATAAGTCCAGTGGTGCTGTATAAGTCCAGTCCAGTGGTGCTGTCTTTAGCTGCATCAGTCCAGTGGTGGAGTCTTGAGCTGCATCAGTCCAGTCACTCCATTGGTGGTGTCCTGTGCTGCCATAAGTCCCGTGCTGCTGAATAAGTCCAGTTTAATGGTGCTGTCTTGTGCTACATCAGTCCAGTGGTGATGTATTGTGATGCATCAGTCCAGTCACTCCAGTGGTGGTGTCCTGTGCTGCCATAAGTCAAGTGGTGCTGCTGTATAAGTCCAGTCCAGTACTGCTGTCTTGTGCTGCATCAGTCCAGTGGTGGTGTCCTGTTCTGCCATAAGTCCACTTGTGCTGCTGCATATGTCCAGTCCAGTGGTGCTGTCGTATATGTCCAGTCCAGTGGTGCTGCTGTATAAGTCCAGTGGTACTGCCAAATAAGTCCTGCAGTACTGCCATATAAGTCCAGCGGTACAGCCGTATAATTTTGGTGTAGGGGTACACCCTGTGTTATGTAGGAGTACGCTTTCCTGTGCTGCATATTAATATAATAACTCCAAATAAAAGGGTTATTATACAAATAATTTTTACAGGTTTTGCTGTGTGTGTGGTTTAGGGGTAAGCTCTCCTGTGCTGCATATTATTATAATAACTCCAAATAAAAAGGGTTATTATTATCCAAATAATTGTTGCAGGGTTTGCCTTGTGTGGTGTAGCAGTATGCTCTCCTGTGCCGCATATTGTTATATAACTCCTGAAAAATAATGTTGAACAAAAATTTGGGGGATAAAATAGGGAAAGATCAAGAACCACTTCCTCCAAGTGCTGAAGCTACTGCCACTAGTCATGACATAGACAATGAAATGCCATCAACGTCATCTGCCAAGGCCGATGCCCAATGTCATAGTAGAGGACATGTAAAATCCAAAAAGCCAAATTTCAGTAAACTGACAACCCCAAAAATATTTAAATCATTTGAGGAGAAACATAAACTTGCCAATATGCCATTTATGACACGGAGTGGCAAGGAACAGCTAAGGCCCTGGCCTATGTTCATGACTAGTGGTCCAGCTTCACATGACGATGGAAGCCCTCATCCTCCCGCTAGAAAAATTAAAAGAGTTAAGTTGGCAAAAGCACAGCAAAGAACTGTGTGTTCTAAGATGGTATAAAAAATCCCCAAGGAGAGTCCAAGTTTGTCGGCGGTTACGATGCCTGACCTTTCCAACACTGGATGGGAAGAGGTGGCTCCTTCCACCATTTGCACGCCCTCTGTAAGTGCTTGAAGTAGCACCCACAGTCCAGTTTCTGATATTCAAATTGAAGATGTCACTGCTGAAGTACACCAGGATGAGGATATGGGTGTTGCTGGCACTGGTGATGTGGTTTGTTTGAAAAAGGCACCAGTGGAGACAGTTGTTGTCCGTGGGATGAGAAATCCCATTGTCATGCCTGGGCAAAATACAAAAAAAAGCCACCTCTTCGGTGTGGAATTATTTCTCCACAATCTGGACAACAGGTGTCAAGCCGTGTGTTGCCTTTGTCAATCTGTAATAAGTAGGGGTAAGGACAATAACCACCTAGGAACATCCTCCCTTATACGTTACATGCAGCACATTCATCAGAAGTCATTGTGAAGTGACAAATTAAATTAAAGTGAAGTACATTGTCAAGTATGTGCTGTGTTGGGCCTAGTTTTTAAAACTGCCATCCAGTCTGTCACTGCAGTGCCACTCCTAGATGGGTCAGGTGTTTGTGCCACATACTTGTGTCGCTTAGCTTAGTCACCCAGAGAACTCGGTGCACCTCTTTTTTTTTACATTATGTGCTCTTTGGTGCCTAATTTTTATAACTGCCATTCAGTCTGTCACTGCAGTGCCATTCCTAGATGGGACAGGTGTTTGTGTCGCACACTTGTGTCAATTAGCTTAGTCACCCAGCGACCTCGGTGCACCTCTTTTTTTCCTTTGCATGATGTGCTCTTTGGGGCCTAGTTTTTAAAACTGCCATCCTGGCTGCCACTGCAGTACCACTCCTAGATGGGCCAGGTGTTTGTGCCACAGACTTGTGTCGCTTAGCTTAGTCACCCAGCGACCTTGGCGCACCTCTTTTTTTCTTTACATTATGTGCTCTTTGGTGCCTAATTTTTATAACTGCCATCCAGTCTGCCACTGCAGTGCCACTCCTAGATGGGCCAGGTGTTTGTGCCACACACTTGTGTCGCTTAGCTTAGTCACCCAGCGACCTCGGTGCACCTTTTTTTTCTTTGCATTATGTGTTGTTTGAGGCCTAGTTTTTAAAACTGCCATCCTGTCTGCCACTGCAGTGCCACTCCTAGATGGGCCAGGTGTTTGTGCCGCACACTTGTGTCGCTTAGCTTAGTCACACAGCGACCATGGTGCAACTCTGTTTTTCTTTGCATGATGTGCTCTTTGGGGCCCAGTTTTTAAAACGGCCATCCTGGCTGCCACTGCAGTACCACTCCTAGATTGGCCAGGTGTTTGTGCCACAGACTTGTGTCGCTTAGCTTAGTCACCCAGTGACCTTGGCGCACCTCTTTTTTTCTTTGCATAATGTGCTCTTTGGGGCCTATATTTTAAAATTGCCATCCTGTCTGCCACTGCAGTGCCACTCCTAGATGGGCAAGGTGTTTGTGCCGCCGACTTGTGTCACTTAGCTTAGTCACCCAGCGACCTTGGTGCAACGTTTTGGCCTAACAACAATATTGTGAGGTGTGAGGTATTCAGAATAGACTGGAAATGAGTGGAAATTAATGTTATTGAGGTTAATAATACAGTAGGATCAAAATTACCCCCAAATTATGTGATTTTAGCTTTTTTTATGTTTTTTCAAAAATCATCCAGATCCAAAACCAAAACCAAAACATGAAAGGGTGGTTTTGGCAAAACCAATCCAGATCCAAAACACAAGCAGGGATCCAGATCTAAAACCAAAACACAAAACACGAAAAAGTGTCCACCCCACATCTCGTTTGGCATTTGCCAGGGAACACCAAGATTGGCAAATTCGCCACTGGCGCCCTGTGCTCTTTACAGATGAAAGCAGGTTCTCACTGAGCACATGTGACAGATGTGACAGAGTCTGGAGACGCCAAGGAGAATGTTCTGCTGCCTGCAACATCCTCCAGCATGACCGGTTTGGCAGTGGGTCAGTAATAGTGTAGGTTGGCATTACTTTGGGGGGCTGCACAGCCCTCCATGTGCTTGCCAGAGGTAGCCTGACTGCCATTAGGTACCGAGATGAGATCCTCAGACCCCTTGTGAGACCATATGCTGGTGCGGTTGGCCCTGGGTTCCTCCTAATGCAAGCAAATGCTAGACCTCATGTGGCTGGAGTGTGTCAGCAGTTCCTGCAAGACGAAGGCATTGATGCTATGGACTGGCCCGCCCGTTCCCCAGACCGGAATTCAATTGAGGACATCTGGGACATCATGTCTCGCTCCATCCACCAACGCCACGTTGCACCACAAACTGTCCAGGAGTTGGCGGATGCTTTAGTCCAGGTCTAGGAGGAGATCCCTCAGGAGACCATCCACCACCTCATCAGGAGCATGCCCAGGCATTGTAGGGAGGTCATACAGGCACGTGGACGCCACAGACACTACTGAGCCTCATTTTGACTTGTTTTAAGGACATTACATCAAAGTTGGATCAGCCTGTAGTGTGTTTTTTCAGTTTAATTGTGAGGGTGACTCCAAATCCAGACCTCCATGGGTTAATAAATTTGATTTCCATTGATAATTTTTGTGTGATTTTGTTGTCAGCACATTCAACTATGTAAAGAACAAAGTATTTAATAAGAATATTTCATTAATTCAGATCTAGGATGTGTCATTTTAGTGTTCCCTTTATTTTTTTGAGCAGTGTATATATATATATATATATATATATATATATATATATATATAGATGAAAAAGGAGAGGCGGCACTCTGAGACTTTAAAGTTTAAATATTGTATTAAACAAGTAGACCATCGTTTCGGGGTCAATGTACCCCTTTGTCAAGGTGAATTCTCCTTTTTCGTCTGTCTGGATTTCCTTGGAAGGCACCGGAGCCATTATCAAGTGGAGGAGGGAGTGCCGGTCCGTGGGAAGTATATATATATACATATATATATATATATATATATATATAGGTAAACAGAAGTAACCGGCACTCGTGGAGACTAATATAATCAATTGACACCGCACAGCAGCTTAAGTCAACGTTTCAGGAATCACTCCTTTAAAGGAGTGATTCCTGAAACGTTGACTTAAGCTGCTGTGCGGTGTCAATTGATTATATTAGTCTCCACGAGTGCCGGTTACTTCTGTTTACCTACATTTGCTACCCGCAAACAGGGCACCGGAGCAAGCTGATTCTCTTTACATGTTAGGAGTGCCGAGTACTGCCTTTTGCCATATATATATATATATATATATATATATATATAAATATATATATATATATATATATACAAATACCTTATGCTGTTTGTGACACAGATCTTCGGTACTGCTGATTGCAATCATAACAAGACACTTTACAGAGGTTGCATTAGTCCTATAAGTCCGGCAAATAGATTTAAGGTGAGATCTGTTTTGTCACAGAGTATCTTTCCTCCTAACAACTGTGAATCTACTGACTGTGTATGGACAGGTAGTGGTTGTCCTCTTTTCTCTCTCTCTATCACTAGTGATACAGTATGTATGTGTAGTTTCCTTGATAGAGATTGAATTAGTTACCTCTCCCTCTCCTTTGCTAGTAGCTCTCACTCGAGGGGATCTGTTAAGGCACTTTACAAAAGTTCCAATATGCATATAACAAACAGCTCCATTTGTAGACACTAGCTGGGGCTGGTGTACCTTATAATAGTCCTGTATGTCCAGAAATTAATGCAGTAGTGCCATAAACTATCCCCAAGATAGGTAGTTCAATCTCAGCTTTGTTATAATGGATAAGGCTATTTTAGAATACACCTTGCAGAACCACCAAATCCCTTTGTCCAACTCCAAATTGTTAATGGGTACTCTGGTTCCTCTATCACCTGTGGGTGCTGTAAAATTAGCTGTATGTGAGATAGCAGAGGGGTGCAGGAGAGAGAAGAGGGGTTGTTTTGCAGGAGAGTTGAGTTGGGTGTGCTGTCACTGTTTTAGGGCTCTGCTTAGTAGCATACTGTGGCTGTGGATAGGACCAGGTGTTCTCTGTCTATATGGACTGTGTATTGCCATACCTTAGTGCTATATATCCTCTGTGTGTGATCCAAAGCAAAAAAATATATTTCTATTGGTGCGTCACTCTGACTGCTAGTACTGCCTCTGCCGTAAACTACTGCTATATATTTGTGGGTGATCCAAAAGAAAATATATATTTCCATTGGTGCATCACTCTGGTTAATAGTACTGCGGCTGTCGAACACTACTGCTATATATCTGTGTGTGTTCAAAAGCAAAAAATGTATTTATATTGGTGCATCACTCAGTGAAGACTACTAGTACTACCGTACACTACTGCTATATATCTGTGTGATCCAAAGCAAAAAATATATTTCTGTTGGTGCATCACTATGACTACTAGTACTACGGCTGCCATACACTACTGCTATATATCTGTATGTGATCCAAAGCAAAAAATATATTTCTATTGATGTGTCAGTGACAACTACTAGTACTGCCATACACTACTGCTTTATATCTGTGTGTGATCCAGAGCAAAAAATATATTTCTATTGGTGGGTCACTGAATGACGTCTACTAGTACTGCCATACACTACTGCATTATGGGGGTAATTCCAAGTTGATCGCAGCAGGAAATTTTTTAGCAGTTGGACAAAACCATGTGCACTGCAGGGGGGGCAGATGTAACATGTGCAGAGAGAGTGAGATTTGGGTGTGGTGAGTTCAATCTGCAATCTAAATTGTAGTGTAAAATAAAGCAGCCAGTATTTACCCTGCAAAGAAACAAAATAACCCACCCAAATCTAACTCTCTCTGCACATGTTACATCTGCCTCCCTGCAGTGCACATAGTTTTGCCCAACTGCTAAAAAATATCCTGCTGCGATCAACTTGGAATTACCCCCTATATCCTCTGTGTGTGATCCAGAGCAAAAATATATTTCTATTTGTGTGTAAGTGACTACGGCGGCTGCTATACACTACTGCTATATATGATATATCCTCTGTGTGTTATCCAGAGCAAAAAATATATATTTCTGACTCATTTGTGTGACACTGTTGCTGTACCATATGAAGCATATGTATGCTGTCACCATTCAAAGAATGGTTGCTGATTATTTCAGTGATAGCATTCAAATAGGCATGTCAGACAGTCCGTTTCAATACTGGCAGGAAAAAAGGCAATGTGGGGGCCCTTGCACAAACTTGTCTTGTTTTACTTAAGTTGCCCACACTCCAGTGTGCACTCAGAAAATGTATTTAGTGCATCCGGGAACCTTGTCAGTGATCGGCATAGGAGGTTACTTCCCCAAAATGTGGACAAGATGATGTTCCATATTACAAATTACATGAGGAAGACCTACTGTATACCAGAAATTACCTCCAAAAAGTACAGAGGGACCTGTGATGGTGGATTCCAGCGGGGACGAATTTATATTCTGTGAATAAGAGGATGTACACACTGATGAGGGTGAGGATTCTTATTCTTATGACGACATCATGCCTATTTAAAATACTAAATCCAGTTTTTGCACTGCCCATTGCCAGCTTGTTTGTGGGGTCCAAACAAACTAATGATTTCAGCCACAAGTGACTGTCCCTGTCGCTGAAATGATTAGTTTGTTAAACTGTTCATGTCCTGTTTAATATATACAATATAAGGGTGAGTGGGAGGGCCCAAGGACAATTCCATCTTGCACCTCTTTTCTTTGCACTATGTGCACTATGGAGCATTTTTTGGGCATAGTTTCTAAAACTGCGATCCTGTGCCCAGTGTTTGTGCCGCACACTACTGTCGCTTAACTTAGTCACCCAGCAACCTCAGTGCAACCTTTTGGCTATAACTGGATAAAAACAATTTTGTGAGCTGTGAGGTGTTCAGAATAGACTGGAAATGAGTGGAAATGAATGTTATTGAGGTCAATAATACTGTAGGAATAAGAGCATCCACAAATTCTGTTACTTTAGCTGTTTTGAAGATTTTTCCGAATAAAATAAAGATCCAAAAAAAACACAAAAAACCCATAAGGGCGGTTTTAGCAAAACAAATCCAGATCCAAAACACGACAGAGATCCAGATCCAATACCAAAACCCCAAAAATGCCCCAGTGCACAGTGCACACACCTACTTAGGATCAGAACATCCCTCAGCATCTCACTTCAGTTCATTCTGCATTTTCAGTTCATTCTGCATTTGGCTGGTAACTGCATACCTCTGCATATTGTGATAAGAAGCAACTGTAAACTGTTTGTTAAGTAACTCTTTAGTCATTCATTTTATAAAGTGTTTTGGAGTTCTGCTCATTCCATCAAGAGTGATTAATAATGTACTGACATACTGTAGCTCATTTTACCAGCTTCCTAGCCTATTTATCAACATTCAGTACCCAAAGCTAATACAGTACTAACTGCATATAAGAGAACAACCCTAGCCTATCTAAAGACATTGTAAGCTGTGAGGATATTGAGACGTTATGCAATCCCATATATACAGTAGCTATATACATAGAACTGAGGGTAATTCTGCAGTGACTGACTCTGCATGGATTTTAGAAGGGGTTCAGTGATCACCATCTACTGTAGGTCATCATAGACGACTGGAAAATACATTGCTAACAAAACCTGGTTTGCACCATTCAAGTGCTAATATTGCATAATTCACGCTAGTACTGCCAGCATTTAGCATGAGTGTACCTTATTTAGACTGAGACTACATCTCTACTCTGAGGAAACAAATAATCTTCCTAAGTACACCACCGTACAGATTATCAGTTGAACTGGGTTCCTTTAATTAGAGATGGTACATTTGATATTGAGTCAAAGCAAAGTTTTATGTATTTTAAGTGTGATTATTTCCAGAGTGTATTATTGAGGGGTGTGGTATGGAAGATAGACCACACTTAGGTCAACAGTGTCTAGGTCGACCAGTATTAGTCGACAGTAACTAGGTCAACAGGGATTCTAGCTCAACAGGGTTTCTAGGTCGACATGTTCTAGGTCGACAGTTCAAAAGGTCGACATGAGGTTTTTTCTTTTTTACAATTTGGTGTCATTTTCTCTGTACAGTGAACGGGAACCCCAATTAGTGTACCGTGTAACCTCGCATGGCTCGCTTCGCACGCCATGCTTCGAGCAAGGTGCCTCGCTCCACTACCACTGCGCTCGGCACAGGTTACTATTCCCAATCATAGTCCAAGTGAATCGTCAAAAAAAGAAAAAATTGTGAAAAGCTCATGTCGACCTTTTGACTCGTCGACCTAGAACATGTCAACCTAGAAATCCTGTCAACCTAGAAACCCTGTTGAACTAGTTACTGTCGACCAATAGTGATAGACCTAGACATTTTCGACCTAAGTGTGGTCGACCTAGAGGCCGGATATCATTATTGATACAATACTGAGTTGTTGAAATGCATGTTTAGTATTTACCTGAAGGTATATTTGATCAGGAGTGCCTGATCCAGGTGACCTTTCATTGATCCTGCAAAAGAGAAACCACAGAATATAGAGTTCCAGAAAACAATAAAAAACTTTTTCTTGTTTTCTTGTGTAAGTTATTGTAAAAATACAATTGTCAATTTAAATGTATGCAAGTTTTCTGTGAAAACCTCATTCTTCAATAAACGAGTTCTTGATAGGGAAAATTCAAGGAACCTGCACCTACTGAATAGACTACAGTGACCTGGTAAGGTGTTCAACCTACGCACTACACCAGCACATAAGATATCTGGGTGTCACATATATATATATATATATATATATATATATATTTAGATGGGATGCAGTCAATTTGACGGCTGTTGGGATCCCATTGTTCAGGATACCAACACTGAAATCCCGTCTACGGACAATGCTGGCAGCCGGAATCCTGGTGCACCAGGGCTATTGCCCACGACACCCATAGAATGGAAATATATACTGTGGCGAGTGCAGCGAGACACCTAGCCTGCAGCTCGGCATTCTGGCGGGCAGAATGCCACTGTCAGGATATGGACAGCCGGCATCCCTACCGCAGGTAATACATACTGAAACCAGGTATATATAAACAAACAAACAAACAAACAAACAAACAAGCAAACACATACATGCATACGGTACTAACACAGTGTAGAACATTGCTAAAGCACACTAAAAATACTTTTCAGGGAACAGTGGGAGAGAAGGGGGGGTCAGAACTCAGTGAGTGAGATGGAGGGGAGGACAGAAGAATGAATGAGATGGGGGTGACAGGAGAGTGAGTGAGATGGGAACAGGTGGGGGAGGGGTGGCATAGATGGAACAATGAATGCTACAGTATGTCTGCTTACCAAGTTCCCACTGCCAATGGGGATGGTCCAGCCCTGGGTACACAGGGTGTTATCGTGGCTGTTGCTGCTCTGTCCGGTGGGCAGAGGGGATGTTGCTGTCGGTGCAGCTACCTTCAGCCCATAGGGAGAAACGGAGCTGCTTCCGCCACCCTCACTGGCTACCAGTGGTACACACTGCTGCCTATCCTGCAGCTTAAAAAAAAATATTTTGGGGCTGCCAACACCATGCCCCCTGTGGCATGTATATGGTGGCTGTTTCTCAGGAGGCAGTAACGAGCCACAGCATCACAACAGAGCATGTTAGACTCTATTTGAGCACTAACAGATGTGGGCAGCAGGGTGGCCGGCGCATAAACTGGTCACCCTTGCTCCTAGGTGCACAATCTGTGAGTCACTGGGTGCAGGGGAGCAGTGGGTCCTGGAAGCAGCTCAGGCCCCATAGCAGCTGCAACCTTTGCACCCACGGTAATTATGCCACTGACAGTAATGTAAAGCATAAGAACTCTCCTAGGATATTGGTCCATGGATACTAGCAGTACTGGACAGTACTGCATACCCACAGCTTCAAGGCTACTATGCTTACTAACCACTTAACAAAGCAGTTTACTTCACAGAAATACCAACATACAGTAGGGCCTACTTCAGAGATGTATGTAAACTCGATGGTTATGTACATCTCTGATGGTTGTGGGACTGAGCTTGCAGTCCGCCTGTAGATGCAGCATGATTGATTTGCTTTAGCATTTGGGGGAGAGGGCAGCAGCAGAGATGTGACAAGCCCCCAGGTACTTCATGGACCTGGTAGAGGAGTTCCAGTGGCCAGTCTGAGTAAGCTTCGACTGACTCAGATGGTTGGGGGCTGCAAACATTGGACGCAGCACCCAGATCTGCTATGCATGCAGGAAGTGTATGTTTCCTACAGCAACCTCCTACATAATTAGCATATTTCTTGTATGGTAATGCACAGCCGCTTCCCTGTAGCAGTGAAATACTGTACATCTCTAAAACAGACCCATCGTCATGTTGTTGGTAAATGTTTTTTAATTACACCTCTATCAGCCTTGCGAAATTATAGATTCAAACACTTTCTCCATTGTTAGGACAATTGCTCATTGGCATGAATATTTTCATATACAGTACTCTCATTTAACTGATGAGAATAGTTAATGTCGGACAACAATCTGATATTTTGTTCGCAAATTGCAAACATTTTGGTTAATATATCTTCTGTTTGCCTCTTGATTCTAACATAAATTTGACAATATGATCTTTCTTTAGGTAGGTAGGCAATATGCTCCATGAGTGATATCACATAGTGGGGGTCATTCAGACCTGATCGCTCACTAGCTGTTTTTTGCAGTCCTGCATTCGCCTAGTCGCCGCCCATCGGGGAGTGTATTTTGGCCCTCATTCCGAGTCGTTCGCTCGGTATTTTTCATCGCATCGCAGTGAAAATCCGCTTAGTACGCATGCGCAATGTTCGCACTGCGACTGCGCCAAGTAACTTTACTATGATGAAAGTATTTTTACTCACGGCTTTTTCTTCGCTCCGGCGATCGTAATGTGATTGAGAGGAAATGGGTGTTACTGGGCGGAAACACGGCGTTTCAGGGGCGTGTGGCTGAAAACGCTACCGTTTCCGGAAAAAACGCAGGAGTGGCCGGGGAAACGGTGGGAGTGCCTGGGCGAACGCTGGGTGTGTTTGTGACGTCAACCAGGAACGACAAGCACTGAAATGATCGCACAGGCAGAGTAAGTCTGGAGCTACTCTGAAACTGCTAAGTAGTTAGTAATCGCAATATTGCGAATACATCGGTCGCAATTTTAAGAAGCTAAGATTCACTCCCAGTAGGCGGCGGCTTAGCGTGTGTAACTCTGCTAAAATCGCCTTGCGACCGATCAACTCGGAATGAGGGCCTTTAGCTGTGCAAGTGTGCGATTGCATGTGCAGCTGAGTGGTACAAAAAAACCTTTGTGCAGTTTCTGAGTTGCCCAGGACTTACTTAGCCGCTGCGATCACTTCAGCCTGTCCGGGGCCGGAATTGACGTCAGACACCCACCCTGCAAACGCTTAGACACACTTGCATTTTTCCAACCACTCCCTGAAAACGGTCAGTTGACACCCACAAACGCCTTCTTCCTGTCAATCTCCTTGCGATCGGCTGTGCGAATGGATTCATCGTAAAACCCATCACACAGCAACGAGCTGCTTTGTACCCATGCAACGTGCCTGCGCATCGCGGTGCATACGCATGCGCAGTACTGACCTGATTGCAGCGCTGCAAAAAATGCTATCGAGCGATCAGGTTTGAATTACCCCCATAGTTTCCCCTCCTGGGCCACTGACATTGTGCATACACACTGGCCGATATCGCAAGCGATATCGCACAGTGACGACATGCTGTGACCGGCCTGAACATACACCTTCTGACGATATTGTCAGATGGAGCTGTATGTATAGCCAACAGCGGAGGTTGTTAAAGACCAAAGGGAGCATGCACCAGGCATCGCTCATTACAATAAAGACTTGGCGATATTGTACAGATTTTCGCTAAGGAGGGTAAAATTGAGTGATATTGTTTACAATATCATCGCCTAGTGTGTATGCACCTTTACTAAATCCCTCTTGTGAGTTTATCTTAATACCTGCAATAAAGCATCGGGAGCTTTTCGCAATTATTCCCAATGCTTCATCGATATTTTTCTACATGGTATCCAATTAGATCTTCCATAAAAAAATTATTTTTCGTGCAAAAACTCAGGTTCAGTGAAACCTGTGTGTTTTTGCTGTGCACCCAAAATGCCGGTGATTACTTGGGAATTTTTCCAGTTCCCCATGGCTGCTGCAGCAGCAAGGGACTGCAAGGAGGCCGCCCGGAAGCCAGCATTCGGCCCCATGACCCACAGCATCATACACCCTTCTTCTTCCGCCCCGGATGCATTGGCCAGGCAAGCAGAGGCGGATTTACTGCTAGGCAATAAAGGCACATGCTTAGGGCCCAATGTGTCCCTGGGTGCCCGGGCTGGCCATGGGCACCGAGTTCCCGATAGTGATAGAGCCCTGGGAGGCGGGAGCAGAGCTGGGATGCATTTTCAAAATGCATCCGAGCAGGCCTGCCCCCAGAAGCTGTCAACGCACACTGATTGGACAGCTGCCGCAGAGTGCCAGCCCCAGTGCATGCCCACAGTCTGCTCTGGCAGTCTAGGTAGTGCATCCTCCTCTCCTGCACTGTGTTGTCCACTGACAAGCATGGAGCATGAAATAGAGAGGAGCCCAATAAACAGAAGTGCGTGCTGCCAAAGACAGTTAGTGCTGCCTTTAGTATGTGTGGAGCAATAGCGCTCCACAATCCATGTGTGTCGGTGGCTGGGGGGTGTCGGCAAGAGAAGGAGAGGTCGGTGAGAAGTGCTGCTGCCATTACTGTTTGTAGCTACAGAGCTCCACAATCAGTGGGGGTGCAGAGCAGGGAGGCGCAAAGCTGGAGAGGTGCTCTCCCTGCTCTGCATTCCTGTGCTGAGGTTCCCTGCTTAGGGATGGCCATCGGCCATCGATGATTCTGACCGATGCTGAATGTTTTTTGCGATCGATGGGAGAGAACCAGATGGTTTCCCACCATCGATGGCACAGCTTCAACAAATATATATTTTTTTTTTGCAAGGTGCCGGTACACAGAGCGTGGCTCCGCCCCTGACACCCGCTAAGCCCCACTCCCATTTTTTTATTTGCCCGTGGCCCATTTTGCATCTTTTAGTGGTGGCCATTGAGTGGTGCAATCCATCGATGGTTCACCATAGATGGTTTAAGTACCATCAATGATTATCACCAATGGTGCCATTGATGGCAACCATCAATGGACATGCCTCGATGGCCATCCCTACCCCTGCTGCTGCGCCTGTCACACTGCAGCTGGGCCGGCAGCATGAAGCCTCCTCTCTTGCCCCCACCCTCCCTACAGCGTTAGGACAGGCATTAAAATGTGGGCAGGCTACACTGACAAAAGGGGCAGAGCTAAACTGGTTCAAAGGGAGGAGCTACACGTGACAACTAGGCTGCTGTAGAAGAGGATGTGCTGCTCCAGATCCAGCGACTCCAGCCAGCCAGATTGTGAGCAGGTAAGTGTAGGGAGAATGAGTGAGAAAGTGTGTGTATGTATACATGTGCGTGTGTATGTGTTTCTGAGTATGCATGTGTGTATGTTTTGGGGGGTGCACAATAATATACTTCGGGGGGCATTAAATATCAGTGACACTACTGTGGGGGGCGTTATGTATCACCGACAATATTGCGGATGGCGTTATGTAACAGCGATGCTACTGCTGGGTTCGTTATGTATAAGCGGTGCTACTACTGTAGGTGTTATGTGTAGAAGCGGCACTACTACTTGCAGTGTAATGTGAATAAGATTGTGATACTCTGTGGCATAATTTGAAATTAGGGTACTATTGTGTGGCCAGACCTATTCCTTATGAGACCACACCCCTTTTTCACTTGCACCATCCCTTTGTAAATGATGGGATGGCGCAAATTTATAGTTCGCAGGGGGGCGCCCGAACCCACTAGCACCGGCTCTGAGTGTGTGGTTGGGGATGGGGCGGTATCAAAGGTGCCAATACAGTTCAGAGCAATATAGCTTGCATCATGTGGGTGTCGTCAGTGCCGTTACATTCAGAGAAATTGAGCTCAGACACTAACATCCAGCAGTGGGGGGCATTGGGATGGATACGGTATCCATGTTGAAGGGATGCCAGCTGTCAGGATCCCAACAGTGGCATCCCGCCATCCATAATACCAGCAGTGAGCGCAATGAGTCCCCTTGCGAACACTCGCCATGCTTCAGGCCTCCCTCGAGTGGTGTATAAGGTGCTCTACCTGGTGTAATGTGTATAAGGTGCTCTACCTGGTGTAATGTGTGTAAGGTGCTCTACCTGGTGTAATGTGCTGTACCTGGCATAATGTGTATATTGGGCTGTACCTGGCATAATGTGTATAATGGGCTGTACCTGGTGTAATGTGTATAAGCGTCTGTGCCTGGCATAATGTATAGTAGACTCTCTACTGTTGCATAATGTGTATAAGGGACACTGCTGTGCGGTGTTTTTTGAGTAACAGATGCTACTATGTTGTGTAATGTGACTAATGGATACTAGTGTTCGGTGTAATGTGAGTAACGGATGCTACTGTGTGGAGTAATATGACTAATGGATGCTACTGTGCGGTGTATTTTGAGTAACGGATGCTACTGTGTGGTGTAATGTGACTACAACCACACCCCTAGATTTTTGATGAACGCATTAAGTGTGCACATGTTTTTGTACTTAAATATATATACGTTATCATTCCCTGTGCAATCACCACAGGAATGACTGCCTGCTACAATGGGGGTGTGGTTGTGTGTGTTTGTGTGTGTGTGTGTGTGTGTGTGTGTGTGTGTGTGTGTGTGTGTAGGGGGGAGCACAGTGACTGGTGGCCTTCTCCAAGAAATGAACACTATTTCTTCATACAGGGGGTGGCGAGCTGAAATGTGCAAAAAGTGACCCATTTGAGCACCCAAACGCCACTTTTCGCGAAAACCAGAACTAATTGAATATCGCCCCTGCGATCTCTCATCACTTTAGATGGGGGATCGGCGTGATAATCAATTGAATATCGACCATAGTGTTATTGATTGAGGAAAGGGGGCCTCAAATCGGTGTCTTGCTTAGGGCCACATGAGGTCTAAATCCACCACTGTTGGCAGGGGTCATGTGACGTGGGAGCTGGAACTGCCGGGTCGCTGCATGTGACGGGGCAGCAGGAACTGGAGCTGCTGGGAGATTATTGGTGCTAAGGCAGGTGACAACAGTGGCGGAAGTACCGGAGTCAATGGAGTCGGCTGCCGCCAGGCACCAGCCCTAATGGGGCACCTCCTCCATTGCTCTGGTGTCAGGGATAAATAACCTGCAGTAAGTCCTCAGTCTTGCAGCGTGACGAGCCCCCCTGCAGCCGTAGTACCCACACGGCTGTCAGTGTCCGGGGAGAGGAAGCAGGGGGCGGAACACCTGTGGAGCCTGATGAGCGGTCACTGGTCAGTGTCTCCATACAGTGGGCGTGGTGTAGGCAGAGCGGCACTCGCGGCTCCCACTACGCCCACACTATCCCGCTAGTATGGAGAGACATTGATCCTAAGTCCTGTGTCCTGTGTGCTTCAGGCTCCCCTGCTGCGGACTGATCTCCCCTGCAGCGGAAGTGATATAAGCAGCAGTAAGCACTCCGAGTGAATACCAGCGCAGAGGGGGGGTGCAGATAACTGTTTGCGGAGAGTTGTGTCTGGTGATCTCAGTGAGGGGGATATGAGTGAGGGTGGTACACTGTGTGTGTTTGAGGGGTGGGGAATTGAGAAAGGAAGAGGAGCTGTGTGTTTGTGTGAGGGAGCCAACTTGGAGGTGGGAATACATTTCTGTGAGGGAGTGAGTGTGGGGGAGGGGTCTGTGTAAAGGTGGTATGCTGTGTGTGTTGGGGGGTGTTGGTGGTAGTGGTGGTGTCTGTGTATGGAATCTGTGAGGAAGGGAAGCTGAGTGTGTGGTGGGGTATCTGTTCAAAGGTGGTGCGCTGTGTGTATATGGGGGGGTAACAGTTGGTGGTGTTGGTGTCTGTGTATGGAATCTGTGTGAGGAAGGAAAGCTGAGTGGGAGGGGGGGAATCTGTGTAAAGGTGGTATGCTGTGTGGATGCTTGATGGGAGGGGAACTGAGTGATGGAGGAGAGCTGTGTTTGTAGTGGTTATGTGTGAGAAAGGGACAGCTATGTGGGGGGGCTCTGAATGAGGGTGGTGCGCTATATGTCTAAGGGAAACTGAGTGAGTGGGGGGAGCTATCTGTTGCATAGGTGGTCTGTGTGAGGAAAGGATAGCTGTATAAGGGGGAAAGCTGTGTGGGGGGGTCTGTATAGGGAGGGAAGAGCTATTTTTGGGGTTCTGTATGAGGGAGGGATCTGAGTTAGGTGTTAGAGTTGTATGCATATGTATTTATATATACATTAATATGGGGGCAGAGGAAGTATATTAATTAGGGCCCTGTGGGTCTTTATCTGGATCTGTCCAGTCCCCACAATGGCCTGTAACATCAGCCCCAGAGTGCACCACAACTGCCATCCACCATATGGCATCTTTTTCCAGACCTTTCCGGAGGGGTATCCCGTAAATAAGCCCAATAGATTTATATTCTATTTTAGTGAATTTGTGTATAGATAGATAGATATGCACCATATTTATTTTCCCTTTTTTTTTCAGGGGGGAAAGGGGGGGGGGCACCAAAATCTAACTTGCCTCCGGGCGACTGGGATAAACTTACGCCACTGGGTGACAATCTAATAGGCTAGCCTCGGGTGACATCATTACCAATGGTAGTATACAGTGGATAATTGCATATCCCCCTAAGACTCTAATAAATTAAATTTATATGTTGTAATTGATTCATTTTATCAGTAACCTTACGAGGTGTAACCTTATAATGGAAGAACTTTGCCATTGTAGATTGTGGATGTTTTATTCACAAGAATTTGCTGAAACACTGTTCTGCAAGCTACATAAATTTCAAAGGGAAAAGGAGAGGTTCAAAGCTTCATTAAGCAAATGAAAAGTAATGTGACATTTGCTAAGGCATTATTGAACAACACTTCACCTGCCATAACCAGAGAATCAGCAAGTTAATGATAATTAAATTATAATGCTTCAATTATGTTAAGGAAATTGAACTAGAAAAGCCATGTTGTACAACAGTATGAGGGTGAAAGAAGTATCCAGAATTAATTAATGTAGAAATGATCAAAACTGCATGAGTTTGATTGTGGATTAATAGGTTAATGATATAAGACATTTTTACTGTATTTATAGGTGAATGTAAGAGGTTGTACATTTTTGGTGGGTGTAAATTCACTGGTACTTATTTTCTGCCATATTCGCATCTCTATCTTCTTCAGAACCCATCTTAGTTGTTCATTCCTGCATCCAAATTTGCCAGGACAGAGATAACCACTCTCAGCACCTATAGACACTGTATTACCATCTGGAGAGTTTTTAGATGCACTATCAGTTGCACCATCAATCCTTGCACCAACCATATTGCAGGTGCAGTTTTCCAGCCTGCATATGGCCTTTTATGTGAGCAGCTGAGTTTCTCTGTATACAACAGTCTATTTACTAACTTTCGATTTTTAAATCAATTTCAAAATCAAATTCAATGTGTGCCGACTTTGACTACTGATGTTTTGTTTGGTTTTGGATGTCCATTTCAAAATCGAACATAAAATAATTTATAACATTTTATCTAGAAAAATTGAATGAAATAGAATAAAAATTGACAAACACTACCTTATATACTTTATTACGACTGGACAAAAACATATCACATGCAAGAATCTACTGTGGTTCCTTTAAGACTGGTTTGCGTACATCTCTGATGAGGGAGGACTCCTGCGCTGGTTTGCATACATCTCCAATGGTGGGGCACCTGCTCATTCACAGGACCAGCTCTGTGCAAGTGCAGAGCAGGTCCTGCATCATCGCGTACATTGCCGCAGCCAGTCACTGTTTGGGGGTGGGAATTCCAAAGATGCAGGAGCGCTATGCACTGCGTCCATCTTTGAATGAGGTCCATAATTCCTACAGCCACAGTGAACCACATGTTTGGGTCCCTTTGTATTAGTGAGGGGTGCAAATCATTAATTGTTTCTTGATTTCTTTTAAAATTGATAAAATCTTCAAGAACCATGTAATTGGGACCTGTCACATAGAGCCTTTACAGTATTAATATCTGGCCTAATTCATTGATGGATGCGATTGCGATTGCAGCTGTGGTTGTGCATGTTGAAGATGTGTGAAAATTTTTTTTTTTAAAACAGCAGCCCTGAAAAGTAAAGAGACGCCCAGCAGAGCAATCGCAAAGGCACAGCAGCTGTGTACACATTCCCAGTGAACATGCGCGGTGCAATGTATATGCCTGTGCAATTTACCAGTGATCGTTCAATTGCAAAAACATGAGCATAGCAACCATCTTCTCAACGGGTGGTCTTCAGTATGCCGACTGTCGGGATCCCGGCGCACAGTATACCAGCGCCGGGATCCCGACAGCCGGCATACCGACACTTATTCTCCCTCGTGGGGGTCCACGACCCCCCTGGAGGGAGAATAAAATAGTGTGGCGCGCGTAGCGCGTCGAGCGCAGCGAGCCCGCAAGGGGCTCATTTGCGCTCGCCACACTGTCGGTAAGCCGGCGGTCGGGCTCCCGGCGCCGGTATGCTGGTCGCCGGGAGCCCGACCACCGGCATATCGTAGTGAACCCCTTCTCAACTTGTATAGGCACCATAATGAAGATTTAGAGCACTCGCATAGCTGGTGCGACTAGCTGTGCCCCGCCATTGCATAATGTAAAGTCTATGGTTCAAGGCTGCGAATATACGCACATGCAAGTGAACATGTGTGTGCACAGTGGTAAATGAGTTGCAGGCGCATCTAGTCCCAGCCAAGCTCAGGTTGGGCTATATCTGTACTGTATGTCGATTTTGTGTTTGATTGTTTTTCGATTTTCAACTGGAATGTTAGTCAAGGGATCCTATATTTGCTTATGTAAAATTAACAATGTTTTGAATACGATTCGATTTTATATTCAATGTTACTGTACATTCAATTTTTGCTTTAAATAAATCTCCAAATTGGTAATTCACATGAACATCAAATAAAAATACACAACCCAGTATCATCCAAAATTGAACATTAGTAGTATACCGCTATGTCTTTAGTGTGCTCCTATGTTCACGTCCTTTATTCATATAAAGTTAGTTGCGGCCATGATAATCTTTTCTTTCATTTGACAAGTTTACAGTAATTGTACCTAATTAATTCTTCTATATAAAAATATCCAAGTTTAACAATTGCAAGGACATCTGGTATTGTGTCTGAAAAATAGGAATAGTGAAAAATAATATTGCTTCCCCAAGAAGAAACCTCTTGATCGCAATAATCAGTTTGGATGACTGACTGGTGTAAGCAGTATCTTTCGTTAAGTTATGTGTCATTCTAGTCTGTGTTGGGTCCTTTCAGATGGGATGTAGTCAATATACCAGAAGTTGGGATCCCGGCATTCAAGAGACCGACATCGGAATTAAAACAGCCGTTGAAATATCGATGCTCGTAATCCCGACAAGTACTCGGTATTCCCATTCCGTTGGTGGGTCCATGCCCCCAACTGAGTAGGAATAGAACCTGTGGTGAGTGAAGCTGCCGGTATAGTGACAGCTGGCATCCTGTCTGCCGGAATATCATAGGTATCTTCTTTCAGACTAAGTTGTTGTTTATGATTATTTTGAACGTTTCTAATCATTATTACTCTGCACACACAGTGAAATTCACGGATATTTATTAGGTTTTTGCAAATATCCTTAGTATTTTATTGTACAGTATCATCCAGGCTACTGTACATTAATTACAGTATCCCAGTGGCATTGTTTATATTAAATCATTCGTAATCACCGATAAAAAGGGGGGGAAGGAGCCACAAAACATATTTATTTTTGCCCTGTTGAAAAGACATAAAAGGCCGGCAAGATACTGTACTGTTTTTACTTTTTTGTTGAGCAGATGCATCTCTTAGGAAATTCTTGTGGATCCTGCTGATCTGGGAGCTAATGTATCACTGCCACTTTGTAACTGTGCAGTTATTTACCAGTCTGTAAGAATAGCATCCAAAAACGCAAAAGTATAAAGACTTAAAAGGCATACTATGCTGATCAATCATTAAATTAAATCTCTAAGCTGAATTCACATACTGTACTAGCGTTACCTTACTGTATGTCAACTTTTGCTGCTTTATGTCTCATCTTGTACTCATACTGTATTACTCTAATAACATTGGCTGAGGATATCATTATTTGTTTAAAGGGTTTTTCACTCCTCAGATTAGTATGAGTGATTCGTTTGTTTGTTTTTGTTTTTGCCAAATTGCAAACCTCTATGCTTTTTTGTGGCTTTAAACAAAATATTGATATATTTTCATGAATGATCTTTGTTTAGGATTTTTTTTCTTAAATCATGACTGACAGATTTACTGTAAATGCCCTGTATATGCCCTGCCAAGAGAATAGCTCATTCGACAAATTTCATGAAGTTCAAGAAGTATTTTCCTGCTACATCAGTGGCGCATGTGAGGGGGGGGGGGGGGGATTCTGGACACGTGGAGCTAAATTATTCTCTGCCAAAACATTATGGCATCAAGGATGATTTTCAGAAATTCTCTCTATTTTTGTACTTCACTTGCAATAGCTTTCTATAAATCACATTAAATTCCAAAGTTTTTGTATCTGGTGTTCCAGGGGGTTGGGTATGATTTACCGACGGCCAGGATGTTGGCCTTCAAATATACCGTCAGTATGCCTGCAGCGGGGCATACTCGTTGCGCTTGTCATGCTGCAGGCTCGGTGGCTCACTGTACTCACCACAGGTTCTATTCCTGCTCTTTGGGTGTCGTGGACACCCACAAATGGGGAATAGCCCTGTTTGGCCGGCAACTTAAACGTATACCGTTCAGCTCCAGGGATGGTCCGTTCCAAAACAGGATACAAAGGGGTCTATTTACTAAGCCTTGGATGGAGATAAAGTGGACGGAGATATAGTACCAGCCAATCAGCTTTTAACTGCCATGTAATAGACTGGGTTTGAAAAATGACAGGAGCCGATTGACTAGTACTTTATCTCCATCCAAGGCTTAGTAAATAGACCCCTAAGACTGGTGCCATGTTTCAAGAGGCATACAGGAACATGAAAATTCCCCAACACACAACTTAAACATATGTACATGAAGGCAGTACTTCATATACTGTATATATGTTTATTTTGTGTGTTGGGCAATTTTAATTTTCCTGTATTCCTGTATACATGGCACCAGTCTTTGCATCCTGTTTTGACATTCGCCATCCCTGAAGCTAACTGCTGCCTAATTGTACCAAACAAAGGGTAGTTGAAACAAAATATAGCATTTGTTTTGCCATATATGAGCCATTTCTTTACCATGATTTCACCATTGGCCAACCTTCAAATGAATCAAGTGCTGCAAAATCCTCTCCGCTATGCTTATTCTCAGTCACAGATACTAGGAAATTGTTCTGTTGTGGACCAATCTGGACCAAGATGTCAAGCAATTCATTTACCATAGAATTAAGCAATGTACTTTGGTCTCTTTGATCAACAAAGGGACTAAGCGAAGCCAGAACAACTCAGTCAAAGCAGGAGGCAAGATTAATGGGGAGGCTTGATTAGTGGTTGGGTGACCTTCAGTGGTCACAGTGTGCTCACCAGAGATGGAGGTTGCACTGACAGATAAACTGGCTTTACTGGCCACAGTATTGTTACTGTAAGGAGGCACCACTGCCAGTCTCTACTATAATGCGTGAATCCTGGTCCCTCGCATCTTCATTATCAATTACTGTGACATCTTCTCCACCTTCATTATCCTGTCAGGAAGGTTTTCTTTTCTAACTTTTTTCTTCATTGATCCATCAATTTGTCTTGATGTTTTTGTATTTTTTTTCCCATTGTAGTTTTTCTGTTCTGATATATTAAAGAAATAAAGCACCCTTACCTAATTATTATTATTATTATTATTATTATTATTATTATTATTAGTAGTAGTAGTAGTAGTAGTAGTAGTAGTAGTAGTAGTAGTATTGTTACATTTTAGAATGCCATCAAGTGTCCATTGTGAGAGGCAAAAAGTGCAGTAACATGAATTAATAATTACTAATAGAAAGAAACAGACAGCAGCATGGTAAGCGGAAAAAGGCCAGCACGACTTAGGAGAAGAAGACAAATTAGACTAAGACTAAGTATGAGCCCTGACAGGTAGACAGAATACCATGGGTTCAAAGTGGGTTGTATATTCCAGCTAAAAATCCCACACCTCTAGGTAATGAGCTCAGGGATCCAGTCAATGCAGTTGTCATTTAATAAACCCCACAAAATGCCCAATCTGTACCTCCCTCCTGGGGGACCTGGGCCACAGACGACCGGCATTATGTGCCCATATAAAGCCGTGATCAATCCCTCTATTTGTTGAGCAGTTCCCCCAAATCTTCGCAATCATAAAAAGTGTTTAATACCTGCGGGTCATATACACTGCGGGTTAGATACAGTGCTAGTTACAGTGCAGGTCCGATACAGTTCTTCTCAATACATTTTTGACTCATGGGAGCACCACTGAGTGGTAACTACATTTAGTGCACCCTAAAAGATATACTATCTTCCTATATGCACAGTTACCTTAATCTGAAGCAATTCTATAACATAAATTTCAGTTTCTCAGAGGACATTACTCAGATTGCTTTTCGTACAAAAATTGTTGCTAGACCAGTGCGGCTCCCACAAACCCCTTCTTCTTTTCCGATACAGTGTGTGTCAGATACAGCATTGGTCGGATACAGTGTGGGTTGGATACAGTGTGGATTTGATACAGTGCAGGTTTGATACATTGCAGGTTGGATACAGTGCAGGTTACAGACATTGTGGGTAGGATACAGTGCAGGTCAGATACAGTGTGGGTTAGATACAGTGCAGGTCCGTCTGATACAGTGCAGGTTACAGAAGTGTAGGTCAGATACAGTGCGAGTCCGACACAGGGTGAGTTGGATACAGTGTGGGTTCAAAACAGTGCAGGTTACAGACAGTGCAGTTTACAGTGCAGGTCAGATAGAGTGGCAGGAGGCTTCACTAATTTCTACGATGTAGCAGTAAGGGTGTGTACACACGGTGAGATATTTTCTTTCGATTTTGACTATATAGTCAAAATCGCAAGAAAATTTAGTGCAGATCGCAAGGTGAAAGTCACCTTGCGATCCCGATGCGCGGTCACGCCAGGTCGGCATAGCGAGGAAAGATAGACTGTGCAGGCAAGTCAATCCTTGCTAGATTGGTGTACTATCTAGTTCATCTCACATGTCAATGACATCTCACATAATCCAAAATCTCACATAATCCAAAATCGTAAGCACACATAGTCCATATCTCAAGAAAGTTTGTCAAAATCGGTGGTGCTGGGCTGCGGGGAGTTCAAGGGAAATCGCAAGTGAAAATCGGGCATAGCAAGGATTTCACTGTGTGTACACACCTTAAGTGAGGCAATTGCAATATCTGCTTCATCAAGGGGGGGAAGGTGACCCCCAGCAATTTGCAATCCTAACTGGATTAGGCCCTTAATTTTCATCCAATATCAAACAGTGTTTGATAACTTTTTAACTTTTTTTCCCCTCACTGCCTTTTAAATTGCTATCCCATTTTTTATTATTAAGTTGCTTTTTAGAAAGCAGACCAAATTATATGTCACTTGTGATAAAGGTATTGTGCTGCATTATGGTGGTTTTGAGACATCAGCAGAATCTGCAGAGCTGTCTAATGTGTTACCCATTGTAATAGCATTACTTTAAAAATGATAGGTGACATGAAATCACAACTGGGGAATTTCACTCCTCATTCCAAAAGATTTGATAACAAGACACAGGACCTAACCTCTAATCTGCACTTTACAAATGTACTGTGGTTAGGCATGGCTTACTTTTCTTTCAATCGATTGTGATACTTACAAAATATCATCACTTTTAAAAGAATTGCTAGAAAATGTGAACAGATATATTGTATGCAATGTTGTTGTTTAAATAGCAAATAATACTAGTAAACACTATAATTGTATCATACTTGCCTGCTTTTGAAAAAGCATTTCAGGGAGATTATGAAAGTAACACCTATCAGCGAGATGTGTATTGCAATATCTGAGAAGCATCATAAAAATAACTTACATCCAGATGTACTGTAAATAAGGCCCAAAGTTAGTAAGATCTCCGTGTTGAAGAAAAGATGTCAATATTTTTCAGGATTTGATTTTGTATTGTGTTTTACAAGAGGTTTCCTATACTGTAAGTGGGCATGAGAAACCTTATTTAAAATGTATGTAGCCGTAGGGACCTTTGTAACATAACCAATGCAGGAAAATTACACTGAATGTATGCATCTCTGATTTATTCCCCCCCCCCCCCCCCCAAGTATGTAACAGTTACATATTGGGGATAAGGTGCAATCAGGGAGATTGCTGGACTATTCAGGGAGTCAGGGAGATTGCTACTTTTTCAGGGAGTCTCCTGCAGAATGAGGGAGGGTATGCAACTATGATTATATGCAGGTTTTTCTACTTATGCAATATCAATTCCAGAACTGTAAATAGACATTATAGTACTCTCTGCCAGAAAGAGCACCGGCAACCGAACCACCACCTCCACAAATTTTTTTTAGGAGGAGCATTAGGTGTACACATAATTAGCGGTGTGATCTCTTGGGGAAGGGAGTGACCACACAGCATGCCCTATAATCAGAGCCGGCTGAACCCGCTCAGCAAGGGCATACATGGCAGGGAGGCGCTGGCCAGGAGAGGTGCTCTCCCCGGCTACCCTGCTGCTGCTGCGTCCAATGTTGTCCCCGGCTGCCGCTGCGATTGTCAGACTGACAGGCAACGGCAATGTGAAGCGTGGCACCTCCTTGCTGGCAGCAGGTCTGTCTGTATCACCGGCGTCAGACCTGCTGTCAGGTAGGTTTCAGTGCTGGTGCCTGCTCCTGCGTGGCTTCCACACCACTCCCTGGATGACTACTGACAGGGAGCGGGCCCCTCTCTCACGCTGCTGGCTATTATCAGGTTTATGTAAGGAGCTAGGCATGTGTTCAGTGGAGCCGCAGCTGGATGTAATGTATGGCTCCATATAAGTAGCCCAGGTGGTAGTTTAATGTTAGCAGGCTGCTGCCAGTGCTGCTGAAGGGTTCCCTGTAGTCTACAGCATGTGGAGTCCTGAGCAGCATCAAAGGATGCAGTTAGAGGGGAAGAGTCTAGCCACTGAGGTTACATGGCGGGATGTCGTTCATAGCCCTGGCCTGCACTCTGCTGGAGCTGAGGTGACAGATAAAGTAGTGTGCAGAGTGGGCTCACCCTACAGCTAAGCAGCTCAAAGCCAGCCCAAGGAGAGTGAGCTGAATTATCAGTACTGCAGGCTGATGGAGGACTCCAAGACAGCAACAGATAGAAGGTACTGCTGTGTAACCCTAATCCTAATTTTCTCCACACACCGCATCCTAACCCTTACCCCTTCAACAGAAATGCGGACAACAGGTGTTAAGCCGTGTGTTGCCTTTGTCAAGCTGTAATAAGTAGGGGTAAGGACGTTAACTACCTAGGAACATCCTCCCTTATACGTCACCTGGAGTGCATGCATCAGAAGTCATTGACAAGTTCAAAAACTTTGGGTGACAGCGGAAGCAGTCCACTGACAACTAAATCCCTTCTTCCTCTTTTACCCAAGCTCCTGCAAACTACCCCACCAACTCTCTCAATGTCAATTTCCTCCTTAGACAGGAACGGCAATAGTCCTGCAGGCCATATCACTGGCAAGTCTGACGAGTCCTCTCCTAACTGGGATTCCTCCGATGGATCCTTAAGTGTAATGCCTACTGCTGTTGGCGCTGCTGTTGTTGCTGCTGGGAGTCGATCGTCATCCTAGAGGGGATGTCAGAAGACCACTTGTACTACTTCCAGTAAGCAATTGACTGTCAAACAGTCCTTTGCGAGGAAGATGAAATATCACAGCAGTCATCCTGTTGCAAAGCGGATAACTCAGGCCTTGACAACTATGTTGGTGTTAGACGTGTGTCCGGTATTCACCGTTAGTTCACAGGGACTTAGAGAATTGCTTGAGGTAGTGTGTCCCCGGTACCAAATACCACCTCGGTTCCACTTCTCTAGGCAGGCGATAACGAGAATGTACACTGACGTCAGAAAAAGAGACACCAGTGTCCTAAAAAATGCAGTTGCACCCACTGTCCACTTAACCACGGACATGTGGACAAGTGGAGCAGGGCAGACTAAGGACTATATGACTGTGACAGCCCACTGGGTAGATGTATTGCCTCCCACAGCAACAACAGCAGCAGCGGCACCAGTAGCAGCATCTCGCAAACGCCAACTCGTTCCTAGGCAGGCTACGCTTTGTATTACCACTTTCCATAAGAGGCACCCAGCTGACAACCTCTTATGGAAACTGAGGAACATCACTGCAGATTGGCTTACCCAATTGGACTCTCCTGGGGATTTGTGACATCGGACAATGCCACCAATATTGTGCTTGCATTACATCTGGCAAATTCCAGCACGTCCCATGTTTTGCACATACAATGAATTTGGTGGTGCAGAATTTTTTAAAAAATGACTGGGGCGTGCAGAAGATGCTGTCGGTTGCCCGAAGAATTGCGGGCCACTTTCAGCATTCAGCCACCACGTGCCGAAGACTGGAGCACCAGCAAACACATGCCCCGCCATCAGCTGAAGCAAGAGGTGGTAACGAGGTGGAATTCAACCCTCTATATGCTTCAGAGGATGGAGGAGCAGCAAAAGGCCATTCAAGCCTATACATCTGCCTACGAAATAGGCAAAGGAGGGAGAATGCACCTGACTCAAGCGCAGTAGAGAATGATTTTAACATGGTGCAAGGTTCTGCAACCCTTTGAACTTGCCACATGTGAAGTCAGTTCAGACACTGCCAGCCTAAGTCAGGTCATTCCCCTCATCAGGCTTTTGCAGAAGCAGCTGGAGAGATTGAAGAAGGAGCTAAAACGGAGCGATTCCGCTAGGCATGTGGGACTTGTGGATGGAGCCCTTTATTCGCTTAACCAGGATTCACGGGTGGTCAATCTGTTGAAATCAGAGCACTACATTTTGGCCACCGTGCTCGATCCTATGTTTAAAGCCTACATTGTATCTCTCTTTCCGGCAGACACAAGTCTGCAGATGTTCAAAGACCTGCTGGTGAGACACTTGTCAAGTCAAGCGGAACGTGACCCGCCAACAGCTCCTCCTTCATTTTCCACCGTCACTGGAGCTGCCAGGAAAAGGATAAAATTTCCAAAACCACCCACTGGCGGTGATGCGGGACAGTCAGGTGCGAGTGCTGACATCTGGTCTGGACTGAAGGACCTGCCAACGATTACTGAAATGTTGTCTACTGTCACTGCATATGATTCTGCCACCATTGAAAGAATAGTGGAGGATTATAAGAGTGACAGCATCCAAGTAGACAGCATCCAAGTAGGCATGTCAGACAGTCCGTACGTATACTGGCAGGAAAAAGAGGCAATTTGGAGGCCCTTGCACAAACTGGCTTTATTTTACCTAAGTTGCCCCCCCTCCAGTGTGTACTCCGAAAGAGTGTTTAGTGCAGCCGGTAACCTTGTCAGCGATCGGCATAGGAGCTTACTTCCAGAAAATGTGGAGAAGATGATGTTCATCAAAATGAATTATAATCAATTCCTTCGTGGAGACATTTACCAGAAATTGCCTCCAGAAAGTACACAGGGACCTGTGATGGCGGATTCCAGTGGGGACAAATTAATACTCTGTGAGGAGGGGGATGTACACAGTGAAAGGGGTGAGGAATCGGACGATGAGGAGGAGGTGGACATCTTGCCTCTGTAGAGCTAGTTTGTGCAAGGAGAGATTGATTGCTTCTTTTTTGGTGGGGTCCAAACCAACCAGTCATTTCAGCCACAGTTGTGTG
Organism: Pseudophryne corroboree; assembly: GCF_028390025.1. Taxonomy (NCBI): domain Eukaryota; kingdom Metazoa; phylum Chordata; class Amphibia; order Anura; family Myobatrachidae; genus Pseudophryne; species Pseudophryne corroboree. The sequence continues at coordinate 639,076,106 of NC_086446.1, forward strand.
GCAAACCCTATTACTGAAATGATGGGTTTGTTAAAGTTTGAATGTCCTGTTTATACAACATAAGGGTGGGTGGGAGGGCCCAAGGACAATTCCATCTTGTACCTCTTTTTTTTATTTATCTTTGCATCATGTGCTGTTTGTGGACTAATTTTTTAAGTGCCATCCTGTCTGACACTGCAGTGCCACTCCTAGATGGGCCAGGTGTTTGTGCCGCCCACTTGGGTTGCTTAGCTTAGTCATCCAGCGACCTCTGTGCAAATTTTAGGACTAAAACTAATATTGTGAGGTGTGAGGTATTCAGAATAGACTGGAAAAGAGTGGAAATTATGGTTATTGAGGTTAATAATACTATAGGCTCAAAATTACCCCCAAATTCTATGATTTAAGCTTTTTTTTGAGGGTTTAAAAAAAAAAAAAAACCCGAATCCAAAACGCACCCGAATCCGACAAAAATTCTTAAGGGAGATTTTGCCAAAAAGCGTCCGAATCCAAAATACGACCGCGGAACCGAATCCAAAACCGAAACACAAAACCCGAAAAATGTCCGCTGCACATCTCTAATTATAACATACAAACATCAAAAAAAGTTGATAATTATAAGTCTGACCTGTTGTATAAAGGAAAAAAAGTAGCAAAAAGTTGAAAAGAAAAATGTAGAAGAAAATAAGTTTCAAACAAGCATGTGTCTCTTTCTGTGGCAACAAGGTGGTCCGAGCAGGAGAAGCTATGGTCACAGTCTGTATACTGAAATGGTTTGATTCCAGTATGTTTGTGGGAAATGCAGAGTAAGCTTGTCAGAGGTGGCAAACGTCCACATGCAGCCTTCTCAATTACACTGATAACCAATGAAGCCTTATTAGCATAAAGTCACATACACAATTGCAGCAAAAGATGCAAGGCAGGCCACAATTGCCTCAGATTTAGAGGGAGCATACCACCAACCTCGGACCCAACCCACCCCTATTAGGGCTGCTTCCAGAAATGTATATGGGGCCAGCACAAACCGCTCACTGGCACCTGCTACTCGTGGGCATTATGTGTATAAAGTGCGCTACTACTGGGAGCATTATGTGTATAAGGGATGCTACTACAGGAGGATTATGTGTATAATTGGCACTACTACTGTGAGCATTGTGTGTGAGGGGCACTACTGTGTAGTGTAACATGTATAAGGGGCACTACTCTGTGGTGTAAAGTGACATTGCAAACACATGCAAAATTCAAACTCACCCAGCACTCCAATGGAGCTCAGTGAGGATCATTAGTTAACGCCTTCCTTGATGCAATTACAAAGTTTGTGTGTGTACTACAGTATGTTTAAGTGTGTATGCAGGGCCATCGACAGGGGTTGTCAAAGGGGACAGCCGTACCAGGCCCCAAGGATCAGAGGGGCCCCAAGGATTTGTCATTTACTGCCCAGCAGGGATGTGAGCTTTCTTGTCCAAGTAGGGCAGCGAGCTGTAGGCGGTGTGGATGCAGGAACCTCTCACATACAGTGAATTGCTGGCATGTGTGTGCACCTGCTCTTCCGGGTCCAGCTCTATTGCAGGCAGTTACAGGACATGGCAGCAGCTAAACTGGCCAGGATTCCTGTGCCCTGTGCAGACCTCTTCTGGTGGGTGTGAGGGCCACATGGTAGCTGCTGTGCGGTGTTTGTGTCTGGGTACTGGGGGTGAGGCACAGGTGAGTTTCTCCCTGGAGTAAGACTGGATAGGTGAGGGCTTTGGGATGGGGTGGGGAAGCTGGGAAAGCAGCATTGAGTCATTGGGGAGAAGTAGACTGTGGGGAGTGTGGGAAGAAGGAGAGATATATATATTTATATGTGTATAAATATATATATATATATATATATATATATTAACAGTTTCTTATATAGTGCAGCAAATTCTGTTGCATTTTATATATCTATACATACACAGATGTGTCCACATACATCTTTGCCATATCCCGCCTTGTATGTCATGGTTTTGCATGCCATAGACTCAGAGATTTAGTCATGCCTTGTGATTTTTCTTAATTTGCTTCTTTAATATGTTACTCTATACATATTCTATTATGGCAAACAGAAATTTTAAAATCTATCCACTTGCAACTCGTGAAAAACAGCATGTTGTGCAAAATAGCAATGATGTAAGTGGACACATTGGGGGAGATTCAAATGTTTGAAAAGTCAGTTGGGCATCTGTTTTTTCCTATCTAATAGACAGGAAAAAACAGACACCCAACCGACTTTTCAAACATTTGAATCTCCCCCATTGTGTCTATCTATCTGTCTATCTATCTATCTATCTATCTATCTATCTATCTATCTATCTATCTATCTATCTATCTATCTATCTATCTCTTGACACCTGTAGCTGACATTTTAAATGTCAGAACCATCACTACCTCCTCCATGCACAGCATACAGAATACTTTGTATTTGCTAAGCATTTAGCATTATCGTATCCCGGGGCTGATTCAGGATCAGTTGCAGAAGTGCGGAAATTGCTATTCAGCAATTTCTGCACTTATGCACATGCACACACATTTCTGCATACATGCGCATTGACTTAGATTGTGATTGCATGCAATCGCAATCTAAGTCCCGGTGGGGCAAAGGGGCGGGGTTGCAGCATTTTATGGGCAGTGTCATAGCATTGGGAGGGCATGGACCAAACAACGGAGGCGTGTCCGGACTGTTTGCAGTGGCTGCCTTTGCAGCTAGGCTATGAAGGCAGGGGGCTACAATTAAGATGCGAGCGCACTGGCATTTCTATAATGGGTGCAGTGTGTGCGGTGCACACGGGCCCCTGAGTCCAGAGGGGGCCCACACTGCACACACTGCACCCAATTTTTTAATACTCACCCCTCCGGAGTCCCGCGACGACATCACCGGTGCTGTTAAAACCCAATTAAAATTACGCAGCGGCCATTTTTTCAGAGGTCTGTGCATGCGCAGGAGAGAAATCTCTGGGGAAATGGCCACCGCACCCTCTAGTGCTCAAAATCTACAGCACTCCTTAAGAGTTGAGGGGGCCCGTATGGAGGAGGCTGCACACCGCCTCCTCCTCTCTTAAAGCGCCCTTGTGCGAGCGCATAGCTGTTTAGCTATGTGCTTGCATTTCAGCAGGCGGAAAGGGGTACATGCGGGGTGGCCTTGCCCTGTGCTTGGCTGCACTCTGCATGCTAGAGAAAATAGTTGTAATTTTATGATTTCTCAGGAAACTACAACTCATGCTGAATTAGGCCCCTGCCATCTTAATTTTTGTACACCAAGATCCAACCACTTTCAGCTCCCCTTTTCCCTTAGTATGCAAGCCCTCATGGACAGGGCGTTCTTTTCTCTTGTCACCAGTGCTGACACTGGGCCTCATTCAGAGATGTAGAATAACCTGATGGTTTGTGCACATCTCCAGTGGTGGGGGGACTGTGCATGCACATAAACTGTTCCAAGCATGTGCAGAAAGGGTCCTGAGTGAATGTACACAGTGCCCATTGAGCTACAGCCTGATTCACAGGCTGCCGACATTTGGGGGACCTGGCCAGCATTCCTGAAAACAGGAGTGTGTAGTCCCTGTTTTTCTGGGAGTGAGGAGGCCAGGGTCTGTGTGTTCCTACACAGACTTGCTGGCACTGGCTAAGCCGGTCATATGGAGTAAGCAGAGGAGGTTGCAATGATGATCCAGTGCTGTGTCTTTGGATGCATCACTTGGATCGCAGATGCTGGCTGGAGGAGTCTTTTTCTTACAGATGCCTCCTGCTATATTAGCAATTTTATACATTACTGCGAGATATGGTCATTAGGTCGACAACACTTAGGTCGACAGTCATTAGGTCGACCACTATTGGTCGACATGCATTAGGTTGTCATAGTCACTAGGTCGACATGGAAAAAAGGTCAACATGAGTTTTCAAAGATTTTAGCAATTTTTTACTTTTTTATACTTTGCGATCCACGTGGACTACGACTGGGAATAGTAACCTGTGCTGAGTGCAGCGAGGCACCTTGCCCAATGCGAGGGGACACGGTACACTAATTGGGGTTCCACATCACTTTAGGAAGAAAATGACACCTAAAAAAAATATAAAAATCATGTCGACCTTTTTCCATGTCGACCTAGTGACCATGTTGACCTAATGCATGTCGACCAATAATGGTTGACCTAATGACTGTCGACCTAAGTGTGGTCGACCTAATGACCCATACCCAGCAATTGCTGCATCCAAAGACGCAGCAACAATGTGTACTGTGTCTATGCCTTGCCATACATTGGGTACAGAATCAATAAGTGCTGAAATGCCTGATTCACTACTCTGAGCTACCTAGTCTGTATTGTTACAGTAATGATTTGTACTTTTGCTATGTATTTATGGTATGATTATCCTTTGTGAATTGTATTTATACTGTTATTTTACAATATTTTTACGTTTTTAACTTTCCCCATTGTACAGCATTGAGGAGACTTTGTAGCACCTTGTAAATAAAAGATAATAATAATAATAATAATAATAATAATAATAATAATAATAATAATAATAATATCCTTACTAATATTACTGTCCAATACTTCCACTACAAATTCATTTTGTTTAGTCTGAGATGTTAAGACTAGTGTTTTATATTTAATGAAATTTCCAAATTTACAACTAGATTATTCGATGAAATAAGCCACTGGATGCTCACTTACAGGTTCACTTATTCCTTCAGTGGGAGTGTGATGGCTACTAACAATACTGTTTTGAAGCATTTTGGAACATTACTGTTTTTTCAGCTCCTTTATTGTCAAATTATAAAGGAATCCAGGGTTACATGCTAACATTGCTCAGAGGTGCAAATCTGCACTGAAGCCATAGCAATCAATTAGCATTGGGAGGTGACAATGAAACCAAAGTTTGTTGCCATGGCTGCAGATTGGTGGGTAATTTTTCAACATTGCCCAAATGTTCAGTGTGTTTAATTTGTTTCATGTCTGGAAAAAAAATTATAAGTACAGTACTAAAAACAGTAATTTGTCTTAAATCTCATGATGTGCAAATGTTGTACAGACTGAACCACTATGATTGAATTTACTAAAAACATTTAGTCCAATGACAAATTAAATTTTGAAACAAGATAATACACAATTTTGCCTCATATCTCAAGCAAAGATGCTCTAACTCTACTGTATAATTTGTTGTGCATTACATAAGTAGATGATTGATAAATATAGTATGATTATAAAGATTTGTGACAGACCTCTGAGCATGAAAGTGAGTACTGTAACTTTCATTTCCATAGCATCAGACCCTTCCTGAATCTGAAAGATGCAGTACCAAATCTCTTATTCATGACCTTGCCTATCTCCTGCCAGGACTACTGTTACCTTCTCTCTAGTTTTCCTATTTCTTCCTCTTCTGTTGAAATCTGTCCTCATTGCTGCCAGTGGCGGATTTAAAGGGGGCAAAAAGGGTGTTCGCCCCTTGTACATCTGCACCCGCACACTTGAGAAGCCGCCCACAGCCAGGGGCACCGGATCCACTCCCATACTTTGACCACACCTGCTGAGCAGCAGCAGCACTGACTGAGTGTGAGAGACTGCCTGCTTCAACCCCTGCTGACAGCAGTGTCTCCTCTTGGCTCACCTGGTCCTGCTGACTCTTCAGTGTCCTTTTGCCGCTGTGCGATGACAGATAATCTGACATGCGCAGAATTTGAGGACGCTGAGAGAGGTCGATCGGGATGTCATTTTCTAAAGCAGTGGAGTGGGCAAGCGCAGTGAACCATGGAGAGTGCCTGCAGCCTGTATCTGCCTTCTGTGAGTCTCTGGGACTGGTAGGTGGTGAGGCAGGGTCTGCTTTCTGGGCACAGTGGGCAGATATTACATTTACCTATTAATATCAGATAGTTGCAAATGATAGATAATAAAACAGTAGCACTGCGTCTACATTATAGTCACAGTATATTTCATCAGGGGGTCTATTCATGTAGCATTGAAAAGCCCTGTTTTGCATTAAACAGGGCTTTTCTCTGCCTACTGCAATTCACAGAGCGGGTTACCATGGAGAAGTCTCTAACTTCTCCAGCGGTACCCCCGCTTTGTGCCTGAACCTTTGTATGGTGAGTGCGATTCATGAAGGTGCGGAAAGCTCTGCTTTCCGCTTCTCCATGGAGTTCAGGTTCGCCATCTCAGGACGGCGTAACCTGAACTGTTGTGCGGAGACGGCAGGGAAGCTCAATGCTTCCCTGCTCTCTGCTCAGCACGTTGCGCTGGCTCCGCCCCCCGACTTCCCAACAGCCACTGAGGCCTGTCGGGAGGTCAACAATCTGCGCATGCGCAAAGGGACCCACCACTGGACTCCGCGCATCGCAGGGAGGGACCGCTGGAGAGGACCTCACCGCAGGAGCCCCAGACACCGCAGCGCATCGTCGGAAGGGTGAGTATACAGGAATTGCTACTTATTACAGCTATACATCGCATCGGAGCGATGCGATGTATAGTGAGAAGTAGCAATTCTGCTTTCGTTTTCGACATGAATAGACCCCCAGATAAGATACAGAGTCATGCACCTGTTTTAAAATATTATGAAGTGATTACAAGAAAAAAAATCTGTGTAATTACTATTATCCTTTATTTATATGGCGCAACAAGGGTTCCGCAGCACCCACTTACAGAGTACATATGCACATTATCAAAACAGGAAAACAGTGACTTACAGTTGAAGGCCATATAGGACAAGTACACTGTAACTAAGCATAACTACACCAAGTAGACGACAGAGATAAGTTTCAAGGTGGCCAAAAAAATGCGGGATTTGGGCAGTTGAGGATTATTAAAGTAAGAAAAGAATAAGCACATGAGGGAAGAGGGCCCTATTCGTGAGAGCTTACATTCTAATAATATTAGTTAGATGTTGCATGCACACTCCAGTCCTATGTGTGTGTCTGAAATGGTAATTATGTATTATGTATAATGTATTAATAATATTATCTGCGACTTATCTATATACTGAAATCTATTGACGATGACTGATCCATCACATCCCATGAGCTATATTTATATCAGCATGCCATATATAAAGTAGAATTACTTCAAAAAGGTTTATATTAATGGAGTAGCATATAATGGTAATTCTGATGAAACCACATCTATAGGGCCAGCACAGTCATTAGGTGATTCGTGATCGCAGGTGACTGTGTTTAGAGGTGCCTGGGGCACTGCATGAGTGCCATCATTTCAACCAGTGTCTTAACTCTTATTTTCAAAGCACTCAATCACTCCACACCTTCATACATTTTCCATCTTCAGACTCATTTCCAGACTCCCTCTCACAATTGTACATGGTACCAAGTGTCTGGCAATATTAATGCTACTGTATGTACCGTATACAAAACAGAAATACATTTGCTATTGGTGCTGACAATAATATACTGCAAATCTGTGTGTATGCAGCAAATAAAACCGAGGGGATTTTGTCATATTTTGATCAAAAGATTTAAGATATATGCTTAGCACACCATTACACTGCAGTTAAATGTACTCACCTCCAAGCTACAAATGGTATTAATAATAATATTGTCACGCTGCTGGAACCGTATGATACCATATTTCTTTTTTGTTTTATTCAAACTAATTTACCTAGTGCTATCATGGCAGCTTGCCATTAAGGCTTGAAAATGCCTAGTTGGGTGTGGCTCACAAGCCAGCCCTGTATACAGTAGAAGTTCTGCTCTGTAGCTGGGAGGTGAGTACATTTAACTGCAATGTAATGGTGTGCTGAACATATATTCTAGGTTAGAGACTTGCAGAATATTGGACAGTGGCACAGTAATAGCCACTGCAGATGCCACAGTGGCTTGGAGGCAAGAAGTGGCTTGTGGGCACTGGGGGTCTGCAGAGGGTTTTGCTACACCACTGCCTGGATCTGCAGATACTTATCTGTTGTCCCATCGCACATGGTCATGCCCCCATTGAAAATGTCCCTCTCAAAATGGACGCCGCCTCAGTGGAGAGTTATTAAGGATGCTAAAGGATGTGGTGGTAATTTTGGGAGGAGCATTTTTAATGGGAACAGGCGAGACAGTACCACAGACCCATGGCAGCGGTGGCCAGAAGGGGGGATCCCCTGATAACAAGCAGAACCCCTGACAATGAGCAGGTACCATGGAGGGGGTCGGTGACTGAAACTTTTATAGTTACACCACTGATATTGGGGTCCCTTGACAATGGGCTCCAAGGTTAATTGTTTTGATCAAACTTTCACAAAATCCCCTGTTTTATTTCCTACATACACACACATTTGTAGTATATTATTGTTAGTGCTGATATTAAATGTCTTTTCCCCCTCACAATCTCTACTCTTCCTCTGATTCTCACGTTGCCTACTCGCTGATTACCTCCTACCACTTCAGCATCCAAGACTTCTACCGTCTGCTCCCCTCTTCTGTAACTCACTACCATGTTAGTCTACCAGCCTGTAGAGATTCAACATGACCTAAAACACACCTTTACATTAAAGTTTACCAGTCCTCCTCACATTATTAACTCACATCCGCTGTCCTGATGCCTTACCTCTTCCCAGTTTACCTTTTAATATTAGCCCCACCCCTTTTAGACATTAAACTCATACAAATAGGGCATGCTTCCCCCTTGGTTTACACTTTCCAATACCCTTGTTTCTAGAATGCTACCACCAGAGGCATTTCTAGAGAGGAGTAGGCCCATGTGCAGGCTCCACCTGGTCCTCTCTAGCCGGCAGAGCTTAGCTTTGGTCACTAGGGTACCTAGGGGACCCTAGCACTGTCCCAGAGTAGACAACTCATGCGCAGATCTCTAAGAAAATGGTGTAGCACCATTTTCCTAGTGATTTCTGCAATGCTGCTGCTGTGCCGCGGAACTCCAGAAGGTAAGTAGTAAAAATAATGGGTGCAGGGTGTGTGGTGTGGGCCCCCCTGGACCCGGGGGACCCATGTGCACCACACACACTGCCCCCATTATTAAAAAAACAGTTGCTACCACTTCACAGTCAGCAACTTTGATCCTTTTCTGTTTGCCCATCACAGGCACGGCATGCTAAGTGCTACTGTTAATAATTGTGTCTTATATTAGGTATCATTATATCAAAGTCTAATTTTTGTCCTGTAATGGCTGTTTGAACATTTTTATACTGTATAATTTCTTTATTCTTTATTCAACTTGGTTGTTCCGTATCATAAAAGATAATAATGATACATTAAACTATGCTCTAGAAATATTGTATATGTTGTGATAGAAGCAATAGTGAAGTAATAAACAGGAGATATGTTTGTCCCAGGTTAGTGGATTATGTATTTTAAGACCCCAGGAAAATGTTTGTGGTTGCTCTGCTGAGAGCTTTTGAGCTTTTGGTAAAAGCCGGATAAGGGGTCCTTGGGTGTGGATGTGAGAGAGAAAGGAGTGCCCATTTGGGGACTTTAGGATTTTAGCCTGAGAGCAGGATAATTAGTGCTTGCACCTGTAGGAGGCTGATAAAGCTATGTCAGTACTTGGCTTAGAGTCTCACTGCCTGGGGAAACAAGTAGCAGGCCTGATATGAGACACTGTGATTTACTGACTGCAAGTATTGTGCACACAGTATGCACGGGTTTATGGTAGCGGCATTAGGTCCTACCACCCAGTAAAAGGGAATCTATTATGTTTACTAGAATATATATATATATATATGTGTGTGAGTATTACCTTGAACTCTGAGAGGATCACTCCACTCCACTAGTTGGCTGTCGACCCACTACTAAGCGGTCGGTTTATGTGAATTGGCCTATAGAGTCAGGGATAGACTGTAAATGGCACCCTATTTTGGTCACCAAGTTGACCATATCTTGCTTTTTGGATCCCATGTGACTGGGGGTTTTACATTATTGAACCTTTTCCCAAGTCATATTGGTTCTATACCTGCTTTTATTGATACTTTCAGTGAGCTTTTTGTACATTCTTGGATTATATCTAAAAACATCTGGCACTTGAAATTACCCCTGAGGAAGTCCCAGTTAGGGACGAAACGCATTGGGTTGTGTTCAAGTACTGTATTCCATCTGTGCCTTATGCTACTCAGGAAGAATTGTCACGAGTTTTAAGCTTCATCTGGACTTTTTATCCGACAAAAATAGTCTGTACATGTCCATGAATTCTGTAAAAAGATGTTGATATGCTCACTGATATATGTTATTGTGACATTTGTATGTATTAAACACTAAAATTTAACTTTTAATTTGTTGTATACATATATAATTGATGTGATATACAGTACCATCGTTAAGCACACTTAGACCTGTATTGTATGTTGTGTTTCTTTGAGCCTCACCTAACAGGAGTTTCATCTAAGTTGCAGCTCTGTTCTATTCCACATAGCGCCTGAGGGTACCCCCCCTTTTTCTTGTTTTTTCATATATATTTATATATATATATATATATATATATATAATATATATATATATATATATATATATATATCCTTTAGTACATAGAGCTGCACTCACAATTTCCATTGTTCACAACTTCTGGGGTGCATAATCCAGAGACTGTCCAAGCCAGGTGAAGTCCCAATAATATAAGTATTTTCAAAGAATGCACTCACCAGTCTCATCCAGAATGAATAAGTGAATTTAATAACTCATCGTGTTTACAGGGACCCTGTGTACACGACGAGTTATTAAATTAACTTTTTATATATATAAAACTAGAGATGAGCGGGTTCGGTTTCTTTGAATCCGAACCCGCACGAACTTCACTTTTTTTTCCACGGGTCCGAGCGACTCGGATCTTCCCGCCTTGCTCGGTTAACCCGAGCGCGCCCGAACGTCATCATGACGCTGTCGGATTCTCGCGAGGCTCGGATTCTATCGCGAGACTCGGATTCTATATAAGGAGCCGCGCGTCGCCGCCATTTTCACTCGTGCATTGAGATTGATAGGGAGAGGACGTGTCTGGCGTCCTCTCCATTAGAATAGAGATAGATAGATTAGATAGAGAGAGATTGTGCAGAGTCGCAGACAGAGTTAGTTTACCACAGTCAGTGACCAGTGCAGTTGCTAGTTAACTTTTATTTAATATAATATATCCGTTCAGTTCTCTCTGCTATATCCGTTCTCTGCCTGAAAAAAAAAACGATACACAGCACAGTCAGTCACACAGTGTGACTCAGTCTGTGTGCACTCAGCTCAGCCCAGTGTGCTGCACAGTCATCAATGTATAAATTAAAAGCTTATAATTAATTGTGGGGGAGACTGGGGAGCACTGCAGGTTGTTAGCAGGAGCCAGGAGTACAATTATATTAATTAACAGTGCACACTTTTGCTGCAGGAGTGGTGACCAGTGCCTGACCACCAGTATAGTATTGTTGTATACTACTAATATCTCTTTAAATATCAACCAGTCTATATTAGCAGCAGACACAGTACAGTGCGGTAGTTCACGGCTGTGGCTACCTCTGTGTCGGCACACGGCAGGCAGTCCGTCCGACCAGAATTGTATTATTTATTATTATATACCTACCACCTAACCGTGGTTTTTTTTTCATTCTTTATACCGTCATAGTGTCATCCTAATTGTTACGAGTATACTACTATCTCTTTATCAACCAGTGTACAGTGCGGTAGTTCACGGCTGTGGCTACCTCTGTGTCGGCACACGGCAGGCAGTCCGTCCGACCAGAATTGTATTATTTATTATTATATACCTACCACCTAACCGTGGTTTTTTTTTCATTCTTTATACCGTCATAGTGTCATCCTAATTGTTACGAGTATACTACTATCTCTTTATCAACCAGTGTACAGTGCGGTAGTTCACGGCTGTGGCTACCTCTGTGTCGGCACACGGCAGGCAGTCCGTCCGACCAGAATTGTATTATTTATTATTATATACCTACCACCTAACCGTGGTTTTTTTTTCATTCTTTATACCGTCATAGTGTCATCCTAATTGTTACGAGTATACTACTATCTCTTTATCAACCAGTGTACAGTGCGGTAGTTCACGGCTGTGGCTACCTCTGTGTCGGCACACGGCAGGCAGTCCGTCCGACCAGAATTGTATTATTTATTATTATATACCTACCACCTAACCGTGGTTTTTTTTTCATTCTTTATACCGTCATAGTGTCATCCTAATTGTTACGAGTATACTACTATCTCTTTATCAACCAGTGTACAGTGCGGTAGTTCACGGCTGTGGCTACCTCTGTGTCGGCACACGGCAGGCAGTCCGTCCGACCAGAATTGTATTATTTATTATTATATACCTACCACCTAACCGTGTTTTTTTTTTCATTCTTTATACCGTCATAGTGTCATCCTAATTGTTACGAGTATACTACTATCTCTTTATCAACCAGTGTACAGTGCGGTAGTTCACGGCTGTGGCTACCTCTGTGTCGGCACACGGCAGGCAGTCCGTCCGACCAGAATTGTATTATTTATTATTATATACCTACCACCTAACCGTGGTTTTTTTTTCATTCTTTATACCGTCATAGTGTCATCCTAATTGTTACGAGTATACTACTATCTCTTTATCAACCAGTGTACAGTGCGGTAGTTCACGGCTGTGGCTACCTCTGTGTCGGCACACGGCAGGCAGTCCGTCCGACCAGAATTGTATTATTTATTATTATATACCTACCACCTAACCGTGGTTTTTTTTTCATTCTTTATACCGTCATAGTGTCATCCTAATTGTTACGAGTATACTACTATCTCTTTATCAACCAGTGTACAGTGCGGTAGTTCACGGCTGTGGCTACGACTCGGCACACGGCAGGCAGTCCGTCCGACCAGAATTGTATTATTTATTATTATATACCTACCACCTAACCGTGGTTTTTTTTTCATTCTTTATACCGTCATAGTGTCATCCTAATTGTTACGAGTATACTACTATCTCTTTATCAACCAGTGTACAGTGCGGTAGTTCACGGCTGTGGCTACCTCTGTGTCGGCACACGGCAGGCAGTCCGTCCGACCAGAATTGTATTATTTATTATTATATACCTACCACCTAACCGTGGTTTTTTTTTCATTCTTTATACCGTCATAGTGTCATCCTAATTGTTACGAGTATACTACTATCTCTTTATCAACCAGTGTACAGTGCGGTAGTTCACGGCTGTGGCTACCTCTGTGTCGGCACACGGCAGGCAGTCCGTCCGACCAGAATTGTATTATTTATTATTATATACCTACCACCTAACCGTGGTTTTTTTTTCATTCTTTATA